>NC_092716.1:190162434-190484934 GCF_047496885.1 Scyliorhinus torazame
GGTTGCAGGGGACGTGGGTGGTATTGGTAAATGTATACGCCCCGAACTGGGACGATGCGGGATTCATGAAGCGTATGTTGGGGCGTATTCCGGACCTGGGGGTAGGAAGCTTGATAATGGGTGGGGATTTCAACACTGTGTTGGACCCAGCACTTGGATCGCTCCAGATCCAGGACCGGAAAGAGGGCGGCTGCGGCCAAGGTGCTTAGGGGATTTATGGATTAGAAGAGGGGAGTAGATCCATGGAGATTTGACAGGCCTTTGGCCAGAGAATTTCTTTTTTCTCCCATGTACACAAGGCCTATTCCCGGATAGATTTTTTTGTTCTGGGCAGGGCATTGATCCCGAAAGTGGAGGGAACGGAGTATTCGGCCATAGCCATTTCAGACCACGCCCTGCACTGGGGTGGAACTAGAGTTGGGGGAGGAGAGGGGCCAACGCCCACTGTGGCGGTTGGATGTGGGACTGCTGGCAGACAAGGAAGTGTGCGGAGGGTGCGGGGGTGTATTGAAAGGTATTTGGAGGCCAACGACAACGGGGAAGTGCAGGTGGGAGTAGTATGGGATGCGTTGAAGGCAGTGGTCAGGGGAGAGTTAATCTCCATCAGGGCTCATAGGGAGAAGAGAGAGGGCAGGGAAAGGGAGAGGTTAGTGAGGGAGATTTTAAGAGTGGACAGGAGATATGCAGAGGCCGCCGATGAGGGACTACTCAGGGGGAGGCGAAGTCTCCAGACGGAGTTCGATCTGTTGACCACAGGGAAGGCAGAGGCACAGTGGAGGAAGGCATAGGGGGCGACATATGAGTATGGGGGAGAAGGCGAGCCGGATGCTGGCACATCAGCTCCGTAAGAGGATGGCAGCGAGGGAGATAGGTGGAGTCAAGGATGGAAGGGGAACTACGGTGCGGAGTGCGGTGAAAGTAAATGAGGCATTCAAGGCCTTCTATGAGGAGCTGTGCAGATCCGAGCCCCCAGTGGGAAAAGAGGGGATGCGACGATTGTTGGACCAACTGAGGTTCCCGAGTGTGGAGGAGCAGGAGGTGGCTGGTTTGGGGGCGCCAATTGGGTTGGAGGAGCTGATTAGAGGACTGGGGAGCATGCAGACAGGGAAGGCCCCCGGGACCGAATGGGTTCCCGGTGGAGTTCTATCGGAACTATGTAGACCTGTTAGCCCCGTTGCTGGTGAGGACTTTCAATGAGGCAAGGGAGGGGGGACCCTGCCCCCGACAATGTCGGCGGCGACGATCTCTTTGATCCTAAAGTGAGATAAGGACCCCACTGCAATGTGGGTCGTACAGGCCCTTGCTCCTCAACGTAGATGCTAAGTTGCTGGCAAAAATGCTGGCTACGAGGATCGAGGACTGTATCCCGGGGGTGATTCACGAGGACCAGACGGGATTTGTAAAGGGCAGGCAGCTGAACACCAATGTGCGGAGGCTCCTAAATGTGATTATGATGCCATCGGTGGAGGGAGAGGCAGAGATAGTGGCAGCTATGGACGCGGAGAAGGCCTTTGACCGAGTAGAGTGGGAGTATCTCTGGGAAGTGTTGTGGAGGTTTGGGTTCGGGGGAGGGTTTATTAGCTGGGTCAAGCTCCTATATAGAGCCCCGGTGGTGAGTGTGGTTACGAATCGGCGGAGGTTGGGAGTACTTCCGGCTGTATAGAGGGACGAGGCAGGGGTGCCCCCTGTCCCCCCTGTTGTTTGCATTAGCAATTGAACCTTTGGCCATGGCATTAAGGGAGTCCAGGAAATGGAGGGGGGTGGTCCGAGGGGGAGAGGAGCATCGAGTGTCGTTATACGCAGACGACCTGTTGCTGCATGTGGCGGATCCAGTGGAGGGGATGGGGGAGGTCATGCAGATTCTAAGGGAGTTTGGGGACTTTTCGGGCTATAAGCTTAATGTAGGGAAAAGTGAGCTCCTCGTGGTGCATCCAGGGGACCAGGGAAGAGGGATAGACGACCTACCGTTGAGGGCGGAAATACGTTTTCGATACCTGGGGATCCAGGTAGCTAGGAGCTGGGGGGCCCTGCACAAACTTAATTTGACGCGGCTGGTGGAGCAGATGGAGGAGGACTTCAAGCGATGGAACATGTTGCCACTCTCGCTAGCGGGCAGAGTACAGTCGATTAAAATGGTGGTCCTCCCGAGGTTTCTTTTTGTATTCCAGTGCCTTCCAATTGTGATCACCAAGGCCTTTTTTAAGAGGGTAGGCAGGAGCATTATGCGTTGTGTGGGCAAGCAAGACCCCAAGGGTAAGGAGGGGGTTCCTGGAGCGTAGTAGAGATAGAGGAGGGCTGGCGTTGCCGAATCTGTGTGGCTACGACTGGGCAGCCAACGTGGCGATGATCCGTAAGTGGGTGATGGAGGGAGAGGGGGCGGCATGGAAGAGGCTGGAGATGGCGTCCTGTAAAGGAACGAGCCTGGGGGCGTTGGTGATGGCACCGCTGCCGCTCTCGCCGACAAGGTACACCACGCGTCCGGTGGTGGCGGCAACGCTAAACATCTGGGGGCAGTGGAGACGACACAGGGGTGCGATGGGAGCCTCTGTGTGGTCCCCAATCAGAGATGGCCATCGGTTTGTCCCAGGAAGGATGGATGGGGGGTTTCAGAGCTGGCATCAGGCAGGGATTAGAAGAATGGGGGACCTGTTCATTGATGGGACGTTTGCGAGCCTAGGGGCGCTGGAGGAGATGTTTGGGTTACCCCCGGGAAACGCGTTCAAGTACATGCAAGTGAGGGCATTTGTGAGGCGGCAGGTGAGGGAATTTCCGCTGCTCCCGGCACAAGGGATTTAAGACAGGGTGATTTCGGGCGTATGGGTCGGAGAGGGTAAGGTGTCGACGATATACCAGGAGATGAAAGAAGAGGGGGAGGCTTTGATAGAGGAGCTGAAGGGTAAATGGGAGAAGGAGCTGGGGGAGGAGATTGAAGAGGGTCTGTGGGCTGATGCCCTGAGTAGTGTTAATTCTTCTTCATCGTGTGCCAGGCTGAGCCTGATATAGTTTAAGGTTATTCACAGAGCGCATATGACAGGGGCGAGGCTGAGTAGGTTCTTTGGGGTGGAGGACAGATGTGGGAGGTGCTCAGGAAGCCCAGCGAACCATGCCCATATGTTCTGGACGTGCCTGGCACTGGATGGGTTCTGAGGGGTGCTGCGAGAACTATATCTAAGGTGGTGAAAGTCCAGGTCAAGCCAAGTTGGGGGCTAGCACTATTTGGAGTGGCGGACGAGCCGGGAGTGCAGGAGGCGAAAGAGGCCAGCATTCTGGCCTTTGCGTCCCTAGTAGCCCGGCGAAGGATCTTGTTAATGTGGAAAGATGCGAAGCCCCCCAGTGTGGAAGCCTGGATAAATGACATGGCAGGGTTTATCAAGTTGGAGAGGATAAAGTTTGCCTTGAGAGGGTCTGTGCAGGGGTTCTCAGGCGGTGGCAACCGTTCCTAGACTATCTCGCGGAGCGTTAGATGCAGTTCGGTCAGCAGCAGCAGCAACCCGGGGGGGGGGGGGACATCTCTTTCTGGGGGGGGGGGGGGAAGAAGGGTGGACGGGGAAGGGTGGTTTTCTTGGGGGCACTTGAGCAAGAAAATACATAAATGTTCAGGAAAGTTGTTATGTGCGGGAGGAATCCAATGTACAAAGTTCTGTATTATGTTGATTTGTTTATGTCTTGCTATGCGACTTTTCTTTTCTTTTTGTTACGGGGGGGGGGGGGTTTGTATGGTTGAAAATTTTGTTGAAAAATTCTTAATATACATATTTTTTTAAAAAAGGAAATTACCCTAAACACCTCCTTCCAGTACTCCCCTAGCTTTGGACAGGACCAAAATATATGAATGTGATTAGCGAGCCCCCCCCCCCCCCCCCCCGCAACGCTCACACACATCCTCTACTCCTTCAAAAAATCGGCTCATCCTCGCCCTCGTGAGGTGCGCTCTATATACCACCTTCAGCTGTATCAGCCCCAACCTCGCAAATGAGGTGGAGGCATTCACTCTCCGGAGCACCTCACACCAGACCCCCTCCTCTATAACCTCTCCCAGCTCTTCCTCCCACTTTGCTTTGATCCCTTCCAGTGGTGCCTTATCCTCTTCCAAAATAGCTCCGTACACTGCTGACACTGCCCGTTTCTCCAGTCCCCTTGTCGTCAACACCTCCTCCAGCAATGTGGAGGCCGGTTCCTCTGGGAAGCTCTGTATCTCCTTCCTGGCAAAATCCCGAACCTGCATGTACCTAAACACTTCTCCCTGCTCTAGCCCATACTTCGCTTCCAGCTCCCTCAATCCTGCAAACCGACCCCAAAGAAACAAATCTTTTAGCATCTTAATTCCCTTCTCTTCCCATTTCCGAAAACTTCCATCCCACCTCCCTGGCTCAAATCTGTGGTTCCCCCGAATCGGCATTTACCTTGACCCTAAACCCAACCTGAAGTGTTGGCGAAACTGCCTCCAGATTTTCAATGAAGCTATTATTACCGGACTCCCTGAATATTTCCCCGGAGCTATTGGGAGTGGCGCTGTTGCTAGTGCCTTCAGCCCCGACCCCCTGCACAATCTCTCCTCCATTCTGACCCACTGAGAATCAACCCCTCTGACCCAGCTCCACACCTTCGCACGTTCGCCGCCCAGTAGTAGTACATCAGGTTCGGGAGACCCAAACCCCCTGCCTGCCTTCCCCTCTGTAGCAGCACCTTTCTCACTCTGGCCACCTTCCCTCCCCATATGAATGAGGTAATCCTTCCCTCAGTCTCCCTGAAAAAAGTCTTTGGCAGGAAAATCGGTAGACATTGAAAAATAAACAGGAATCGCGGCAACACATTCATTTTAACCGCCTGTACCCGACCCGCCAGTGACAGAGGAAGGCCGTCCCACCTTGCCAGATCGGCTTTCATTCTCCCCACCAAACTAGTGATGTTGTACCTGCGAAGCATCCCCCACTCCCGGGCAACCTGCACCCCCAGATATCTAAAATGAGTCCCTGCTCTACGGAATGGCGGCAGGCCCCCCTCCCCATCCCCACCCCCGGCCGAGACACCACAAAATACTCACCCTTGTCCAGGTTCAGCTAGTACCCCGAGCAAGACCCAAATACCCGCAGTAGCTCCAATATTCCTCCTATCGACTCACTCGGTTCCGACACATACAGCAGCACGTCGTCGGCATATAAGGACGCCCTATGCTCTATCCCCCCCCCCCCACACTATTCCTTTCCATGCTCCCGAACTTCTCAATGCGATGGCCAACGGCTCAATCGCAAGTGCAAACAGCAGGGGGGACATAGGACATCCCTGTCTCGTCCCACGGTGGAGAGAAAAGTATCTCGAACTGATATTATTTGTGCGGACACTCGCCTTCGGCTCCTTATATAATAACTTTACCCAGTTCACAAACCTTGGTCCAATCCCAAACTGCTCCAGCACTGCCATCAGGTACCCCCATTCTACCCGATCAAATACCTTCTCGGCGTCCAATGCCACAACTACCTCTGTTTCCTTCCCTTCCGCCGGTGCCGTAACAATGTTCAAAACCCCCCTAATGTTCGAAAACAGCTGCCTCCCTTTCACGAACCCCGTCTGATCCTCCCCTATCACCTTCGGGAGGCACTCCTCCAGCCTCCCCGCCAGTACCTTCGCTAACACTTTTGCGTCCACATTCAGAAGTGATATGGGCCTATACGACCCACACTCCGTCGGATCCTTATCTCTTTTTAGCAACAGTGAAATCGATGCCTGCCCCAAGGTTTGCAGCAATTCCCTATCACATCCTCAAACATCCCTACCATCAGGGGTGCCAACCTATCCTTAAATTTTTTATAATATTCGACCGGAAACCCATCCGGCCCTGCCACCTTCCCCGACTGCATCCTCCCAATCGCATCCTTTATCTCCTGCTCCACTATTGCTCCTTCTAATGTAGCCCTGTCCCCCTCCCCTAGCCTCAGGCACTCCAACCCATCTAGAAATTCCTGCATCTCACGGTCTCCCCCGGGTGGCTCTGACTTGTATAACCTCTCATAAAACGCCTCAAAAACCTTGTTAATCAGCACTGGAGCCACCACCAACTTCCCTGCCTTATCCTTCATCTGAAGAATTTCCCTTGCCGCTGCCTCCCTCCGGAGCTGACCTAACAAAAGCCTTATCTCCATGTTCATAAACTGCACCCCTTGCTTGTCTCAGTTGGCGCACCGCCTTCCTGGTGGACAGACAGTCGGTCGAAGCTCGCCTGTAGTTCCTTCCTCTTTTCCAGCTTCGTCGGGTCCCCATCCTCTACCTCCTATCTACCTCCAACATCTCATCTATTACCCTCTGCCGCTCCAACCTCTCCTCTTTGTCCACCCTGGCCTTAAACGAAATTACCTCAACCCTCACCACCGTCTTTAGAGCCTCCCAGACGACTGCCTTCGACACCTCACCCGTACAATTGAAACCTACATATTCCTTAATTACCTTTTCAATTTTCTCACAGAACACTTGGCTCCCCAAAAGCCCCACATCCAGTTTCCACCCCGGTCTCTGCGCTGCTCCCTTCTCCAGCACCATATCCACCCAATGTGGAGCGTGATATGACACTGCAATTGCAGAGTATTCCGACCCCTTGACTCCAGCCAGCAAAGCTTTCCCCACCACAAAAAAGTCGATCCGCGAGTATACCTTATGGACCGCTGAGAAAAATGAGTACTCCCGTTCCCTTGTGTGCAGGAACCTCCAAGGGTCCACCCCTCCCATTTCCACCATTAGCCTAGCCAGCGCCTTCGTCCCCCCCTGATGGGACCAGCGAGCGTGGCCGTGATCTATCCAACCTTAGCTCCTGCACCAAGTTCCAGTCCCACCCCCCCACCCCCCCCCCCCCCCCCACAATCCGCTCATGCGTGTCCAAGTCGGGAATAGCCCCAAACACCTTCCTCGCGAATCCCACATCGGCCCAATTGGGACCGTATACACTTAACAGCGCCACAAATCTCTCCTCCAGCGCCCCTGCCACAATCGCATATCTAACCCCCTGATCTGCCACCACCTTCTCCATCTGGAAGCGTACCCTTTTGCTGACCAACACCTCTACCCCTCGAGCCCTTCCATCAAATCCGAAGTGAAACACTTGGCTAACCCAGCCCTTTTTTAAGTCTCACCTGGTCCTTCACCCTCAAGTGAGTCTCCTGCAGCATTGCTACATCGGCTTTCAAACTTTTAAGATGCGCATGCACCCTTGACCTCTTGACTGGACCTCCTAACCCTCTCACGTTCCACGTGACTATCCTTACTGGGGGTCTCTCACCCCCCCCCCCCCCCCCCCCCCTCCCCCCAACCTTTCTTATCCACCATCACCATACCACCGGGCCCTGCCCCATAAGCCTGACCCGTCCCTGTCCATTGTTAACATCGAACCCCTTCCTCCCCCTCCCAAGAACCCCCCCCTACAAAACCATCCCCCAACATCCATCCCTCCACCCCCTCTTGCTCGCCTCGTAGGCCCATTGAAACCTGCTATCCAGGCTCCAACGTCCGCAGCCCCCTTCTCACCTCGCCCCCGTTCACTAACTGACTTTAGTTAGCTAGCGCGGATGGCTCCCCCCGCCAAGACCTCTCGCCCCCTTCCACCCAGTCCCAGAGAAAGAAACTCCAAAACAAACCCAACAATCCAACCCCTACAATTCACTAACATAACATTTAACCGTCGCAACACAGAACGCCATTAACTTAAACTCTGTAACAATGCAAAGAGAAGTAAATTTCAATACAAATCAGTAAAAAGAAAGTTGTAACATTTGTACATTTTCCAGCCGCTCAAACACAGTCCACCGTCTCTCTTCCAGTTCCGCTCTTCACGTCTGTCCCAAGCCTTCTGCCCTCACGAACGCCTCAGCCGCCTCCGCTGTCTCAAAATAAAAGTCTTTGCCGTTATATGTTACTCTCAACTTCGCCGGGTACGCCACACCAAATCGCACCCCCTTCTTGTGCAAAGCCGCCTTCACTCGCCCAAATGCCGCTCGTCTTTTTGCCAACTCCACCGTCAAGTCCTGGTAGATCCGAACCGCAGTACCATCCGACAGCACCTCACGCTCCTGCTTCGCCCAGCTTAATACCTTCTCCTTCATGCAAAACTTATGGAAGCAGATAATTACTGCCCTTGGTGGCTCTTTCACTTTGGGCTTCGGCCTTAATGACTGGTGAGCTCGGTCTAGCTCGTACAGGGTGGGGCTCTCGCCCTCCCCCATCAGCTCCGCCAACTTCTTAGCGAAGTATTGCGTTGGCCTTGGGCCCTCTGTCCCTTCGGGCAAGCCCACAATTCTCAAATTGTCCCGCCTTGAGCGGTTTTCCAAGTCTTCCAGCTTTGCTCGGAGTCCTCTGTTAACCTCCACCACCCTCCGCAGCTCGTCCCCCATCGAGGTGACCTGGTAGCTGTGTCGTGTCACGGCCTCCTCCACCTCCTTCATCTTCTCGCCCTGCTCTCTCACCTCGGCCAATGCCTTTGCCACCTCCACCCTCATCAGGCCGATTGCCTCCTCCACCAATGACCTCAGCACGACCGCTGTCTCTTTCCTCAAGGTCTCAATATGCCTCACAAACTGTTTTTCCAGCTCCACCGCCATGACCTCGGTCATCTTCTCCACCGTAAGTAGTGCGGCCCCGCCTTGCAGTTCGGCTTCCGCCATCCTGTCAACACTTTTGCTCGTCTTCTCCTTCGGTGGCGAACCCACGTTTCCTCCTTTCTTCGACGCTGCTCTTCGCATCCTTTAGCGGCTTATTGTTTTTTATCTTCTTTCTTTTCTCCTCTCTCCCCCTTCACCCTCCTGTCCTTCATCAATCTGACATTTTTTTTTTTTTTTTTTTTGAAAAAAAAAACTTTCACCAAACTTCCTTAAACCTTCTTTCTTTCTCCTCTGCATTCACCCAGAGCTCCCCTGGGACCAGGCTGCAACCTTCTTTCTTCTTCCTAGGTGGGAGCCATCCGGCGTGGAGCACCCTCCCTACATAGTGCCCTGGCCTCAGGCCTGCCGCCTCAGCCTCCTCGTAGCTCCGTATTTGCTTTTACTTAAACCAGACCTTATTTCAATATACCTAAAACGTAATAAATTCCTTTTGCTGTATTGGGGAAGTTGTGTTTTCAAGTTTTGTTTTCTTTTAATCAAAATGTGATTTTGAAGGAGACAAATTATTTTGGGCTGAAATTAGCTTGGCTGATCGAGGGTCTTTAAAATATATTTGCACAGCACTGGTGGTTTTGGTCGTTATTTACGCTCTGCTTTTGATGTGGGATGAGAGAAGAACTAGCTAAGGTAGACTGGGAGCAAAGACTTCATGGTGAAGCAGTTGAGGAACAGTGGAGAACCTTCCGAGCGATCTTTCACAGTGTTCAAAAAGGTTCATACCGACAAAAAAGAAAGACGGTAGAAAGGGGAAAAATCGACCGTGGATATCTAAGGAGGTGAGGGAGAGTATCAAATTGAAGGAAAAAACATACAACGTGGCAAAAATTAGTGGGAGACTAGAGGACTGGGAAGTCTTTAGGGGACAACAGAAAGCTACTAAAAAAGCCATAAAGAAGAGTAAGGTAGACTATGAATGTAAACTGGCTCAGAACATAAAAGCAGATAGTAAAAGCTTCTACAAATATATAAGACAAAAAAGAGTGGCTAAGGTAAATATTGGTCCTTTGGAAGATGAGAAGGGAGATTTAATAATAGGAGACTGGGAAATGGCTGAGGAGCTGAACAGGTTTTTTGGGTCAGTCTTCACAGTGGAGGACACAAATAACATGCCAGTGACTGATGGAAATAAGGATATGATAGGTGAGAACCTTGAGATGATTGTAATCACTAAGGAGGCAGTATTGGACAAGCTAATGGGGCTAAAGGTAGACAAGTCTCCTGGCCCTGATGGGATGCATCCCAGAGTTTTAAAAGAGATGGCTAGGGAAATTGTAAACGCACTAGTGATAATTTATCAAAATTCACTAGACTCTGGGGTGGTCCCAGAGGATTGGAAAGTAGCAAACGTGACACCACTGTTTAAAAAAGGAGGTCGCAGAAAGCGGGTAATTATAGGCCGGTAAGCTTAACTTTGGTTGTAGGGAAAATGCTGGAATCTAGCATTAAGGAGGAAATAGCGGGGCACCTGGAGGGAAATTGTCCCATTGGGCAGACGCAACATGGGTTCACAAAGGGTAGGTCGTGTCTGACTAATTTGGTAGAACTTTTTGAGGACGTTACCAGTGCAGTAGATAACGGGGAGCCAATGGATGTGGTATATCTGGATTTCCAGAAAGCTTTTGACAAGGTGCCACACAAAAGGTTGCTGCATAAACTAAAGATGCATGGCATTGAGGGTAAAGTGGTAGCATGGGTAGAGGATTGGTTAACTAACAGAAAGCAGAGAGTGGGGATGAATGGGTGTTTCTCTGGCTGGCAACCTGTAACTAGTGGGGTCCCTCAAAGATCAGTGTTGGGCCTGCAGTTGTTCACAATTTACATAGACGATTTGGAGTTGGGGACCAAGTGCAATGTGTCAAAGTTTGCAGACGACACTAAGATGAGTGGTAAAGCAAAAAGTGCAGAGGATACCGGAAGTCTGCAGAAGGATTTGGATAGGTTAGGTGAATGGGCTAGGGTCTGGCAGATGGAATTCAATGTTGCCAAGTGTGAGGCTATCCATTTTGGGAGGAATAACAGCAGAATGGATTATTATTTAAATGGTAAGATGTTAAAACATGCTGCTGTGCAGAGGGACCTGGGTGTGCTGGTGCACGAGTTGCAAAAAGTTGGTGTGCAGGTGCAGCAGGTGATTAAGAAGGCTAATCGAGTTTTGTCTTTCATTGCTAGAGGGATGGAGTTCAAGACTAGCGAGGTTATCCTGCAATTGTATAGGGTGTTGGTGAGGCTGCATCTGGAGTATTATGTTCAGTTTTGGTCTCCTTACCTGAGAAAGGACATATTGGCACTGGAGGGAGTGCAGAGGAGATTCACTAGGTTGATCCCAGAGTTGAGGGGATTAGATTATGACGAGAGGTTGAGTAGACTGGGACTGTACTCATTGGAGTTTAGAAGGATGCGGGGGGATCTTATTGAAACATATAAAATTATGAAGGGAATAGATAGGATAGATGCGGGCAGGTTGTTTCCACTGGTCGGGGAAAGCAGAACTAGGGGGCATAGCCTCAAAATAAGGGGAGGTAGATTTAGGACGGAGTGTAGGGGGAACTTCTTCACCCAAAGGGTTGTGAATCTCTGGAATTCCTTGCCCAGTGAAGCAGTTGAGGCTCCTTCTTTAAACGTTTTTAAGAAAAAGATAGATGCCTTTCTAAAGAATAAAGGGATTCGGGGATATGGTGTACGGGCCGGAGAGTGGAGCTGAGTCCACAAAGATCAGCCATGATCTCATTAAATGGCGGAGCAGGCTCGAGGGGCCAGATGGCCTACTCCTGTTCCTAGTTCTTATGTTCTTATGTTCATGTTTGTAGATAACATTTTAAATAAACTACCTCTACACTATATACAACACAAATTTCATGGTGGGCATGGAATTTATGAGCAGGAGTAGGTCCTTCGAGTCTGCTCCTTCTTTCAGTAAGGTCATGGCTGATCTGGTTGTTGTCTGAATTCCACTTTGCTGCTTGTCTGCCATAGCCCTTGATCCTCTTGAGTATGAGAAATACAATCTGGGACACAAATAAGCTTACTCTAATGATCTGAAATTCTGTCGATGCTCTTGCATATAATTTGCAGCACAGAAACAGACCATTTGACACATTTGGTCCACATCAGGGTTTGTCTTCTATACGAGCCTCCTCCAGCTCTATTTCATTGAACCTTATTGGCATATCTGGTTGGAAGATGAGGTTAAGGCCAAGTGGGCGGAGGAGTTGGGGATGGCGCTGAGGGAGGGACTTGGTTGTGAGGTGCTGCGGAGGGTGAATTCCTCAACTTCATGCGTGAGGCTGGGGTTGATGCAGTTGAAGGTGGTGCACAGGGCACATTTGATGAAGTCAAGGATGAGCCGGCTGTTTGAGGGGGAGAGGATGCTTGCAAATGGTGTGGGCGGGCATAGGCTAATCATGTGCACGTGTTCTGTTCCTTCCCAAAGTTGAAGATATTTTGGGGGTCGTTTTTCTGCACCATGTCGATGACCCTGCATGTGGATTTGTAGCCGGGTCTCCTGGGGCATATTCAGGGTGTCGGATCTGCCGGAGTTGCAGGTGGGAGTGGGGGCAGATGTTTTAGCCTTCACCTGGTTGATTATTTGCAGGTGGATTCTCTTGCTAAAGGGGGCAAATGAGGGGTTCCACAAGAGATGGGGTTGGTTTAATTTGAATTTTGGAGAACTGTATATAGAACTCTAAATGTAAAGTATTCAATTTTGTAGTTAGAAT
This sequence comes from Scyliorhinus torazame, assembly GCF_047496885.1. Lineage (NCBI taxonomy): Eukaryota > Metazoa > Chordata > Chondrichthyes > Carcharhiniformes > Scyliorhinidae > Scyliorhinus > Scyliorhinus torazame. The sequence goes on from NC_092716.1 coordinate 190,174,793, forward strand.
TTAGTTTAAAACCTATTTCTTTCACCAAGGCTTTGGTCATACTGTGTCTGAATCTGCTCCTGTGAGAAAGAAGTCTTTAATATGTTACGGTCACTATGTACATTCAGACTGTTGTAAATGTGCTCTGTGATTGTCAAGGAATTCAACCAGAAGACACCAGATGAGCCACTGAGATGGTTGCTGCCTTCTTAGTTAATCCAAAACTTTTACTGAGATTTTGACTTATTGAATTTACTTGAAAGTGCTTTAGTTTAGTTTGTTATATTTCTGCAGCTATTTCATAAAAGGAGATGCTTTTGTTTGTGAGAACTCTTTCAAACAAACAAGTGAGCAGGTGTTTGAGTTATGTAGTGCCTGCAGTACATAACTATTATCTGTTGTTAAAAATATGCCTAATCTGATAATACTGCCAAATTCACGGTGTGAGAATTAAGGCTGTAAGCAAAGCTGAAATACTTTTAATGTAATGCATAGTTATTTTTAGAAAGCTTATTGAAGCAGCCTGTAGCTTTAGTGATTTGATTGGTTATTTGAACTACTTGAGAACGGCAGGACGAATGAACTGCTTTATTATACCTGTGTCATGGTGTTAAGAGAATGGAAAGGCTAAAGATTGTAGCAAATGTGATAATTGTGGATATTAAGTGCTCTTAATCTAGTCCGCCCTCTGGTTAAAGCCACACTGACATCCTGACTAGTGTGTCTGCAACACAAGCTACCTAAAAGCAAAATAACAACTATTTTGTGAAGGGGTCTCTCTCTCACTCTCGCATGACTTCATGAAACTATGGTTAGATTTGGGTCACTGGCCGTTGTTGATTTTTGTTGGGAGTCAGAGCGATGGAACCAAGGGTGTTGGAATCTGGAAAATTTAGCAGTAAAGGAAAAGCATCTGCTAAATACAGATGTGCAACAAAGACTTCTTTTCAATGGAAGGCAAGCGAGAGCTACTATTTTGTTGGATTACCTTTTCTATGTTGTAGTTGATGTTGGCTATTAAGAAATGCAATGATTTCAGTCTGGAGTTTGTGTATTGGCACTGGGTTCAGCATGTATAACTTTAGAAGAGGGAACTACTTTATCTGTGAACTACAGATAATTTGGTCTGAATTGAAAGTGTTTATTCAATTCAGGTTGGTTTTTGAACTGCATGTGTGAAACCTGCTGGGGCACGCCTAACTAAGTTGGAACTTCTAAAAGAGACCCAAAAGCATATGTTGTGAGGGGGGAAATAATCTTTAACAAGAATGAAATATTTACAAGTCACATGTAGCAGGAGAGACTTACCTCAAAAAAACTAGAAGTGGGGGGGGAAATAATTAGACTATTTGTGGAAAAGAATGTAGAGAATTTACTTGAAAACGCGAAGGCAACATCTAATTTTGACATGCGGGAAAAAAGCCTGAATTGGGGAATTATGGTCCAGTAACATTTACCATGTGGGAAAATGTATCTAAGGTGGATTTCGAACAGTCTCATAAGTCTTGCTGAGATGGTTAATTCTCACGCAGGAATTATCCAGTGGATGTAATTCTGATATTTAAGAATGTGTACTTTGCAAAATGTTTTAAAGGCAAAAGAAGAGGCTAGCTAGAATAAAGGTAAGTGAGATTGATTACTGAGGTAACAAAACAGTTGATGCTAATTGGCAATAGCCACTGCTGTTAACTGAAAGTTTGTCCTGGGTGCTCTGATGTAGAGCTGTAGTAAGTACTCTTTGTAATGTGTAGAAAATGCTGATGGTAGCAAACTTCGTTGCTAGTTGATTAGCATATTTGTGATTAATAACAGCCAAAGAGACTAGGACTAGTTAAGTGGTTTGGTCAAAGTATGGGAGATTAATAATCTTTATTAGTTTCACAAGTAGGCTACATTAACACTGCGATGAAGTTACTGTGAAAATCCCCTAGTCGCCACACTTCGGTGCCTGTTCGGATACACTGAGTGAGAATTCAGGGTTTCCAATTCACCTAGCAAGCATGTCTTTCGGGACTTGTGTGAGGAAACCGGAGCACCCTGAGTAAACTCACGCAGACACGGTGAAAACGTGCAGACTCCGCACAGACCGTGACCCAAGCCGGGAATCGAACCCGGGTCCCTGGCTCTCTGATAATTAGTTGAACCTAAATCCTCTTTTCAACTTTAGTAATGGTTCAGAGTTTGTGATCAAGCCTAATAAATTCATAGCATCCAATAATCCATATCTCTGAGCACATGGAAAACGTTACTCCCCTGGGTCACCTTTTATTTCACCCTGTGCAGTATCCTGAATATCTCCTTGTAGCTCAAATTCCCAGTTTCGTATTAGTTGCTCTGTTCATGCCAACATTGAGCTCACACCACTATTGACGACTATTGATGAAAATTTTCCACAATTGTGCAGAACCACTGTTTTATAGAACTAGCTGCCAATCCTGGGACTAGTGTTCTATCCTTCGCTTACGTGCTAAGGGTAAGCCCACCTTGCAACAACAGTATAAATTTGGGGTCGGCACCTGACCTGACCCCATACAGCAGTGCAGAATTAGTAAAGCAATCAGTCTTAGATTGTGTATTACCAGTACAATGTCAGCATATGTTTAAAAAGGGCCACTTGAGAAAGTAAGGGAGTATGGGGTGAAAGCTCCTTGAACAACAGCAACTTATGGTCTAACAGTACCTTTAACATAATAAAACATCCCAAGGTGCTACACAGGCCTTTTATAAAACAAAATGTGACACTGCCTTGTACGGAGATATCAGGTAAGTTTACCAAAAGCTTGGTCAAAGTGGTAGGTTTTAAGAAGTGTCTGAAGTTAGAGGGGTGAGAGGTCTAGGGAGGGCATTCCAGAACTCTACTTTGGGGCAACTGAAAGCACAGCCACCAATGGTAGAACAATTAAAATTGGGAATGCACAAGAAGTTAGAATTAGAAGAGTGCAGATAACTCGGGTTTGTGGAGCTGGAGGAAATTACAGAGATAGGGAAGGGTAAGTCCATGGAGAGATTTGAAAACAAGGATGAGAATTTTATAATCAAGTTGTTGCTTAACTGGGAGCTCATGTACATCAGCAAAGGCAAGAATGGGAGGAGCAACTTGCTGTGAACTAAGATACAGGCAGCAGATTTTGGATAACCTCAAGTTTACAGAGGATAGAATGTGGGAGAAAAGCCATGCGTGCATTGGAATAGATGCATGTAGAGGTAACCAAGGCTGGAACAAGGGTTTCAGCAGCAAGTGAATTGAAGCGGAACAAAGTCGAGAGACTTTAAGGAGATATAACTAAATGGTGTTAGTGATGACATGAGTATGAGATTGATAGCTAGGGGAGGCAGTGGCTTAGTGGTACCATCGGATTAGTAATTCAGATATCCAAAGTCATGCTCTGGGGACCTGGGTTCAAATCCCATCAAGGCAGATGGTAAAATTTGAATTCAATAAAAATCTGGAATTAAAGTTTAGAAGGTGACCATGGAATCATTGTCGCTTAAAAAACCCCATCTGGTTCACTAATGTCCTTTCGGAAGGAAATCTGGCCTACATGTGACTCCAGATCCACAGCAATGTGATTGACTCTTAAATGCCCTGAGGGATGGGCAATAAATGCTGGCCCAGCCAGCGATGCCCACATTCCACAAACACATTTTTAAAAAAGAGCTAATCTTGAGATCAAATGTGGCACAGAAGTTGCGAACAAACTGGCTTAATCTCAGATAGTTACCAGGGAGAGGGATAAGTTGGTGACTAGGGAACCAGTTTGGAAAGGGCACAAAACAAATGGCTTCATTCTTCAATATTTAATTGGAGGAAATTTCTGGATGTCAGACAAGAAGTCTGATAATTTACCATTGGTGGACGAGTCGAGAGAGATTATGGTGAGATGTAGCTGGTACATGTGTGAACTCATGCTTTGCCTTCAGATGATGTCACAGACAAGCAGCATCCAAATGAGAAATAGGAGAGAGCCAAGGACTGATCCTTGGGGACACCAGAGTAACTGCCTGGATAGTTTTTGAAGCTACTTCTATTCACTTAAAAATATTTAGAATTGGCCCTTTTGAGCATTTAAATATCAATTGTTGGGAGAGGAACTCTCTGGGATAGAATTGTTTCAATCAGGAAATATAAATGGGTACTCGCCATCAACTCTCCTGCTGAGGCAGCCAAGCTTTTTCAGTGTTGGAGATTGCATTGAGCACATAATGAAATGAAATGAAATGAAAATTGCTTATTGTCACAAGTAGGCTTCAAATGAAGTTACTGTGAAAAGCCCCTAGTCGCCACATTCCGGCGCCTGTTCGGGGAGGCTGGTACGGGAATTGAACCGTGCTGCTGGTCTGCCTTGGTCTGCTTTAAAACTATCCAGATTCCTCACCTGTGTTGTGTCCTGTATTACCATTTATTTTTCATATTCCACTTTGCTTATTTCCTTTATCATAATCTCAATGGCTTGTACTAATTGATATTAACATTTGCCATATGGGTCTAACTCCTTTACAAAAACAAAATACCCCTGTATAATGGATGTTGGAAATGTGAAATCAAATGCTGCCAAAGCTTGGCATTGCTGACAGCTCCTTTGGAAAGAGGAAGGTAGGGCCAGATAATTCTACTTGTCCTCTCTACAGATGCTGCTTTGCGTGTTCAGTGTTTTCAGCAATTTCTCTTCCCCCTCTTATCTATTCAGATCTCTCTTTAGTTTGCTAGTTTTATGTTGTTTCCAACACTCTTCTATTTTCCATTGCTAATATAGTTTTCTGTCCTCACTTTCAAATAATTATGTAGTGTGTAAACAGTAAAAACTTTTAACATGTCCCTAAATATTTTTTTCGTTCTAATTAGTTGAGACCAGGTGTAGTGTTCAGGTGAAGTGGTTTTTTTGTTTGGGGAGGGGGAAGTTGGGGGCTGCGGGGAGAGACGGGGAAAATATAGATCCGGGCATGCTCGTATGATTTTGTCACCATTTTAAAGTCAAATATCCTGTTCTTAGTGTTTCTGTTATAACTTACTGTCCCCACATTCATGAAGGAAATGGCCTATGTAAACCTGTCATGCAATAATTGCATCCTCTAACCTGTAATGATGCTGCAGTGGCTCCACTGTGAAGGGTATCCAGGCAGTCCTTGGACTTGCAACATAACTGGTTCCTGAAAATCGCATTATAAGTTGAAATGTCGTAAGTTGGAACCGATTTCCCCATCGGAATAATGTCATAAACGAGGGATTGGTTTCTGAACCAAGGCCGGAAATCACTCATGGGGCTCCCAGTGATGTTCAATGCTCTTTAACTGTTGCTCTCTCAAGTCAATGAAGCGAGTATTGATGCCTGTACGCCTTAGCACAAGTTCCTCAATTAATATGGGTGATATAATGAAGCCATCGATCACTGTCGGTTGCCTGTTTAACCTTGAGCATCTGTGAATCTGAGCTCTTATTAAATACAACAGATGTGTATAAGTGTGTTAAAATCATGAAGGTTGTACCAAAAAAATTTAACGGAATAAAACACTTGTTTATAACCTAACAAAGAAATTTCAACCTGACCAGTCATCCAGAGGTGCAACACAGAACTTCAATGCGCATGTTTGAACGTGCTGGCGTGGCATCGAAATGCGGTGTCAATTTATAAACGCTGTAAGTGCCGTTGGTCGTAACTCAAACGTCACAAAGTTGAAGACTGCTAGTACTGCAATTATATTTTGACTTTCTGGCAGAGGCCGTTTCCAATATAAATGTGGACATGGAAATTTATAATAAAAGTTGACAGGTCACGCATATATTTTTAGAAACTCATCTCTGTCCTCTGAGTCACTTGTAGATTTCTGCTTAATTTTCCCATGCCTGAAAAAAATTTGTTTCCTTCTTTCTCTCCTATACTTTATCGTTGGATATATAATGTTTTGTGATGAATTATTTAAAGTGTATTGTCCCTTCCAACAATGAAGCTATTTATTTTGCAATGTTCTGCTCATCCAAAAAATATTCTTATTAAATTTGAGAGTCTTCGTTATATTAATTTTTTCTATCATAACTAGAACATACAGTGCAGTAGGAGGTCATTTGGCCCATCGAGTCTGCACCAACCCACTTACGCGCTCACTTCCACCCTATCCCCGTAACCCAATAACCCCGCCTTACCTTTTTGGTCACTAAGGGCAATTTATCATGGCCAATCCACCTAACCTGCATATCTTTAGACTGTGGGAGGATACTGGAGCACCCGGAGGAAACCCACGCAGACACGGGGAAAACGTGCAGACTGCACAGACAGTGGCCCAGCGGGGAATCGAACCTGGGACCCTGGCGCTGTGAAGCTACAGTACTAACCACTGTGCTGCCCATAGTCTTTGTTTTGTGTCAGGCAATGACCACCCCCCACAAGAGATAATCTAATCATCTCCCTTGACATTCCATGGCATTATCATCACTGAATTCCCCCACCATCAATATCCTTGGGGGGGGGGTGGGGTGGTGGGGGGGGGGGGGGGGGGGGTTACCATTGACCGGAAACATACCTGGATCAGCCATATAAATGCTGTGGATATAAGAGCTGGTCAGAGATTGGGAATTCTGTCGTGAAAAACACAACTCCTGACTCCTCAAATCTTGACTCCCATCTACTTGGCAAATGCCAGAGGTCTGATGGGATACCCTCACCTTGCCTGGATGAGTGCAGCTCCAACAACATTCAATAAAGTCAACAGGACAATGCAGGCCCCTTGATCACCCCATCCCACACCTTAAACATGAATTCCCTCCATGATCAGTGCAATGAGGAAGCTGTGTATACCTTCTACAAGATAAACAGCAATTTGTCACGCTTCCTTTGACAACACCTTCCACAGTTACAACCTCAACCACCGAGAAGGACAAGGACAGCAGATGTATGGGAACCCCACCACCTGCAAGTTCTTCTCCAAGTCACACACACTCCTACACTCCTGCCTTGAAACTATGTTGCAGTTCCTTCACTGTCTCTGGGTCAAAAACCTGGACCTCCCTCCCTAACAGCTACTGTGGGTGTACAACTTGTTTCCAAATAGATTCAGAATGCAGATGAAGCAACAGGAAAGTTAAGAAAACATTTCCGCATACACATGCTGCCAAATCCATTGTTCAAATTGATTTTTGTAATTATTGACGAGCATTCCAATAACTCAACAACCACCATATAATTCTGACAAAATGTACATGGAAGTGACATTTGAAGAGAGGTATGCCATGAAACTAACCTCACCACTTGGGACAGCCCAATATATGAACTCATAAAGAGCTATCCAAATGGGAACAGAGTTCATGCAAATTTTGTCTTATATTCCCAATCAACATTGTTAAAAGCTGATAACTCAGTTTCATATGAAATTCAGTTTGGTATTCTGCAATAGGAAGATGTGTGGATGAAAAACTTTTCAAATAATCCTCTGAAGCCGGTGACAATGTTAGAGTTTATTTTGTATATGACAGAAAGCTCCCTGCGTTTGACCATAACCTACCATGAACATTTATCTAAATTTTCTTTCGTATATCCATCCAGTTTCACTGTATCGAGTTGACAATTTATTTGGGGACATTGGCAGTTTTCAAATTTTGTCTTTTGTCTAGAGTTTGTATGTTCAAATTAGACAAACATCAGCCATAATAGATTCTTTAATTATCCACTAAGGCTAACGTTTGAGGACCAGTCACCAAGTGGGACAACTGTTAAAACCATTTTATAATTAATTCCCAATAATACTTTCAAAATGTCTCTGCTAATAGTGAAGAGGAATGAAATTTTTTTTAAAATTGACATTTTTGCAAAAGTGCAGGTGCACACACATTTGCCTATGAATTGATTTGTGCAGTGCTTAAATACCAATGCACCAATCTAAACATTTTCCTATTTGCTAGTCTGCCACGAAGAATTTGCAGTAGAAATATGACAAATTTGACTTCCCAAAGACTGAGATGGATTTTATATTAAATTCTTATGGTTTGACAGAATTTATGCAGGTAGTATTAATTCCTTAAAGCATAAAATGTGATACTGTGATTGAATTTCAACATTGTAGCTGGTAAAATAATTCTGATCAGTGTGTTCTGTTATTTGATGGCAATTTGGTTACCAAGATTTTAACTTTTATGTTGATTTCATTGAACTTTGTTCATACATTCAAAAATACATTACAAGCTTAATCATACTGTAGTTTCATTATGACAGTGCAGTGCAGCAAAATTACCATCTAGTGTTTGTTTTAAAACAAAATGATGCTCACTCATCAAACTTTATTACAACAATTTTGCTTTGTAAAATTACACTCCAATCTAATCTCTGCTTACTTGGAAGTTTCCTGTTTTTTAATATTCTGGCATGCGTTTCCCGTTGCGTACCTTTCAATAAAGACCTAAATTCTTATTTCATCAAGTTTGTAATTTCATGTATTATGCGTCTTAGGGGATGTTCTGGAGTTGCAGACAAAGCATTTTTGATGAAATGAAGAAAAAGTTCTCTCAGGTAGTATTGGAGTTGTATTGAATGGCAAGTGTAAACACTGTGAATGATTGGTATGCTGCAATGTTACTTTGGCTGTGACAGGCATGGTCTGGGTTTTGTGGTTTGCTGTGACAATCTTAATACTAATCCTGCTTCCTGTTAAACTTATGAATATATTGAAATTTGCTGAAACTTGATTGGACAAAGCAAGACCATATTCTCTCTGCCCATTTATCATTCAGCCAATGATACCCTTGCTCCTGTATATATAAATTCCTGCTCCTGTCTTGCATAATACCCTAAGGTTTGCACAGTAATAGTAATTCCTTCCCCATACACCTCTGAAAATTTACAAGTGCCAAGTATTTTGCTTTCCTAACATGCTCATGTCAGACCTCTCGTAACATTTTAAAGGAAGCTTTTTGATGATTTCTGCTGTTTCCATGCCTCTGAGCTGCTTTTGCATCGTATTCCTGTTGGCTTCAGCCTCTCACCTGGAAATGTGTGGTCTGTTTTGAATCTGCAATAGGCTCAAAGCCCAGCAACCCTTAAATAAGGTATAATCTATCTTTTTTCAGGGTAAATAAAAGCTAGGTTTATTTTAAATTTGTGAGGATTTGTGTTCCTAAACAGACATGATAAATACTTGAGATAATGGGAGCGAGGATGAGAGATTTAGTCTCCGACTCAGACTCAATAATTCCAAGGTGGATATCTCAACTTCAACCCTAGTAATTGCAACGTATCTCTGCTGTATCCCAACAACCCAGGCTTTAAAAAACATATAATTTCATTAACATTTTTCAGTTTATAAAATAGAAAAAAAATAAACAAATTTACTTACATCAACCATTTTTTAAAAAAAGGAAAAATAGAACAACCCCATCAGAAAACCTAAATTCCCTCCACCCCCTGAACAATTAGAGGTGACCAATTCCTTGAAATAAATAATAAAAGGTTACCATCTCCAATAGAACCCCTCGATTGCTCCCCTCGTTGTACTTTTAACGTCCCATGTGACTAGTCTGATGATCAGGGGTCTCTCCCTCCCCCCCCCCCACCCCACCCCAAACCACCGTCACCGATTCAGCCATTTCCACTGAGGAATTGTCCCGTTCTTCCTCTAAATTCCTAGAACCAGGACTTGCCCAAGATGGCCACCAATCAAGACAAAGAAAAACCCATGGTCACTCTACCAACAGCACTCTACCCTCTTCTCCCCCCCCCCCCACATCCCAACCTACAAACATGAGCTACCTCCCAAAGAACAATACTCCCTGTTCGCCAACCAAACAAATTGCTAGGCTCATGAAAATCTGTCTAAACCGATCCAACAGGCCGCAGCCCCCTATCCCCACCTCAGTCTGGTCCTCTAGCTGGGACATAACTGCTTGTGAGGTAGCTCCGCCAGGGCAACGAACAAAGAAAAAAAAGAGTAGCTCCCCTCACCCACCTCTGTTACAAAGGAATAACTGAAACCAAAGCCCTTGTAATTCCCAACATCCCACCATGGGCCATGTATTATCCATATTGCTGCCATAGCCATTACCCCCGACTACATTGCCCCCCGCTGTTCCCCCAAACAACATATACACTGGACATTCCCCGCTCCCTCCAATACAGAATAAGAAACCCAAATAACCAGAAATGTATACTGAATACTGAAACATCCCCAGGCAAGCCCCTCCCACCCACAGCCATTAAAGTCCCGTTCAAACCCCATCAATTAAGTCCAAGTCCTTCTTCCTTGACAAAAACCTCCTCCTCTGATGTATCGAAAAATGCATACAGTCCAGACAAATCATTTTATGCATGAAAATAAACATAGGACATACATAAATACACAATGTAAATACATAGACACGAGCATCGGGTGAAGTACACAGAAGTGCAGTACTAAATGGAGAAGATATGTGAAGAGATCAGATCAGTCCATAAGAGGGTCATTCAGATCTCTGGTAACAGCTGGGAAGAAGCTGTTTTTGAATCAGTTAGTGCATGTTCTCAGACTTTTTTACCCCCTGCCCGATGGCAGAAGTTGGAAAAGTGAATAAGCCGGGTGGGAGGGGTCTTTGATTAACCTGCTTAGTCTAATAATTAGACTTTCCCAAGGCAGCGGGCAGTGTAGACCGAATCACTGGATGGGAGGTGGATTTGCTTGATGGACTGGGCTGTGTTCATGACTCTGTAGTTTCTTACGGTCTTGCGTCGAGTAGTTGCCACACCAGGTTGTGATGCAGCCAGATGGGATGCTTTCTATGGTGCATCTGTAACAGTTGGCAAGAGTCAAAGTGGACATGCAGAATTTCCTGAGGAAGTATAGGCGCAGTTGTGCTTTCTTGGTCGTAGTGCTAATGTAGGTGGACCAGGACAGATTGTTGGTGATGTGCGCACTTAGGAATTTGAAGCTATCAACCATCTCCACCTCGGCACCATTGATGCAGACAGGGGTGTGTACGATACTTTACTTCCTGAAGTCAGTGACCAGCTCTTTAGTTTTGCTGACATTGAGGGAAAGATTGTTGTCGTTACACCACTCCACTCGGTTCACTATCTCCCTCCTGCACTCTGACTCATCATTATTCAAAATCTGACCCAATACGGTCGTGTCATCAGCAAACTTGGTAGATGGACTGTAGCCAAATTTTGCCCCACAGTTGTGTGTGTGTGTGTACAGAGAGTATAGTAGGGGTCTAAGTACGCAGCCTTGCGGGGACCCGGTTTTGAGGACTATCGTGGAGGAGGCGTTGTTTATCCTTACTGATTGTGATCTATGGATCAGGAAGTTGCGGATCCAGGTGCAGAGTGAGGAGTCAAGTCTTAGGTTTTGGAGCTTTGATTTTTTTAAATATAAATTTAGAGTACCCAATTCATTTTTTCCAATTAAGGGGCAATTTAGCGTAGCCAATCCACCAAGCGTGCACATCTTTGGGTTATGGGGGCGAAACCCACGCAAACACGAGGAGAATGTGCAAACTCCACACGGACAGTGACCCAGAGCTGGGATCGAACCTGGGACCTCAGTGCCGTGAGGCAGCAGTGCTAACCATTGCGCCACCATGCTGCCCTAGGTTTTGGAGCTTTGATATGAGCTTGGCTGAGATTATGGTGTTGAAGGCGGAGCTGTGGTCAATGAATAGGAGTCTGAAGTAGGAGTCCTTGTTGTCGAGATGCTCCAGGGATGAATGTAGGGCCAGGGAGATGGCGTCTGCTGTGAGCTGGTTGCGGCGAATTGCAGTGGATCAAGGCATTCTGGGAGTATGGAGTTGATGTGTCTCATGACCAATCTCTTGAAGTTATACGTAACTCTCAATTTCGATGGGTACACCACTTAAAAATGCACTCCAGTCATGTGTAGCGCCACTTTGCCTTATTAAACTCTGCACTCCTCTTGTACAATACCTCCCCGCTCCCAGCACCCCCACCTACCCCACTGCCGTGTGTGTTGTCCTAATCTTTTTGATGTGTGGAACTGAACACGGTGATGGACAAGAAGCTGATTTATTTTGCAGAGTTCATGTGAATATGTGTTCCGTGGCAATTAATAATAATAATTGCTTATTGTCACAAGTAGGCTACCGTGAAAAGCCCATAGTCGCCACATTCCAGCGCCTGTTTGGGAGGCCGGTACGGGAATTGAACCCGAGCTGCTGCCTTGTTCGGCATTGCAAGCCAGCTATTTAGCCCACTGTGCTAAACCAGCCCCTATAATTGTAAACCATTTCAAACTACCAACATTGCTTCCTGTAACATAGCAAACAAGCAAAAAGATCTCCCAACAGACTATTAATTTCTTGCTATATTTACTTTTGTGCCAGCATCCAACTGGAAAAACTAACCTACTATACCTTAATTCCCAACTGAGGCCTAGTTTTGTCGATTTTTTTTCTCCAAATGTGTTTTCATTTGTTTGCTGTGACATTACTCGGGCGTAGAATATATGGAATTGTGAGAGTTCTCAGTTTCTATATTACAGATCTCATGAGATAGTCAATTTGAGATTGTTGTGTTTTTTAAGCAAATCAATAAATAGGCACTGATGGGATGAATTTCTCCATGCTGCTATTCAGGTGTTGATGATTTCTGGGTGTAGATCAATGCTATCTCATTTATTTTATGGATGCTTCTTGACAAATGCTGAAATTTGGTAGACAATATTTGTAAAACAATATGTGACCAGCAGTTACACCTATTTTGAGCTACGTTGCACATATTATCCCTCTTTCGTTTGAAGAAAATCACCTTTTAAGAAGGTTTTGCTATTCTAAGCCCAGGATATTTTACTCCTCCCTATTGTAAATAGGTCTGTGAGACAGCCTTTGCTTTGTTTTATCATGTCAGCATGCCTTACATGTTAAAACATTTATTTTCAGCCTGTTTTCTCGTGATTTTGTGAGATCCTGCCTTTGCCCTGCAACGTGATCAAAACTAATCTCTCACTGACCCGTTTTGCTCCATTTTCAGTCATGCACTTGTATCTGAACGGGTTAGCAGGCTACTAGTCGGATGCTTGTAAGAGGGAGTTGCCATTTTCATTTTCATTCCTCAAAGTAGGTGATATCTGGAGCCCTGAGTAGAGCAATAAACCTACATTATGTTTGACTGTTGCCTAAAATACAGTGTTTAAAAAAGAAACAATAAAGTCAAGTAACTCCATTGCTCAAATTTCTCCATTTATGCAGTTACAGTTTAACAAGATGCAAATTAGACATTAAGGGGAAAGGATTTCTAAATTGCACATGAACATAGGAGCAATGATGTAAAGTAAAGACTTTCTGGCCTATCTAGCCTCTCTCAGACAATTCTTCTTCCCACTCCCCCAAACTTGGAGAGGTGCAAAACCAGATTTAAAAATGGAGGAATTTCTCACCAAATGGTCTATGGCCCATTTCGGTGATCAAGAAGATCACTGACTCTGAATTATCTGTGCTACCTACCTTTTGCGAGAAGTAATGTCTTTCCTAACCAGAGACTGGATCAGCTCTTGTGAGATGGCAAGCAGGCACTCAATGTATTGTAACGATCGGAACATTTTAGGAATATTAGCTTCTAACTATTGGTAAAATTTCAGGCTTAAAGGCCCACGGTTAGTGTCTTTTATTGCAATGGTCATGTGTTTGTTTAAATGGTTTTAGCAGCTAGCAGATGAAATTGACAAAGGAATGTGTTGTTCAATCTAGGCCAATGAACTGTGGTTTGACTGGGAACTCCCTGGGGAGTTAAAGTTCTTTTCCAGCCTGCAGTGATTATTTGTTTTTCAGTTTGAAGAGATGAGGTCATTTCTGGGTGGAGCCAAGGAATGCAGAAAGACGTTTAGGGAAGCTGTGGAGAGAGGCACTTTTGGAGAAAAGGGTTTTTGAAAGACAAGACAAGAAAGAGGCTGAAACAACCGAGTAGAAGCAACTATTTGAATATTTAGCCAGAGTCTGAAAGGGTTCTAAAAGAGCCAAATATCTGTTCTGTGCCACCTCCATACGCACCCATGTCGACCCCTCCCCCACCGCCCACTTTCTGATCATGGCTATATTAGCCGCCCAGTAATAGTTGCTAAAATGTGGCAGCGCCAGCCCGCCCTCTCCCCGACTCCGCTCAAGCATTACCTTCCTTACTCGGGTCTTGCCCGCCCAGACGAAGCCCGTGATCACTCTGTTGACCAGTTTAAAAAAGGACCGTGGAACAAAGATGGGGAGACACTGAAATACAAATAGGAATCTCGGGAGGACCGTCATCTTCACTGTTTGCAAATTCCCAGCCAGAGACAACGGAAGCGCGTCCCATCTCCCAAAATCGGCCTTCATTTGGTCCACCAGCCGGGCCAGATTCAATTTATGCAGCCGGTCCCATTCCCACGCCACTTGGATGCCTAGGTACCTAAAGCTTCCCTCTACTAACCTAAACGGCTGCTCTCCCAGTCGCCTCTCCTGTCCCCTCGCCTGGACCACAAACATCTCACTCTTTCCCATATTAAGCTTAAACCCAGAAAACCGGCCAAAATCCCCTAGAGTCCTCATAATTACTTCCATCCCCTCTATTGGGTCCGAAACATACAGAAGCAGGTCATCTGCATATAGCGAAACCCTGTACTCCACCTGCCCCCCCCCCCCCCTCCCCCCCCCCCCCCCGGACCAGTCCTCTCGAGGCTCTCCGAGCAATTGCCAACGGTTCTATAGCCAGCGCAAACAACAGTGGGGAGAGGGGGCATCCTTGTCTCGTCCTCCGGTGCAGTCTAGAATAGTCCGATGTTATCCTATTCGTCCGTACACTTGCTACAGGAGCCTGATACAGTAACCTGACCCAGTCAATAACGCCCCGCCCAAATCCGAACCGTCCCAGTATCTCCCACAGATAATCCCATTCTACCCGATCAAAAGCCTTTTCTGCATCCATTGCGATCACTACCTCCACCTCCCTACCTTCCGGGGGCATCATGATCTCATTTAACAGTCTTCTTACATTGGCCACCAACTACCTGCCCTTAACAAACCCCGTCTGGTCCTCCCCAATAAGGTCCGGAACACAACCCTCGATCCCGGAGGACAAGATTTTGGCCAGCAGCTTGGCATCTACATTCAACAGGGCGATCGGCCTGGAGGACCCACACAGCTCCGATTTCTTGTCCCGCTTAAGAATCAGCAAAATCGTTGCCTGTGACATCATCGGGGGAAACACCCTTCTTTCCCTTGCCTCATTGAACATCCTGTCTAGATGCATCGTAAATGATGCTATCGTGTCCGCCTCTACCACCTCCGCTGGCAAAGCGTTCCAGGCACCCACCACCCTCTGCGTAAAAATTTTTTCCATGCACATCTCCCTTAAACTCCCCCCCCCCCCCCCCCCCCCCCCTCACCTTGAAATCGCGACCCCTTGTAATTGACACCCCCATTCTTGGAAAAAGCTTGTTTCTATCCACCCTGTCCATACCTCTCATAATTTTGTAGTCCTCAATCAGGTCCCCCCTCAACCTCCGTCTTTCCAATGAAAACAATCCTAATCTACTCAACATTTCTTCATAGCTAGCACCCTCCATACCAGGCAACATCCTGGTGAACCTCCTCTGCACCCTCTCTAAAGCATCCACATCCTTCTGGTAATGTTGCGACCAGAACTGCACGCAGTATTCCAAATGTGGCCTAACCAAAGTCCTATACAACTGTAACATGACCTGCCGACTCTTGTACTCAATACCCCTTTGGATGAAGGCAAGCATGCTGTATGCCTTCTTGACCACTCTATCGACCTGCGTTGCCACCTTCAGGGTACAATGGACCTGAACTCCCAGATCTCTCTGTACATCAATTTTCCCCAGGACTCTTCCATTGACCGTATGGTCCGCTCTTGAATTAGATCTTCCAAAATGCATCACCTCGCATTTGCCTGGATTGAACTCCATCTGCCATTTCTCTGCCCAACTCTCCAATCTATCTATATTTTGCTGTATTCTCTTACAGTCCTCCTCGCTATCTGCAACTCCACCAATCTTAGTATCATCTGCAAACCTGCTAATCAGACCACCTATACCTTTGTCCAGATCATTTCTGTATATCACAAACAACAGTGGTCCGAGCACGGATCCCTGTGGAACACCACTACTCACCTTTCTCCATTTTGAGACACTCCCTTCCACCACTACTCTCTGTCTCCTGTTGCCCAGCCAGTTCTTTATCCATCTAGCTAGTACACCCTGAACCCAATACGACTTCACTTTTTCCATCAACCTGTCATGGGAAACTTTATCAAACGCCTTACTGAAGTCCATGTATATGACGTCTACAGCCTTTCCCTCATCAATTAACTTTGTCACTTCCTCAAAGAATTCTATTAGGTTTGTAAGACATGACCTTCCCTGCACAAAACCATGCTGCCTATCACTGATAAGTCTATTTTCTTCTAAATGTGAATAGATCCTATCCCTCAGTACCTTCTCCAACAGTTTGCCAACCACTGACGTCAAGCTCACAGGTCTATAATTCCCTGGATTATCCCTGCTACCCTTCTTAAACAAAGGGACAACATTAGCAATTCTCCAGTCCTCCGGGACCTCACCCGTGCTCAAGGATGCTGCAAAGATATCTGTTAAGGCCCCAGCTATTTCGTCCCTCGCTTCCCTCTGTAACCTGGGATAGATCCCATCCGGACCTGGGGACTTGTCCACCTTAATACCTTTTAGAATACCCAAAACTTCCCCCTTCCTTATGCCGACTTGACCTAGAATATTTAAACATCCATCCTTAGCCTCAACATCCGTCATGTCCCTCTCCTTGGTGAATACCGATGCAAAGTACTCATTAAGAATCTCACCCACTTGCTCTGACTCCACGCATAAATTCCCTCTTTTGTCTTTGAGTGGGCCAATCCTTTCCCTAGTTACCCTCTTTCTCCTTGTATACGAATAAAAGGCTTTGGGATTTTCCTTAACCCTGTTAGCCAAAGATATTTCATGACCCCTTTTAGCCCTCTTTATTGCGCGTTTGAGATTTGTCCTACTTTCCCGATATTCCTCCAAAGCTTCATCAGTTTTAAGTCGCCTAGATGTTATGTATGCTTCCTTTTTCATCTTAGCTAGTCTCACAATTCCACCCGTCATCCATGGTTCCCTAATCTTGCCATTTCTATCCCTCATTTTCACAGGGACATGACTGTCCTGAACTCTAATCAACCTTTCCTTAAAAGACTCCCACATTTCAAATGTGGATTTACCCTTAAAGAGCTGCTCCCAATCCACATTCCCTAGCTCCTGCCGAATTTTGTTATACTTGGCCTTTCCCCAATTTAGCACTCTTCCTTTAGGACCACTTTCGTCTTTGTCCATGAGTATTCTAAAACTTACAGAATTGTGATCGCTATTCCCAATCCTCCATCGTGCCCTCCTTAATCACAGCTGTGATATCATCTCTGATCAGTAATGCAACTCCTCCACCCATTTCCCTCCCTCTCTATCCCTCGTGAAGCATCTATACCCTGGGGTATTTAGTTGCCAGTCTTGCCCTTCCCTCAACCAAGTCTCCATAATACCAATAACATCATATTCCCAGGTACTAATCCAAGCCCTAAGTTCATCTGCCTTACCTGTTACACTTCTCGCATTAAAACAAATGCACCTCAGACCACCTGTCCCTTTGCATTCATCATCTCTTCCCTGTCTACTCTTCTCCTTAGTCACATTGAGTTTATTATCTAGTACCTTACTGGCTTTAGTTGCTGCCTCTTTACTGACCACTAACTTCCTAATCTGGTTCCCATCCCCCCTGCCACATTAATTTAAAACCTCCCCAACAGTGTCAGCAAAAGCACCCCATAGGACATTGGTTCCAGTCCTGCCCAGGTGTAGACCATCCGATTTGTAATGGTCCCAAAGCCCCCAGAACCGGTTCCAATGTCCCAAAAACCTGAACCCCTCCCTCCTGCACCATCACTCAAGCCACGTATTCATTCTGACTATTCTTGAATTTCTACTCTGATTGTCTCGTGGCACTGGTAGCAATCCTGAGATTACTACCTTTGCGGTCCTACTTTTTAACTTGTCTCCTAACTCCCTAAATTCTGATTGCAGGACCTCATCCCATTTTTTACCTATATCGTTGGTGCACTGCCTTCCTCTGCCTTTTGGTCACCCATTCCCTGTCTCCCTCACCAATCCTAATCTGCGCTGTGACCAACTCACCGAACGTGCTATCCCCGCCCTCCTCAGCATGCTCCAAAGTGAGTCCATCCACAGCTCCAGAGCCGTCATGCGGTCTAACAGGAGCTGAAGCTGGACACACTTCCCGCACATGAAGGAGTCAGGAGCATCGGCCGCGTCCCTGAACTCCCACATTCAGCACGAGGAGCATAACAGGGGTCTGGGATCTCCTGCGATTTTTACACTTCACCTTAACTGATTACAAATATAATATCAAATAATAGATAAGTGAAAGTCTTTGAATCTAGTCCTGAGTGAAAGACCTGACTGACCTAGCCTTTCCTCAGTCTAACCTGGTCCGTTACTCTAAGGTGCATCTCCTGCAACATTACCATGTCTGCCTTCAATCCCCTAAGATGCGCGAACACACGTGCCCTTTTGACCGGACCATTTAACCCTCAAACATTCCAGGTGATCAGCCTAGTTGGGGGGCTCATTGCCCCCACCCCCCCTCCGCCGATCAGCCATCCCCTTTTTTAGACCCGCCTCCAGCCCGTGCTCCGCACCTCCACCGGTCTACCCCCAGGCAGCCCCGGCCCTAACCTCCTCTCTGTCCCTCAGCCCAAGTCCCTCCCTCGACAGCAGAACATCCCCCCCCCCCCCAGTAACAACACCCTGTAACCAACCCCTTTACTAAACCAAATGCATGCACACACCCCACTGCGCATCCGAGAGCTAGCTCACCCAGCTAGCTTGTTGGACCGCATCCCCGGCGCCAGATAGTCTCCCACCTAATGTTCCCCCCCCCCTTGCCGCTCACACAAACAAACTCCAACATCAAACAATCCCCACACAATTGCCCAACAGAAAAACACCAAGATCAAAACAAGCACACCTCCATCCCCCAACAGTGCAAATGAAAATCTTAACTCACTCAGCTCTACCGCTGGTTCCAAATCAATGCAAACGGCATCACAAACATCTTCCATGAAATGCAAAACGAGAAACCTTTTACAAAAACAGAGAAACAAAAAGAAAAAACAAAAACATGAACGTTGCAGCCAAGTTCAAAAGTTCTCAATCCATCACCAGACCTTTCTTTTTCGCAAAGTCCAACGCGTCCTCAGGCGACTCGAAGTAGAAGTGCTGATCCTCATGCGTGACCCAGAGATGGGCTGGGTATAACAGTCCAAACTTCACCTTTTTCTTAGAAAGGATCGACCTGACCTGGTTGAAGCCTGCTCTCCTCCTGGCCACCTCTGCACTCAGGTCCTGGTAAACCCGCAGATGCTATTGCCCCATTTACAGCCCTGTGTCTGCATGGCCCACTTTAGAATGCGCTCGTTATCGGAGAACCTGTGGAATCTCACCACCATTGCCCTTGGGGTGGGGTGGGGGCTCCCATTCGTGGCTTCCTCGCGAGTGCTCTGTGAACCCTATCCACCGCCAAGGGCTGGGAAAATGCCCCATCCCCCAGCAGCTTCACAAACATGTCTGCTATATATGCCCCAGCGTCCGTTCCTTCGGACCCCTCCGGGAGCCCGACGATTCTTAGGTTCTGCCGGCGGGACCTATTTTCTAGGTCCTCCACCTTTTCCAGGAGCTTCTTCTGCTGGTCCCTCAGCATCCCCGCCTCCAGCTCCACCGCAGTCTGATGTTCCTCCTGCTCAGCCAGCGCCTTCTCCACCTTCTGGATCGCCCGATCCTGGGCGTCCAATCTATGCTCCAACCGCTCAATCGACTCTTTTATCGGGTCCAAGCAGTCCCGTTTCTGCATAGCAAAGCCTTCCTGATGACTTGCATCAGCTGCTCCATAGACAGCTGGGTCGACAAGCCAGAGGTCCGAACCTCCACCATGCTGTCTTCTGTTGCAGCTACAGCCCAAGCCTTCTCTATCTTTTTGTTTCTGCCCTTACGAACACTTCTAGTCCTTCTCTCCATGCACCAAAGTGGGAATTCAATAAACAATTGCCACTAATATCTGTTTTACAATTCAAGTTCGGTAGAAAAACTGGGGAAAGGTCCAAACGTCCGACCAGAGCGGGAGCCACCAAATGTGCGACTTACTCCTCCATAGCCGCCACCAGAAGTTCGGAAAATGTATTCCTGACCAATCTTTAACTTGTTAGCTATGCTTGCCATACTACTGAAGTAGCTAATTATTGCTATTGACCTTTCAGTTTTGGTTGAGTGCACTAACATTTCACAGTGTAAAACTGCCTGTGATTATCCATTGTTTGTTCCTCTGAATTGTGGAACCTCCCAATTATAATACAAAAGGGTAAAGCTTTCACAGACATTGAGCCTTATCACCTCCCTGGAGAGTCATCTCCAGGCACTTCACATTTGGAAGTATAGTCTATTATATTGACAAAGTAGCAGCCAATTTGCATTTGGGAAGGTTGCACTTCAGAGTCATCCAGAAGTTCATGTTTGGAAATGTTGGAAGGGTTTGTTGGCAGATGTCCAATATTATTTTCAACAGAGTTGGTGTTTGCTTTCAGCCATTGCTTCCAGCAGTTTATTGATGGATTTTACAAAGTCTTTGTTGTTTTTGAACTTACAGTTGGCCTATTTGAATTAAATGGATTCACATATTCACTGAAATATACAGTACAGAATAGGCCCTTCGGCCCATTGAATCTGCACTGCCAGAACGTGCAGACTTGTTGGATTCAGCCCAACAAGTTACTACTTCTATGAAAGGATAGTCAAATTTTCTGGAGGTCGCAATACTATTGCAGAACGACGAGCATATTGAAAATATAGGCAGCGTCATGATTCAGAGCTGGTGTGCGGACCCTTGGAAATGTATACAATCTGGTGTTTTGCATCACTATCCTAAAGACTATAAGGCATGATCCCAAAGTTTATGCTGGAGCTTGTCCAGGGTAACCCAGATCTTGTCCTGCTTAGTTTATTTGCAAATATACTTGTAATCTACAGGATAGTTGTTTCAATTTTGAAGCTGCTATTGTGTGAATTATTTTTCTTTAATTGCACTAATTGTAATATGTTGCCACCACATACAAGTATTGTTTTGTCATGGAATCCCTACAGTGCAGAACAAAGCCATTCGGCCCATCGCATCTGCACCAATCCTTTCTGCAAGAGCACCCTACCAAGGTCCACTTCCCCCGCCCTATCTCTGTAGCCCCACCTAACCTGCACAGCTTTGGACTGTGGGAGGAAATCGGAGCACCCGGAGGAAACCCAAGCAGACGTGAGGAGAATGTGCAGATTCCACACACTGACCCAAGGCCAAAATTGAACCCGGGTCCCTGATGCTGTGAGGCAGCAGTGCTAACCACTGTATCGCCGTGTAGAAGTTGTTTAAGCCTCAAGATTCCTTGTTGCATGATTTATGGACTTATGTATAGTAAGATTGTTGTATTTTTCTGTTGCTGAAAATATTGTACCCATTTGTTGCAGTACAGTGTAATTTCTGTAGATGAAGCTAATAGGCTAGGTGGGATCAAATAATTGAACATGGGAATTTGGCTACTGCAGTAGGGGTTTTAATCCTGTTTTTCAATTAACCCCAAATCAAACATTTAGAACTATGTTGATAGCACAAATCCTGTTGCTCTCTGTGGTCAGTCGCAGTCTTCACCATTGCCCAGTGTCAGGCTTTGAGCTCTCCATGCAGCTGTGCTTCCTGCCAAAGTTGCAGCCATAGAAGAATTTGTGTGACTGCAGCACCTGTTGTCTCTCATCATCCAATTCAGATGAGAAGGAGGGCCTGATGTGATGGAAGATAATTGTGCAATAAATTGAAAATAGTCCCTGTTGGAGAGGTCAGAGGGGAGGAGAAAGAACCAGAGATGACATGAGCAAACATTTTTTGCACAACAAAATGTGATCTGGAATGTGCTGCCTGAGGGGGCAATCGAAACAGATGAAGTCATAATATTCAAAAAGAACTGGATGAATGTGTGAAGGAAAACATACTTCCAGGGCTAGGGGTAAAGAACAGTGAGTGGGACTAATTGGATGGCTCACTGAAAGAGCCAACAGAGGCATGATGGACCAATTGGCCTCTTGCCTGTAAGATGCCATGATTCTATGGTTCTATTGGCAGTACAATTTCTGAAAATATTTAATCTGCTTCAGTTCCAAAGAGCTCATAATTGGTCAAATAATTTGCTTGTTCAGGATTTTTATTGTAGTCCTGTTATTATTCATAAAATTCTAGAATGGTGACATCCGATTTTATGTTTCAGACTAACTTTATAATCACTGTCCTTCATGCAGGTTTTGTGCTGTCAAATGCTCAGATATGCCATCCTGCCGGGGCTTGACGTTGTTTACCCTGGCTGGGGATTCTAATACATGGGGGGGACACAGTTACAAGATAAGGGGCTCATTATTTAGGACTGAGGTTAGGATATATTTCTTCACACAAAGGGTTGTGAATCTTTGGAATTCTCCATCTCAGAGGGTTCCAGGTGCTTCATCGCTGTATACAAGGATAAAAGGTACAATAGCCAGATTTGAGGATGACACTAAAATAGGTGGAGATAGTAAGCTGCAGTGAGGAAATTTACAAATAGATATAGAAAGGTTAGGCAAGTGGGCCAAAATTTGGCAGATAGAGTTTAATTAGGATAAGTGTGAGGTTACCCATTTTGGTCGGAAAAATTGAAAGGTTACTTATTATCTACATTGAGTCAAACTTCAGAGTGCTTTGGTGCAGTGGAATCTGTGTGTTCTCGTGCATGAATAGTAGAAAACTAACATGCAGGTACAACAGGTAATAAGGAAGGCAAATGGTATTTTGGCATTTATTGATAAAGGAATAGAGTATAAAAGTAGGGAACTGTTGCTGCAACTCTACCAGGCATTGGTGAGACCGCATCTGGAGTACTGTGTACAGTTTTGGTCCCCTTATTTGAAGAGGGATGTAGTTGCATTGGAGGCAGTTCAGAGGAGGTTCACTAGATTAATTTCAGAGATGAGGGGTTTGTCTAATGAAGAGAGATTGAGCAGCTTAGGCCTATGCTCGCTCGAGTTTAGAGGAATGAGAGGAGATCTCATTGAGGTATATAAGATGATAAACGGTACTGGCAAAGTAGACGTAGAGCGGATGCTCTTATGGGGCACTTTGAACGAGAGGTCATTGTTTTAGGATAAGGGGTAGCAGTTTTAAAACAGATGAGAAATTACTTCTTTCAAAGGGTCGTGAATCTCTGGAATTCATTAGCCCAGAGTGTGGTGGATGCCGGGACATTGAGTAAATTTAAATTAAATAAATTTAGAGTACCCAATTTTTTTTCCAATTAAAGGGTGATTTAGCATGGTCAATCCACCTACCCTGCATATCTTTGGGTTGTGAGGATGAGACCCATGCAGACACGGGGAGAATGTGCAAACTCCCCACGGACAGACAGTGACCCGGGGCCGGGATCAAACCAGGGTCCTCGGCACAGTGAGGCAGCAGTGCTAACCACTGTGCCACAACATTGAGCAAATTTAAGGTGGAGATCGACAGATTTTTAATTAGGAATGGGTCGAAGGGTTATGGAGAATGGACAAGAAGTTGTGTTGAGACAGACTTTTAATTCTAATGTGTTGAAGGGTTATGGAGCAGGAACTTGAGTTGAGATCAGCCATGGTTGTATCGAATTGCGGAACAGGCTCGAATGGCTGAATTGCGTACTCCTGCTCCTAGTTCTTATCATAGAATTTACAGTGCAGAAGGAGGCCATTCGGCCCATCGAGTCTGCACCGGCTCTTGGAAAGAGCACCCTACCCAAGGTCAACACCGCCACCCTATCCCCATAACCCAGTAACCTCACCCAACACTAAGGGCAATTTTGGACACTAAGGGCAATTTATCATGGCCAATCCACCTAACCTGCACATCTTTGGACTGTGGGAGGAAACCGGAGCACCCGGAGGAAACCCACGCACACGCTGGGAGGATGTGCAGACTCCGCACAGACAGTGACCCAAGCTGGAATCGAACCTGGGACCCTGGAGCTGTGAAGCAATTGAGCTATCCACAAGGCTACCGTGCTGCCCCTTACCGCATGTTCTTATTTAACACACAGACAGGTTTTTGGTGTCTCAAGGAATCGAAGGATATGGGGAAAATTGAGTTGAAGTAAAGATCAGCCATGATATTGAATGGCAGAGCAGGCTCCGTGAACCGTATGACCTACTCTTATTGTGAATTTTTGATTCTGTAATATGATTTGTAACGGTTGATCTTTGTACAAATTTCTTCATAGTCAGAGACTGCAGCAGATGAACCACGGGTGCTGTGCATTGTTCAGGACACCACCAATGCCAAGGCGGTCACTCAACGGCTCACCCTAAACCTTCCTGCATCAACTCCACTCAAACAACTGTTTGACGATGTCGCATCTAAAGCGGGCTATGTCAATGGCACTTTCGAGTTAGTCTGGAGCAATGGCCTAAACAATGCTGACCAGGTGAGTTTGAAAGTTAGCCTTGGGACAAGACTTATTAAAACTGTTGTCCTTGTTGCATTGATGTACAATGGCTCCTCCAGTGAGACAGACAGGCACCATCGCAATTGGGAAAACTCCAATGCAACTAGCTCAAATAAAAAATGGCACGGGCTTGCAAGCTGATGGCCAAGATTGAGACACCCAGTCAACCCAGCCACAGGCTGTCATAAGTGCGTACCGTACTTATATTTTTCCACATCAGGTTAATAAAACCGTCACTTTTAAAGGCCTATTTTGCTTTGACTTATGGTGCTTCCTATACTCGCCTTGCTCTCTCTATCCTTCCAGTCTGCACCATAGTCCCTTTTCTCTTGTTCATTTTGAGGGCAAGAAATGTAATGATGAATTTAACTCTTTCTACTTGAAACTTTGCTTGGATTCCTGAGGAATATCAGGTTTTCAAGGTCTTCTCCTGTGTATGTATGATACATTGTTTTAAAATAAAATAAAATTGCAACATGCAATTTTTTTCTCCACTGAAATCTTTCTGTAGATTAATTTTTTAAAATTAATTCAGAGGACGTGGCTGTTGCTGGCAAGGCAAAGATTTATTTACCTTCATTTCTCCGCCACCCTTTTGAATGGCTGCAATCTGTGTCGTGTTTATTACACTTTGACACAACTGATTGACTTTCTCAGCCATTTCAGAAGATAGTTAAGAGTAACCGCATTGCTCTGAATCTGAACTTGATATATATGATAGGCCAGATCCAGCTGCTTTCCTTTCCTAGAGAAATTAGTGAACCTGACAGTCCAGTAATTTCATGGTCAACATTACTGACATGTTTTTAAATTTCAGGTTTTCTTTAATTGATTGAATTTAATTTCCCTAGCACCTGTGGGTGGGATTTGAACTCTTGTCTCTGTGTTATAAATTCAGGCCTCTGGATTACTAGTTCAGTAACAACTAACACGGTACCGCACCTGGAATGGTGATTTTTATATTTCTCATTTTGATTAATTGGCCCTCTCTTTCATTCTTCTCGGCATATTTTTCTTTGATATTTTTCTTTTTCCTCTAACTCTTCACTGATACAGTGGTTATGAATTAGTGATAAAGTAAGAATTTACTCTAGCTATAGCATGCTATTATAAACAACTCTTCATGGGAATCCTTTCCTGTATCTGAAGGTTTCTGTGAACTGTGGGCGGGAACATGTTCAGTGACACAGTGGTTAGCATGACTGCCTCACAGCACCAGGGACCCGGATTCAATTCTGGCCTCGGGTGACTCTGTGTGGAGTTTTTACGTTCTCCTCATGTCTGCGTGGATTTCCTCAGGGTGCTTCCGTTTCCTCCCTTGGTCCAAAGGTTGAATGAGATTGCTGGGAAAGGGCGAATGGGATTAGGTATGGTGTTCCTTTCAGAGGGTTGGTGCAGAATCTATGAGCCGAATGGCCTCCTTTGCACTGTAAGGATTCTATGGGAAACTAAAGCGGCCAAATGAAAAGGTTTGGACCCCATTATCCCGACTCCCTTTAATCCACTTGGCTTTAATTAAGTTGGATCCGGCACTTCTTACCAACAGAAGATAGAGTGGTGTGCGATGGGGAATCATCTCTCTGAGATTTGTCCTCTCGAGTGCCCCAGGGAACTAAATTGGGACTGTTACTCTTCTTGACATAGACAACCTTCCCAATAAGTAAACAAAAACAGGGCATGACTATTTGCAGATTATGGTGTATCTTACGCATCAGGGAAAACTGAAGATCATATCAATTCACTGTAAGATGATCTTCTGGAATTGCAAAAAAGGAAGGACCAATGGGAGATGGCATTTGATCCCAAAAAATGCTGTGTCATGTGCTACACCAACAAATAGCTTTAAGATTTGAAATCAAATTCTCCAACAGGTAGATAAACAGTCATACCTGGGCGTTCATCTTAAAAACAATCTTCAATGGCGGTTCCACATTCAGCAGATATTATCGTAAGCAAACAGGATTATTGTATTTCTGAGATGGAATATTTGCTATCACAACAAAAGTACAAGAGTTATAGCTTACCAAACATTTGTTTGTTCAGTCCTGGAATGTGTGGTATCCTTGTATGGTGAGAGATATAAAGAAGATTGAAATGATCCAAAGACGTGCATGATTCTGGATAAATCAGTATGGAAAATGCACTAGTATCAGACCTTTGATCAAAGATTTGGAATAGGTCATACCCTTGATCAAAGATTTGAAGGAAAAAATAGACTGACCATGTTCCATTAAGATCCAAATTGGACTGGTGGGAAGTGAGGTGTCTTCTGACAATGACGAAACACAAATTAGCCATCCGCACAACACACAAAGACAACAGTTTTTCTTCCCAATACAATCCCACAATGGAACAAGCTGCCAACGAAAATAATTACATTCCCATCACTTGAGGTCCATCTTTAGATTATTTCCATTTATAAATTTTAATTAACAGGAATGCCATTTCAGCAGGGCATGACTGGTTTAACTAATGCTACCCATATAAATGTTTGTGGAAAATGAATATTAGTCTGTGATGCCGACATAACTAAAGCAGAAGACCCTAACATCTCCACTGATTACTGCTAGATCCCAATAACACAGCAATACGGCCAGCCTCTGCCCTGCTACTGTTCCCCAGGGTCCCTGTCCCTAACACACTCTTCCCCCTCCAAGATTTTCAAATGACCTCTATGTGCTTATAAGCTGCTGAATGGCATTGTTCCCTCATTCAGCCTGTGCCCCAGTGGGGGATTCCCTCTGCACAATGTGTGGCGAAATTGGGATTTGATTCTTTTTATATGGATTTACGTAAAGCTCACAGAAGAAATCCCCCTCCTGAGAGAGCTTAGTTGAGACCTAGAACGAGAGGTCACAGTATGAGTAAGGTAATTTATAATCACATGCAAGATGTTGAATTTATTTTTACATATTTTTTTTGAAATATAGCAGGCTTAGTTTATGATTTAAGGCTAATCTTGTGAAAGTTTGTACACTTTCACAAGAAAAAGATGGTTGTTGCAGTTGGGGCTAACAAAGACATGGAACAGAGCTCAAAATGCTGCCTGAACTGCTTCCAGATTCTCTGAGTGGACATCACTAGCGAATTCAAGGAAAATTGTACTGGTGGGAAAGGCAATGATGCGGTTACTATTGCAGCAACGCTAGAAACCATGCAGGAATTCATCTCCATTTGTCCCCATATGGAACCCAGATCACTGAACCAAAACAGTACCGTCTGAATATTGGCTGCCTAATAGTAAAATAAATTGTGTAGCATCAAGCCTCTTGACTGTCCATTTCTCTGGAGCAGTGCCCCACAGATCCTTGGAGTCTTACCCACCCAGATAAATGAGGACACTAATTTATTAATTTTGACAAAGAAGGACATGGGGAGAAAAGTGGGGCGACATTGAAAAATAAATAAAAGTCTTGGGAGCTCATTAATTTTAGTTGTCTGAACCCTGCCCGCCAAGGACAGAGGTAGGTTATCCCACTTTTGTCAGACGGATTTGACACCATTAACCAGACTAGTATAATTTAATTTACCAAGCAGGATCCAATCTTGGGCGACACGGATACCCAGATCACGAAAGCTAGTTCTGGCGAGGCAGAAAGGTAGCATCCCATGATGGGCACTCCTCCCAGGGTGATTAACCGGGAAGCATTCGCTCTTATCCAAGTTCAAGTTGTACCCATAGAAAGAGCCAAATCTCCCGAGCAGCTTCATTATCTTGTCTATAGTGAATACGGTCTGTGATGTAAAGAATCAGATCATCTGCTTCCAGGGACACCCCATGTTCCAACAGTCCCCAATTTATCCCCCTCCACTTAATAGAAGCAGTTCTATTGCCAAAGCAAACATGAACGGACAATAGACATCCATGCCTCGTGCCCCAGTTCAACGGGAAGTAGCCAGAATACAAAGCACTCGTGCAAACATTAGCAATGGGGCCCTGGGACCCTTTATAGTAAATAAATCCAGGATATAAACTGGTATCCAAATCTCCCAAGAATCTCTGAGAGATGATCCCAGTCCATTCCATCATAGATCCATAGAATCCTACAGTGCAGAACCCATTGAGTCTGCACCAACTCTCTGAAAGAGCACTCCACCTAGGCCCACTCCCCCATCCTATCCCTGTGACCCGACCTAATCTACTCATCCC
Organism: Scyliorhinus torazame; assembly: GCF_047496885.1. Classification (NCBI taxonomy): domain Eukaryota; kingdom Metazoa; phylum Chordata; class Chondrichthyes; order Carcharhiniformes; family Scyliorhinidae; genus Scyliorhinus; species Scyliorhinus torazame. Next base: position 190,203,473 of record NC_092716.1, read on the forward strand.
TGGACACTAAGAGGCAATTTTATCATGGCCAGTTCATCTAAGCTGCACGTTATTATACTGTGGGAGGAAACCGGAGCACCTGGAGGAAACCCACGCAGACACAGGGAGAGCTTGTAAACTCCACGCAGACAGTGACCCAAGGCTGGAATTGAATCTGGGCACCTGGCGCTGTAAGAGTGCTAACCACCGTGCCGCCTTCTCGGCATCTTGGGAAACCATCACCACCGGTTCAGGAACCGAGAAAGGGAAAAGGACAACCTTTAGCAGACTACATATATTGGCCGATTAATTGCCGACCCTTAACAAAGCCTGTCTGGTCTTCTGCGATCACCTCTTGGAGGCAAGGCTCCAACTGCAGTACCAGTAGCTTAACATCCTCATTTAAAAGTGAAATAGGTCAATACGACCCACATTCTGCTGGGCCTTTGTCTGTCTTGAGGATCAAGGAGATAGAGGCCTGCGCAGTGGTAGAGGGCAACAAACCCTGGGATAATTAATCAATAATCATATCTACAATTAGAGGTACCAATTGCGCTGCAAACTTTTTATAAAATTCAATGGGGAGGCCATTAGGGCCAGGAGCTTTCCCAGTCTGCGTCAACCTAACGCATTTGATAATTTCTCCTGGGCCCAACGAAGATTCCAACTTCTCAGCCCACTTACCCCTCCACAGCTGGGATGGATAATCTATCCAAAAAATCAGTCATGACCAAACCCTCAGCCGGAGACTCCAATCTATAAAGACCCCGATAGAATGAATCAAAACCTGCACTGACCTGAGAGGCGGAAACCAGGCTGTCGCTCAAGTCACGTAACTGTGCGATCTCCCGGGAAGCCTCAGCTGGTGTGAAGTTATACTCTTGATTCAAAGTTGCTTAATTTGTTTTATCAGTTAACTTGAACAGAAATAACATTTTAAAAAGGCTTTCAGCTTGTAATGATTTTCACTGTAGATTCATCCAGCTCTCCAAACTTCTCTGCAGGTTTGCAGTCTTCCAATGAAAGTTGTTGAACATTTGCTGCTTGACATGGGCAAGTTGATGGAATGGGCAGATAGAGTTCAATGTGAAGAAATGTGAGATATATTTTGGTAGGAGGGATATGGAGAGTGTATGAGCACTTCCTTTTGATTCCCTCATTTCCCAATTATTTTACTTTATTGTCGTCATTTTGATCCATGGATTTTAATGGACGTTTGCCTTTAAGTCGAGCAAAGTAAGTGAGGAACTCTCAAAATTTGTGTGCTATTGGAGATTTTAGCTTTTGAGCAGCAAAACTCAGATTCTCTCTCTCTCTCTCTCTCTCTCTCTCTTCCCCCCCCCCCCCCCCCCCTTAGAGAGAAAACCATTACAGACTGAAAGCAAAAAATCTCCAACTCTAATGTCTAGACTGAGAAAAGATGTACTGGAAAACATACACCTGAAAAGAGACTTCTTTCCTTTTTACAATCCGCATTATTTTTTCTTTACACCCCTCTTTTTCCTCTGTGATTGTCTGTCTTTTTGTGTGTATAGAGAGGGTGGGAGCGATTTAAAGGTGGTGGGGTTAGGAACTAGATAATAGTTTACCAGTTGTATTTGCTGCCTATTTATTCGTATGGGTATTTTCACAACACCCTGGGTGAGTGCGTGGTCAATTCCAGCCTCTCAGACCCTGGAGTCCCAACACAAGTGAATTAACCAATAATTTTGTGTATTTTCCTGAGATCTTTAACCCTTGACTGCTCCAATGAGTAACAGACACCTGATTTATAAGTAAAACATTAAAAATGTTATTTATAACTAGGAAAAAGATGAATATATAATGGTAAGAATGGAACAGTGGTCTGCTAATCTAACTATTCCCTAAGCCCCGTTTCACCCTCCACCTAGACTCACACAACGCAAACATATGGTGGGGATAGGGGAAGGATTGAAAATAGCTGGGATTAAAGTTGGATGTGAGATATTTGTGGATCTTCGCTGCTGGTGTTGAGGTCTTTGTAGGCCTTTGTAGGCCTGATCTCTTCAGAATATGAGGTGTTGAACCGTCAGATGGTTGGATCTTCAAGCTGGGCCACTCAGGCCAGATTCTTAGGCTGTGGGATCCCCTCTAGAGACGCGCTTCAGCTTGTTGAGCTGAGCCTTACCCTCAGAAGATGCAATTCAGGTCTGCCCAGTTTCTGGTATGTGGTCTGTTTCAGCAGACTCACCAAAAGCTTGTCTCAGTTAATCAGAATATCAGAGCAGTACTTTTCGCGAGGTCTTTGAGTGGTCTGCTACCTTTAATGGGAGTGGAATCTGGAAAGTTCCCCTTCCCCAGCTCTGTCTCCAGGCTTTGAACACGCACTAACTGCTCTGATTACCTGAAGGAAGTTCCAGCTAGGATTTGATTGGGAATTTCACCCCTTCTTGGAGAGAGGTTCCAAAGGATCCGGCTCAGCTCTGCAGTTCCAATCAAAACCCTGAATTGGAGAAACAGTCTCACAGAGAATGCCTACCAGCTCAGCTGAGGAGAAAACAGAGCCTCAAACTAGGGTTTTCCAGAGAGATCCTCCCCCTTCAGGGAGAACTTAAAGCCCCCCAAAAATAAAACTGAAACCAAACACACACACAGTCACCCAGCAGGACATTCCAGAATAAAAAGCACCAATCCACATTGAGGATCCGCTTACCCCAGGGATTGCCATGGAGTTCATTGGTTGCTAGCGAAGTCCATCAAAATGACATTACTGGCTATGCCACAGAGCATCAAGGGACAAGCCTGGGCCAGTACATTAGACCAGGGGTGTTTTCAGTTTGACCAAAGTTTGTAGTTTAAAGCAAAATCTGCAATGTTGCAGGAGAAAAAACACAGGACAGACAAGGATTTAACAATTTCCTTACATTATTATTATTTTTTTAAAAAATTCTTTTTATTGGCATTTTCAAAATTATATACATTGCCGTTCGTTTTCATTTATTGTACAGTCACAACGGCTTCTTCATAGGTTTCTCTATTTACCCCCCCCCAACTTCCCAGTCCTCCCTCGCTTTCCTCTTTCTACCTTGTTTTGGCTATTTCCCCCTGGCTACTGGCTATTTATTTATTTATGTGTTGGCCACAAACAGATCTCGGAACAGTCGGGTGAATGGCTCCCATGGTTTGTGGAAGCCCTCTTCCGACCCACGGATGATGAATTTGATTTTATCCATTTGGAGAAATTCTGATAGGTCGGACAGCCAGTCTGCAGCTTTAGGTAGATGCTGCTGATCGTGAACCGAGCAGGATTCTACGGCAGGTGATCAGGGATGCAAGGGCACTGCCCTCCTCCCCATGAAGAGATCTGGCTGGTCTGATACCCCGAAGACCGCCACTTTCGGGCATGGCTCCACCCTCATCCCGACCACTTTGGACATTGCCTCGAAGAAGGCTATCCAGTACCCAGCAAGTCTGGGACAAGACCAGAACATGCAGTGTGGTTGGCCGGGCCTCCTTGGCACCGTTCACAGCTATCCTCCACCTCTGGGAAGAACCTGCTCATTTGGGTTCTGGTCAAGTAGGCTCTATGTACCACTTTTAGCTGCGTTAGGTTGCACCTCGCGCATGTGGAGATAAGAGTTGACCCTGTGCAGTGCTTCACTCCAGAATCCCCAACCTATTTCGAACCCCAAGTCTTCCTCCCATTTCCTCCTTGACGTGTCCAGTTCGGTGTTGGCCCTCTCCAGCAGTCGTTCATACATGTCATGACAGTTTCCTCTGCCTAGGATGTCTGCATCCAGTAGCTCTTCTAAAAGTATCTGTCGTGGTGGTCGCGGGTATGTCCTTGTCTCCTTCCACAGGAAGTTAAAAATAAATAAATTTAGAGTATGCAATTAATTTTTTCCAATTAAGGGGCAATTTAGCATGGCCAATGCACCCAGCCTGCACATCTTTGGGTTGTGGGGGCGAAACCCAAGCAAACACGGGGAGAATGTGCAAACACCACAGGGACAGTGACCCAGAGCCGGGATCGAACCTGGGACCTCGGCGCCGTGAGGCAGCAGGGCTAACCCACTTGCTGCCCTCCGTCGGAAGTTTTTAAGCTGCAGGTATCTGAGTTTGTTGCCTTTAGCTAGTTGGAATCTCTACGTCTGTTCTTCCAGTGTTGTGACCCTACCGTCAGTGTAAAAGAACAAAGAAAATTACAGCACAGGAACAGGCCCTTTGGCCCTCCCAGATCCTCCGCCGATCCAGATCCTTTATCTAAACCTGTAACCTATTTTCCAAGGATCTACTTCCCTCTGTTCCCCACCCGTTCATATATCTGTCTAGATGCATCTTAAATTATGCTATTGTGCCCTCCTCTACCACCTCCGCTGGCAAAGTGTTCCAGGCACCCACCACACTCTGCGTTTAAAAAAAAAAAAACTTTCCACGCACATCTCCCTTAAACTTTCCCCCTCTCACCTTGAAATCGTGACCCCTTGTAATTGACACCTCCACTCTTGGAAAAAGCTTGTTGCTATCCACCCTGTCCATACCTCTCATAATTTTGTTGACCTCAATCAGGTTCCTCCTCAGCCTCCGTCTTTCCAACGAAAACAATCCTAATCTACTCAACCTTTCTTCATAGCTAGCACCCTCCATACCAGGCAACATCCTGGTGAACCTCCTCTGCACCCTCTCTAAAGCATCCACATCCTTCTGGTAATGTGGCGACCAGAACTGCACGCAGTATTCCAAATGTGGCCTAACCAAAGTCCTATAAAACTGTAACATGATCTGCCGACTCTTGTACTCAATACCCTGTCCGATGAAGGCAAGCATGCTGTATGCCTTCTTGACCACTCTATCGACCTGCGTTGCCACCTTTAGGGTGCAATGGACCTGAACTCCCAGATCTCTCTGTACATAAATTTTCCCCAGGACTCTTCCATTGACTGTATAGTCCGCTCTTGAATTAGATCTTCCAAAATGCATCACCTCGCATTTGCCTGGATTGAACTCCATCTGCCATTTCTCTGCCCAACTCTCCAATCTATCTATATTTTGCTGTATTCTCTGACAGTCCTCCTCGCTATCTGCAACTCCACCAATCTTAGTATCATCTGCAAACTTGCTAATCAGACCACCTATACCTTCGTCCAGATCATTTCTGTATATCACAAACAACAGTGGTCAGAGCACGGATCCCTGTGGAACACCACTACTCACCGTTCTCCATTTTGAGACACTCCCTTCCACCACTACTCTCTGTCTCCTGTTGCCCAGCCAGTTCTTTATCCATCTAGCAAGTACACACTGAACCCCATACGACTTCACTTTTTCCATCAACCTGCCATGGGTAACTTTATCAAGCGCCTTGCTCAAGTCTATGTATATGTCATCTACAGCCCATCCCTCATCAATTAACTTTGTCACTTCCTCAAAGAATTCTATTAGGTTTGTAAGACATGACCTTCCCTGCACAAAACCATACTGCCTAAGTCCATAAGTCTATTTTCTTCCAAATGTGAATAGATCCTAACCCTCAGTATCTTCTCCAACAGTTTGCCTACCACTGACGTCAAGCTCACAGGTCTGTAATTCCCTGGATTATCCCTGCTACTCTTCTTAAACAAAGGGACAGCATTAGCAATTCTCCAGTCCTCCGGGACCTCACCCGTGCTCAAGGATGCTGCAAAGATATCTGTTAAGGCCCCAGCTATTTCGTCCCTTGCTTCCCTCTGTAACCTGGGATCGATCCCATCCGGACCTGGGGACTTGTCCGCCTTAATGCCTTTTAAAATACCCAAAACTTCCCCCTTCCTTATGCCGACTTGACCTAGAATATTTAAACATCCATCCTTAGCCTCAACATCCGTCATGTCCCTCTCCTTGGTGAATACCGATGCAAAGTACTCATTAAGAATCTCACCCATTTCCTCTGACTCCATGCATAAATTCCCTCTTTTGTCTTTGAGTGGGCCAATCCTTTCTCTAGTTACCCTCTTGCTCCTTATATACAAACAAAAGGCGTTGGGATTTTCCTTAACCCTGTTAGCCAAAGATATTTCATGACCCCTTTTAGCCCTCTTTATTGCGCGTTTGAGATTTGTCCTACTTTCCCGATATTCCTTGAAAGCTTCATCAGATTCAAGTCGCCTAGATGTTATGTATGCTTCCTTTTTCATCTTAGCTAGTCTCACAATTCCACCCATCATCCATGGTTCCCTAATCTTGCCATTTCTATCCTATCGTCTCTGATCAGTAATGCAACTCCTCAACTCCCTTTACCTCCCTCTCTATCCCTCCTGAAGCATCTATACCCTGGGATATTTAGTTGTCAGTCTTGCCCTTCCCTCAACCAAGCCTCCGTAATACCAATAACATCATATTCCCAGGTACTAATTAATCCAAGCCCTAAGTTCATCTGCCTTACCTGCTACACTTCTCGCATTAAAACAAATGCACCTCAGACCACCTGTCCCTTTGCGTTCATCATCTCTTCCCTGTCTACTCTTCCCTTTAGTCACATTGAGTTTATTATCTAGTCCCTTACTGGTTTTAGTTGCTGCCTCTTTACTGACCTCTAACTTCCTAATCTGGTTCCCATCTCCCTGCCACATTAGTTTAAAACCTCCCCAACAGTGTTAGCAAAAGCACCCCCTAGGTCATTGGTTCCAGTCCTGCCCAGGTGTAGACCATCCGATTTGTAATGGTCCCACTGCCCCCAAAACCGGTTCCAATGTCCCCAAAATCTGAACCCCTCCCTCCTGCACCAGCTCTCAAACCACGTATTCATTCTGACTATCCTTGAATTTCTACTCTGATTGTCTCGTGGCACTGGTAGCAATCCTGAGATTACTACCTTTGCGGTCCTACTTTTTAACTTATCTCCTAACTCCCTAAATTCTGATTGCAGGACCTCATCCCATTTTTTACCTATATCGTTACAATTGAACCACGACAACTGGCTGTTCACCCGCCCCCTTCAGTATGTCCTGCAGCCGATCTGAGACATCCCTAACCCGTGCACCCGGGAGGCAACATACCATTCGGGAGTCTTGTGTTCGACCACAGAAACGCCTGTCTACTCCCCTTATGATTGAATCCCCTATAACTATAGCCCTGCCAGTCTTTATCCCGCCCCTCTGTGCAGCAGCGCCAGCCACGGTGCCAAGAGCCTGGCTACTACTGCCTTTCCCTGGTGAGTCATCTCCCCCAACAGTATCCAAAACGGTATACCTGTTTTAGAGGGAGATGACCGCAGGGGACACCTGCACTGCCTTCCTGCTCTTTCTCTGCCTTTTGGTCACCCATTCCCTGTCTCCCTCACCAGGTCTCTCCCTGTCAATGTCCCCCCGGCCTGTCTCCACCTCTTGAAGGTGGCATCGGTGAGTGCTGGTGTGAATCTGGTTATTGCAGATGGGGGCTTTGTCGGACATTTCGGTCAGTCCGAATTGCTGCCGTAGATGGTTCCACGTCTGGAGAGTGACTATCACCACTGGGCTGCTGGAGTGTTTCTTGGGCGGGGATGGAGTGCCGCCGAGGCGAGGGCCCCTTGCAGGAGGCCTCCTCCGCACGCACCCACTCGGCCTCTGGTTCCTTTATCCATCCCATCACTCTTTCCGCCGTCGCTGCCCAGTGATAGAATTGTAGGTTTGGGAGGGCTAGCCCTCCCCTGGATTTTGTTTTCTGTAGGATCTTCTTTGTGATCCTAGCATTCTTTCCCCCCCCCCCCCCCCTCCCCCCCCAAACAAACGCCATGATTTATTTGTCCAGTGCGCTAAAAAAGGCCTTGGGGATATAGATTGGGATGGATCTTAGTAGGAGGAGGTTTCTGGGCAGTACGTTCATTTTGATCGTCTGTACTCTCCCTGCCAGGGAGAGTGGGACTGTGTTCCACCCCTGCAGGTCCTTTTTTATTTCCTCTGTCAGACTGGCCAGGTTCCATTTGTGGATCCCTGTCCAGTCATGAGGGATTTGGGTCCCCAGGTAGCGGAATTTGTGCTGGGCCTGTTTAAATGGCAGTCCCACTAGTGCTGCCCCTCCCCCTTGCGGGTTCACCGGGAAGATCTCACTTTTGCTCATGTTGAGATTGTTGCCCGAGAAGGCACCAAATTCTTTCAGGAGTGTGATGATTCCTTCTATGCTGTTTTGTGGGTCCGAGATATAGAGGAGCAGGTCATTGCGTAGAGCGAGACTCTATGCTCTCTGCCTAGTTCCTCACATTATTAATAAAAATTAATTGTGTTTAAATTTACAAACCTGGTGACTAGTTATTGGGCGGCAAGAGACAAAAGACTTTGGGTACTTTCTTAATTTCAATTGTGTTGCGATTCTGGGTCAAGTGGGCTGGAATTGACGAGACAATATAAAATAAGGGGTTCAATTCTTAAGGGGGTAAATATGCATAGATCATTGAAGGTGGTCGGACCGGTGGAGAGAACAGTTAATAACGTATACCCTGGGCTTTACTAATAGGGGTATAGAATACAAGAGCATGGACGTTATGCTGAACTTACATAAGCACTAGTTGGACCTCAGCTGGAGTATTGTGTGCAATAAATATCTGGAATTGAAATGATGACCATGAAACCATTCTCGATTGTCGTAAAAACCCATCTGGTTTACTAATGTCCTTTAGGGAAGGAAATCTGAAATCCTTACCTGGTCTGGCCTAGAGTGACTCCAAAGGCTCAGCAACGTGCTTGACTGCTAAATGCCCTTTGAAATGACTTCGCAAGCCACCCCCAGTTGTATTCAACTGCTACGAAAACACAAAAAAGGAATGAATAAGTCCGACCACCCACCATCAACCGAGGACCAGAATCAACAACAGCAAACTCAGCCCTGTCGACCCTACAAACTCCTCCTCACTAACATCTGAGGGCTTGTGCCAAAGTTGGAAGAGCTGTCTCACAGACTAGTCAAGCAACAGCCCAACATTGTCATACTCACAAAATCATACCTTGCAGACAATGTCCCAAACACCACTATCACCATTCCTGGGTATGTCCTGTCTCTCCGGCAGGACAGATCCAGCAGAGGTGGCGGCACAGTGGTATACAGTCGGGAGGGAGTTGCCCTGGGAGTCGTCAACATCGACTCTGGACTCCATGAAGTCTCATGGCTTCAGGTGAAACATGGGCAAGGAAACCTCCTGCTGATTACCACGGACAGTCCACCCATCAGATGATGAATTCGTACTCCTCCATGTTGAACACCACTTGGAGGAAGCACTGAGGGTGGCAGAATGTACTCTGGGTGGGGGACTTCAGTGTCCATCACCAAGAGTGGTTGTTAGTACTACCACAGACCAAGCTGGCCGGATTCTATAAGTCATAGCTGCTAGACTGGGACTGCAGCAGATGGTGACAAAACCAACTGGCGGGGAAAACATACTTGATCTCATCCTCACCAACGTGCCTGCTGCGCGTGCATCTGTCCACAACATTTACACAACATTATAACAATACAGATAATAATGACCTTTTTTATATAAACAAACAACAACAAATAAATAAATATTAAATAACAAAAATGAAAACTAGCCCTAATTGGCAACTGCCTTGTCACAGGCTATACCCCCCCCATCCCTCCGCCGCCCCCCCCCCCCCCCCCCCCAAGTCCTGGGCTGCTGCTGCTGCCTTCTTTTTTCCCCCATCTATCTTTCCGCAAGATATTCGACGAACGGTTGCCACCGCCTGGTGAACCCTTGAGCCGACCCCCTTAGGACGAACTTAATCCGCTCTAGCTTTATGAACCCCGCCATATCATTTATCCAGGTCTCCACCCCCGGGGGCTTGGCTTCTTTCCACATTAGCAATATCCTGCGCCGGGCTACTAGGGACGCAAAGGCCAAAACATCGGCCTCTCTCGCCTCCTGCACTCCCGGCTCTTGTGCAACCCCAAATATAGCCAACCCCCAGCTTGGTTCGACCCGGACTCCTACTACTTTTGAAAGCGCCTTTGTCACCCCCACCCAAAACCCCTGTAGTGCCGGGCATGACCAAAACATATGGGTATGATTCGCTGGGCTTCTCGAGCACCTCGCACACCTATCCTCCACCCCAAAAAATTTACTGAGCCGTGTTCCAGTCATATGTGCCCTGTGTAATACCTTAAACTGAATCAGGCTTAGCCTGGCGCACGAGGACGACGAGTTTACCCTGTTTAGGGCATCTGCCCACAGCCCCTCCTCGATCTCCTCCCCTAGCTCTTCTTCCCATTTCCCTTTTAGTTCGTCCACCATAATCTCCCCTTCGTCCCTCATTTCCCTATATATATCCGACACCTTACCATCCCCCACCCATTTCTTTGAGATGACTCTGTCCTGCACCTCTTGTGTCGGGAGCTGCGGGAATTCCCTCACCTGTTGCCTCGCAAAAGCCCTCAATTGCATGTACCTGAATGCATTCCCTTGGGGCAACCCATATTTCTCGGTCAGCGCTCCCAGACTTGCGAACTTCCCATCCACAAATAGATCTTTCAGTTGCGTTATTCCTGCTCTTTGCCACATTCCATATCCCCCATCCATTCCCCCCGGGGCAAACCTATGGTTGTTTCTTATCGGGGACCCCGCCAATGCTCCGGTCTTTCCCCTATGTCGTCTCCACTGTCCCCAAATCTTCAGTGTAGCTACCACCACCGGGCTCGTGGTGTAGTTCCTCGGTGAGAACGGCAATGGGGCTGTCGCCATAGCCTGCAGGCTAGTCCCCCTACAGGACGCCCTCTCTAATCTCTTCCACGCCGCTCCCTCCTCCTCTCCCATCCACTTACTCACCATTGAAATATTAGCAGCCCAATAATACTCACTTAGGCTCGGTAGTGCCAGCCCCCCCTATCCCTGCTATGCTGTAAGAATCCCTTCCTCACTCTCGGGGTCTTCCCGGCCCACACAAAACCCATGATGCTCTTTTCTATCCTTTTAAAAAAGCCTTCGTGATCACCACCGGGAGGCACTGAAACACAAAGAGGAATCTCGGGAGGACCACCATCTTAACCGCCTGCACCCTCCCTGCCATTGACAGTGCTACCATATCCCATCTCTTGAAATCTTCCTCCATCTGTTCCACCAACCGCGTTAAATTTAGCCTGTGCAATGTGCCCCAATTCTTAGCTATCTGGATCCCCAGGTAACGAAAGTCTCTTGTTACCTTCCTCAACGGTAGGTCTTCTATTTCTCTACTCTGCTCCCCTGGATGCACCACAAACAGCTCACTCTTCCCCATGTTCAATTTATACCCTGAAAAATCCCCAAACTCCCCAAGTATCCGCATTATTTCTGGCATCCCCTCCGCCGGATCCGCCACATATAGTAGCAGATCATCCGCATATAAAGATACCCGGTGTTCTTCTCCTCCCCTAAGTATTCCCCTCCATCTCTTGGAACCTCTCAGCGCTATCGCCAGGGGCTCAATCGCCAGTGCAAACAGTAATGGGGACAGAGGACATCCCTGCCTTGTCCCTCTATGGAGCCGAAAATATGCCGATCCCCGTCCATTCGTGACCACACTCGCCACTGGGGCCCTATACAACAGCTGCACCCATCTAACATACCCCTCTCCAAAACCAAATCTCCTCAACACCTCCCACAGATAATCCCATTCCACTCTATCAAATGCTTTCTCGGCATCCATCGCCACTACTATCTCCGTTTCACCCTCTGGTGGGGCCATCATCATTACCCCTAACAGCCTCCGTATATTCGTGTTCAGCTGTCTCCCCTTCACAAACCCAGTTTGGTCCTCGTGAACCACCCCCGGGACACATTCCTCTATTCTCATTGCCATTACCTTGGCCAGGACCTTGGCATCCACATTTAGGAGGGAAATTGGTCTGTAGGACCCGCATTGTAGCGGATCCTTTTCCTTCTTTAAGAGAAGCGATGTCGTTGCTTCAGACATAGTCGGGGGCAGTTGTCCCCTTTCCTTTGCCTCGTTAAAGGTCCTCGTCAGAACCGGGGCGAGCAAGTCCAAATATTTTCTGTAGAATTCAACTGGGAATCCGTCCGGTCCCGGGGCCTTTCCCGTCTGCATGTTCCTAATTCCTTTCACCACTTCTTCTACCGTGATCTGTGCTCCCAGTCCCGCCCTTTCCTGCTCTTCCACCTTGGGAATTTCCAGCCGATCCAAAAAATCCATCATTCTCTCCCTCCCATCCGGGGGTTGAGCTTCATACAATTTTTTATAAAATGTCTTGAACACTTCATTCACTCTCTCCGCTCCCCGCTCCATCTCTCCTTCCTCATCCCTCACTCCCCCTATTTCCCTCGCTGCTCCCCTTTTCCTCAATTGGTGTGCCAGCAATCTGCTCGCCTTCTCCCCATATTCATACTGTACACCCTGCGCCTTCCTCCATTGTGCCTCTGCAGTGCCTGTAGTCAGCAAGTCAAATTCCACATGCAGCCTTTGCCTTTCCCTGTACAGTCCCTCCTCCGGTGCTTCCGCATATTGTCTGTCCACCCTCAAAAGTTCTTGCAGCAACCGCTCCCGTTCCTTACTCTCCTGCTTCCCTTTATGTGCCCTTATTGATATCAGCTCCCCCCTAACCACCGCCTTCAACGCCTCCCAGACCACTCCCACCTGAACCTCCCCATTGTCATTGAGTTCCAAGTACTTTTCAATACATCCCCTCACCCTTAGGCACACCCCCTCATCCGCCATTAGTCCCATGTCCATTCTCCAGGGTGGGCGCCCTCCTGTTTCCTCCCCTATCTCCAAGTCTACCCAGTGTGAGGCATGATCCGAAATGGCTATAGCCGTATATTCCGTTCCCCTCACCTTCGGGTTCAATGCCCTACCCAACACAAAAATGTCTATGCGCGAATAGACTTTATGGACATAGGAGAAAAACGAGAACTCCTTACTCCTAGGTCTACTGAATCTCCACGGGTCCACACCTCCCATCTGCTCCATAAAATCCTTAAGCACCTTGGCTGCTGCCGGCCTCCTACCAGTCCTGGACTTCGACCTATCCAGCCTTGGTTCCAACACCGTGTTAAAGTCTCCCCCCATTATCAGCTTTCCCGTCTCTAGGTCCGGGATGCGTCCTAGCATTCGCCTCATAAAGTTGGCATCATCCCAGTTCGGGGCATACACGTTTACCAAAACCACCATCTCTCCCTGTAATTTGCCACTCACCATCACGTATCTGCCCCCGTTATCCGCCACGATAGTCTTTGCCTCGAACATTACCCGCTTCCCCACTAATATAGCCACCCCCCTGTTTTTCGCATCCAGCCCCGAATGGAACACCTGCCCCACCCATCCTTTGCGCAGCCTAACCTGGTCTATCAGTTTCAGGTGCGTTTCCTGTAACATAACCACATCTGCTTTAAGTTTCTTAAGGTGTGCGAGTACTCGTGCCCTCTTTATCGGCCCGTTGAGCCCTCTCACGTTCCACGTGATCAGCCGAGTTGGGGGGCTTCCCCCCCCCCCCCCTTGCCGGTTAGCCATCATCTTTTTCCAGCTTCTCACCCAGTTCCCACGCAGCTGTATCTCCCCCAGGCGGTGCCCCCCCGCCCATCCTCTCCCGTACCCACTCCCCCCTTTCCCCAGCAGCAGCAACCCAGTAATTCCCCCCTCCCACCCCCCCCGCTAGACCCCCCGCTAGCGTAATTACTCCCCCCATGTTGCTCCCAGAAGTCAGCAAACTCTGGCTGACCTCGGCTTCCCCCCGTGACCACGGCTCGCACCGTGCAACGCCCCCTCCTTCCTGCTTCTCTATTCCCGCCATAATTATCATAGCGCGGGAACCAAGCCCGCGCCTCTCCCTCGGCCCCGCCTCCCATGGCCAACGCCCCGTCTCCTCTCCCTCCCCACCTCCCCCCACCACCACCTGTGGGAGAAAGAAAAGTTACCATACCGCAGGATTAGAACATAAAACCCCTCTTCGCCGCCCCCATTCGCCCCACCACTTTGTCCAAACGTTCTTTTTCATAATCCACTCATTCCAGTTTTTCTTCTACAATAAAAGTCCACGCTTCATCCGCCGTCTCAAAGTAGTGGTGCCTCCCTTGATATGTGACCCACAGTCTTGCCGGTTGCAGCATTCCAAATTTGATCTTCCTTTTGTGAAGTACCGCCTTGGCCCGATTAAAGCTCGCCCTCCTTCTCGCCACCTCCGCACTCCAGTCTTGATAAACGCGGATCACCGCGTTCTCCCATTTACTGCACCGAGTTTTCTTCGCCCATCTAAGGACCATTTCTCTATCCTTAAAACGGAGGAATCTCACCACTATGGCTCTGGGAGTTTCTCCTGCTCTCGATCCTCGCACCATAACTCGGTACGCTCCCTCCACCTCCAACGGACCCGTCGGGGCCTCTGCTCCCATTAACGAGTGCAGCATCGTGCTCACATATGCCCCGACGTCCGCCCCCTCCACACCTTCAGGAAGGCCAAGAATCCTCAGGTTGTTCCTCCTTGCGTTGTTTTCCAGTGCCTCCAACCTCTCCACACATCGTTTCTGGTGTGCCTCCTGTATCTCCGACTTCACCACCAGGCCCTGTATATCGTTCTCATTCTCGGCTGCTTTCGCCTTCACGACCCGAAGCTCCTGCTCCTGGGTCTTTTGTTCCTCTTTCAGCCCTTCGATCGCCTGTAGTATCGGGGCCAACAACTCTTTCTTCATTTCCTTTTTTATCTCCTCCACGCAGCATTTCAAGAACTCTTGTTGTTCAGGGCCCCATATGAAACTGCCACCTTCCAACGCCATCTTGGTTTTTGCTTGCCTTCCTTGCCGTTGTTCCAAAGGATCCGCTGCAATCCGGCCACTTTCCTCTCCTTTTTCCATCCGTGTCCAGGGGGAACACCCTTCTGGTTTACCGCACGGTGTTTTTAGCCGTTAAAATTGCCGTTGGGGCTCCTATCAAGAGCCCAAAAGTCCGTTCCACCGGGAGCTGCCGAAACGTGCGACTTAGCTGGTCATCGCCGCACCCGGAAGTCTCGAAGCAACAGTGTTAACCACTGTGTTACCGTGCCGCCTCACTGGAGGAGGAGGCCCAACAAATATCTCCATCCTCAATGATGGAGGAGCCAGCATATCTGTGCAAAAGACGAGGCTGATGCATTTGCAACAATCGTCAGGCAGAAGTGCCGAATGGATGCTCCATCTCTGTCTGTTCCGGAGGTCCCTAGCATCACAGATGCGAGTCTTCGTCCAATACGATTCACTCCACATGATATCAAGAAACGGTTGAAGGCACTGGATACTGCAAAGGCTATCTGCCCTGACAATATTCCGGCAATAGTACTGAAGACGTGTGCTCCAGAAGGCATTCGGCATGCTTGGTTTCATTGGTCAGAACATTGAATACAGGAGTTGCGACGTCTTGTTGAACTTCAACATTAGTAAGGCCACACTTGGAATACTGCGTATAGTTCTGGTCATCCTATTATAGAAAGGATTTATTAAATTAGAAAAAGTGCAGAAAAGATTTACTAGGATGTTACTGGGACTTGATGGTTTGAGTTATAAGGAGAGGCTGTGTAGACTAGGACTTTTTTCCCAGGAGTGTAGGAGGCTTCGGGGCGATCTTATAAAGGTCCAAAAAATAATGAGGGGCATATGTAAGGTAGATAGTCAACATCTTTTCCCAAAGGTAGGGGAGTCTAGAACTAGGGACATCGGTTTACGGTGAGAGGGGAGAGATATAAAAGGGTCCACAGGGGCCATTTTTTTCACACACAGGGTGGTGAGTGTCTGGAACGAGCTGCCAGAGGCAGTTGTAGAGGCGGGTACAATTCTGTCCTTTAAGAAGCATTTAGACAGTTATATGGGTAAGATGGGTATAGAGAGATATGGGACAAATGTGGGCAATTGGGACTAGCTTAGTGGTTAAAAACTGGGCGGCATGGACAAGTTGGGTTGAAGGGCCTGTTTCCATGCTGTAAACCTCTGACTCTATGTCCAAATGCAGCAAGACCTGGATAATATCCAGACTCGGGCTGACAAGTGGCAAGTTACATTCACCATGCAAGTGCAGGCAATCTCCTTCAAGAGAGGATCTAACCATTGTCCCTTTGACATTCAATGGCATTACCATTGCTGAATCCTCCACAATCAACAACCTGGCTGAATGAGTGCAGCTCCAACACTCTTAAGCACAACATCATCCAGGAAAAAGCAACCTCTTTGATTGATGCCTTTATCACAATCATTCAATCCCTCCACCACCGACGAACAGTGGCAGCCGTGTGTACCATTTGCAAGGTGCACTGCAATAACTTGCCAAGATTCCTTAGACAGCACCTTCCAAATCCACACCACCATCATCAAGAAGGACAAGAGTAGCAGTTTCCTGGGAGCACCACCACTTGGAGTTTCCCTCCAAGTCGCTCACCACCCCAACTTGGAAATATATCGCCGTTCCTTCACTGTCACTGGGTCAAAATCCTGGAACTCCTTTGCTAACAGCACTGTGGGTGTACTTACACCTCGGGGGCTGCAGGGGTTCAAGAAGGCAGCTCACCACCATCTTTCTGAAGGGCAAATAGGAATGGGCAATAAATGCTGGTGTAACCAGCGATGCCCACATCACATAAATTAATTTTTTTAAGTTCTGGGCGCCACATTTAGGAGGATGTGAACATATTGGAGAGAGTGAAGAAGAGTTTTACATGAATTGTTCCAGGGATGAGAAGCTTTCTTTATGAAGATAGTTTGGAAAAGTTGATACTGTTTTCCTTGGAGAGAAGGCTAAGTGGAGATTTGATTGAGGTTTTCAAAATCATGAGGGAGCTGAACAGAACAGATGGGAGAAAGCTCCCAATCGTTAAGAACAAGAGGGCACAGATTTTAGGGCGTGGGTCATCGTGCCCCATTTGATGTCGAGGTGAGGTCGTTGTATCTCATGAGAGACTTCACAAAATTTGCGACACATCGGGGCAGCCTTCCAAAATGACTCCCCGATCTGTGAGGAGTCTTTCCTGCTTGCGAGGAAACTACTCTTTAAGTGCCGCCTCAGCAGAGAGCGTCTCCCCAAGGTCAAAAATACGTCAAAGTGCCGTTGAATGCCAAAATGTTTCTCGGCACTGCAGCTGCCGCCAAGCGCCCGGCCAAATGTCCGAAAACTAGACATGAGTTTTTCAGGTTAATTGTGGCCTTAAAGTGACTTGCAAAAGAAACAAATACAATGTGAGAACATACTTTATACTCAGTGAATGGTTCAGGTCTGGAATGCACTGCCTTGAAGTCTAGTGAAAGCAGGCTTGTTCGAGGCATGCAAGGGAGTATTAGATGATTATTTGAACAGAAACAATGTACAGGGATTTGGGGAATGACACGAGTGAAATACTCAATTGGACAGCTGGTGCAGACATGATAGGCTGAATGGCCAATTTTGCACTGTATCGATTCTGTGAATTCAAACCCCTTAACTCAAATGGCTCTTGAACACTGAAATTCAGAAACAAACCACAATCCAAGTATTTTGCACTGCTTCCTTATAATCTCTTCATTCACGTAATGTGCTATTCCTTCTTGTTGCCGCATTAATGGATGATATTGTTACAATAGAAGTAGACTCTACGCACAGATGAAAAATATTTTTGCACATCTTTCCAAGTATTTTGAAGCACCAAGAATCCCTGTTGAAACCAATAACTTTTCTAAAAAATATGATTTTCCCAGTGGCAAACTCCAGGATCACACAATTTCCCATTTAAAGACATTAACACACCAAAATCAAACTAAACACTAAAGCGAATGCACAAAACTATAGAAGAGATATTCATATTAATTTAACACAAGGAAAACCCCATGCTGTTTATAAGCTACACCACACTCTCCATGGACATGTCCAAGTTCAAAGTTCGCTCTACCAGGGTGCTTCACCAGGATAACTATCTAGTTATTTTAATCAAGTCCCTTAAACACAACCCTTTGAGCATAATCAAATGCACCTCCCATTGCAAGGTGCCTTCTAGTGATTTTGTGGTTCTGAACTCTTCGCAGTCCTGTTTCTTCGAACAGGTGTTCATCTTCACCAGGTCTCTGATTTGTGGTTTGCATAGCAGCATCTGTCATTTTCCTTGAAGCTCACTATCACTGCTCTGAGAATCTTATTCTATGGACAGCAGTAAGGCCAACTGCAGCTTCTTTTATGTCCAGATGTTAAAATTTGCACCTGACTTTGAATCCGTTTCAATTTGAGTTACTGTCCCCATAATAAGCAGGAATTGGGGATTTGTCTCCAGACACTCAGTATGAGGTTACATGGACTTGTCTCCATGTGGATCCCATGGAGGTCTGATCCCCCACTACTGTATTTTATCTTGAATTACACGGTTTAAAACATAACTATCTTAAAACATTCATTGGTCATGACAATGGGGATTGTACAGAGGTCCTTTTGCACAGAAGTTGCAATATCCCCATGGTTCTGTAATTTGGAACTCATCATATTAACTTATTATTTTTCTGACACCACCAAAGTCTCTTCAATCATGAAATCACTGAATTGTACAGCACAGAAGGAGGCCATTCAGCCCTTTGGGCCTTTCATAGAACAATCTATTAGCAGAGTTGTCAACTAGCACGGATTTTCCGTATTTTATAGGGAAAATCCATTCGAATACGGAAGTACGCTTTCTCTCATTGCAATAAGGAAATGCCACCTCCCGAAATTGCATACGCACCTCGATGTCTCATCACCAGCGCATGCGTGGGCAGCACAATTGCAGAGTGGTTACCACTGCTGCCTACGGCGCTGAGGACCTGGGTTCAATCCCAGCCCCGGGTCACTGTCTGTGTGGAGTTCACCCCCACAACCCAAAGATGTGCAGGGTAGGTGGATTGGCCACACGAAATTGCCCCTTAATTGGGAAAAAATAATTGGGCACTCTAAATTTATTTTAAAAAACAGCACATGCATGTCAGACACGCATGCGCTGTTGGTGTGCGGTGCAGAGAGGAGAGGGGGCGACGCCTCTGCGCGGGGCCCTGTTGCCTAGGAAACCAATACGCACCTCGATGCCTCGTATGTGAGACCACGCAACAGTCAGGATCCCCTGACACTGTCAGATGATCCTGACCTTCGCGCAGTCTCAGGCACCGAGGCTCCTGGATTTTATTGGGATAAAAAAATCACGTTGAGGGAGGGTGGACTACAGTAAGTAGGCTCAATACTAGCTCTATCACTGATCTTTGTAGAGCACTACTTTGTATTTAAAGAAAAAAAAGTGCTGGAAATACTCAGGTCAGGCAACATCAATGGGGAGAGAAGCAGAGTCAACATTTCAGAATTGTTGAAAAGTAATTGATCTGAAATTTTAACTCTACTCCTATCTTTCTATACTGATGGAGTGCAGCTGATAATACATTGCACATTTTTAAGTTTCAACAGGATTCAGTTATTAAATCCTTGTTTTACTTGTGGAAACTGTGCTTTTTGCTGTGAACATGAAACAAAAACCTGAATCATCATGCATCTATTTAACCATACCTTATGCTTCTAATTATTGTGGCCATTCTTTTCTTTGAGCACTTTTATCTTGACTATCATAAACCCTAATTTGAACATCAAATCTGTTAGTGCTACTTCATGAAAATATTTTTTGAAAGGAAGAAATGCACTGGATTCCTTTTGTCTATACACAGTTTCTTGTAAGAATTCAATTAAGTTAATCAAGCATTCAGGACTATTTTGAACTTTAGGTAAAAAGACAAATGTTTTCACATTTTTTTATTCTTAGATTTACTGAATGTTTGAAACTTAATTTGAAAACACCCACTCATGACGATGGACATGTATGAAGCATTGGATTTGCATTTTCCATTTGTGTTTTACATGAGGAAA
This sequence comes from Scyliorhinus torazame, assembly GCF_047496885.1. NCBI lineage: Eukaryota > Metazoa > Chordata > Chondrichthyes > Carcharhiniformes > Scyliorhinidae > Scyliorhinus > Scyliorhinus torazame. The sequence continues at coordinate 190,223,197 of NC_092716.1, forward strand.
TAAAGCTGTAAAGCTATACTTCAGATTGGTGGGCATTTTTCCTTTGAAATTAAAATCTGGATTTTACTGCCAAAATACTGATTTTTGGTATCTGGATTATTAATTTCTGTTGGGAAAGATTGGCAGCTCTGTATTAGTCCCTCTCCCCAGCTCTTTTCCCATATTCTGCAATTTTTCTTTCTGCTTCAAGTATTTGTCCAGTTCCCTTCTGGAGGCAGCTAGAGCCGGTGCAGACTTGACGGGCCGAATGGCCACCTTCTGCACTGTATATTCTATGATTGAATCTCTATCTACCACTGCATCAGGTAGTGCATATCCAATCCTAGACACTCACTGCATCAAAAGGTTAAAACTCGGATGACACAGAATTCCAGTTATGTTGAAGTAGTCAACCATTTCTGCTGGCAGAATAGCAAATCCTATAGAATGATGCCACTCAAGCCAAATTTCACGCTGGTAACTCTGGGTTACCCAAACTTGTCTAAGCTTGTCATATGACCACACTGACTAATCAGAGCCTGTGCTGCAAAGGCTGTAGAAATGTTCTGGGATTTTGCATTGCAGCACATGAAAACTTGATTTACTGCATTGACAACATATGGTGAATTGTATTATGCAGATCCCGAAGACGGGATGCTAAGCAGAGAAAATTACGGAGTTGTTCCAGAACTACTCTCTACGTTTCTCAGAGCAAAGCTCCAGCCTTTCAAAGATCAGGTCATTATAAGGTGTGAACAAATTGAATAGAGAGTTTTTCACGCATTTGCTCCTTTACTTTGTTTTAATTTGGCATTTGAAGCTGTTTTTAATATAGACCGCATTTTAGGCATATCCGGTTACATAGAGATGTATTCACGGCGGAATGGGGCCTCCTCAGCTATCACAAAGCACCATTAAACACAAACCTATGGGCGGATCTCCTGGGATTCAATTCAGCAGGGTTTTGCTGTATTTGTAAGGCCCAGGATCCCATATTCTTGAAATGCTTTGTTAACCTTTGTTATATTCAATGATTTATTCATAATTATCTATTGGTCTCTCTGTTCCTGCATTCCCATTAAGGTTGCACCATTTGACATGTCTAAACCTGAACTTTATTTTGTCTTGTTTCAGAGCCCCTTGGATTACACCAGTGAAAAGTCTCTCACTGATTCTGGATTTGAACCGGGAAAGAAAAATTTTCTCCATCTCACAGATAAAGATGGTGAACAGCCCCAGTTTGCATCGGTAGGTGGACCCATGACCAAAGATTAATTTGAATCCTAGCTGACATTTAGAATTTTGTTCAGCTTTTACAGTTGGTTTTCCTCAAAAATAAGTCTTATCTACCTGTGACTCCTACTGATATGAACAAGTAAACCATACAGTCTTCAAAGAGTTCATTACATGTACAAAGCTTTGATAGCTGGAGACAGATAATTGTGCAGGTTGCATAGATCACTCAAACCAAATGATATATTTTTCATGCTTGTGTACATTGTTGCACGTGTTGGGGGCAGGCAGCTGCTGTTTTCTTGAATTCTGGGGCACAAAAGCCCCACAAGAGGAGCAACATTATAACTCCTGGTTTGAGGTACTAGTACTTTACTTAATCCCCTGAACATCAAAGTTACTCGATTAAAACTGGCATGATCTGTTTGTCTGATGGAGAACAGGGAATGTACCTGATATTGTGATTATCATAGATTATACAGTGCAGAAGGAGGCCATTCGGCCCATCGAGTCTGCACCGGCTCTTGGAAAGAGCACCCTACCCAAGGTCCACACCTCCACCCTATCCCCATAACCCAGTAACCCCACCCTACACTAAGGGCAATTTTGGACACTATGGGCAATTTAGCATGGTCAATCCACCTAACCCACACATCTTTGGACTGTGGGAGGAAACCGGAGCACCCGGAGGAAACCCACGCACACACTGGGAGGATGTGCAGACTCCGCACAGACAGTGACCCAAGCCGGAATCGAACCTGGGACCCTGGAGCTGTGAAGCATTTGTGCTATCCACAATGCTACCGTGCTGCCCACGATTAAATAACTCATTAATTGTCAAATTATAAAATGTATTGACCACTTGCTTGAAATTCTGTGGATTACAAAATAAATCTTAGTTTGACTTTATGCAGTGATTTGTTTTGTAATTTATTGCTATGCATCATCTTCAGTTTTGTTGTTAATGGTCTTGATCATTGTAGGCTAGTTGGAAAGTATCCAACTATCACTTGAATATACTATCTCTCTACAGGATGAGTCTGGTACAGCAGAAAGCAGTGGACATGATGACAGCACTCAGGAAAGGATTATTGGCCCTCAGCTGAGGGAAAGCACCATGGGCTGTGGAGAATACAGTGGTCAAAATTACTCGTATTCCCCTGTCCTGGGAAAGTCAGAAACTGGTGAGTGATGAATTACTGGACAGAAATTGTCCTCCGTCTGAAACTCTTTATTCTGCAGTATGTTTTCTGAGAAGCTACTTACAAGAAATTTGAAAAATAAAGTGAATGTTTAAATGGCCAGACAGGAATTCTGATTGAATAAGAATCTAACTTAAAATTGTACGGTTTAATTAAGACTTGGGACCTGCACAGAAACCTTGAGTTTCTGCTGTGGTTTGCTCATGAAAACCCTTCTGTTTTTTCTCAAGTTTTTCTTGTTGTCCTGCTTGGACCTGTCTCCTTTGGAGGTGGTTGTTTTGTTCATTTAAATTTATCCATGTATATGGAAGATATTTTTTTTAACTTTAAGTGGGGTGTATATTATTCAGTTATTGGTATGAAATTAGAGATGCAGTCAACCAGCCAAGTCATGTCCATATGGACCGTGGACAAAGTTGTTTCCTCATGGTAACCTGATGATTGTGTTCCTGGGTAACTTGCTGTGACGAGAGATTAAATACCATCAGCAGAATTGTACGATTATATGCGGTGTCAACTGATTCCTACTTTTCGATTGATCTTTTTAAAGTCAGACTAGACCATTGGTGACTGCTTTTCTTTGTGTGTGCCTACGTGAGTGTGAACTACCTTTTCTGGCTTAAAGGGAGAAATTAATGTTATATTTTTCATTCCATTGGTGTCTTGATTTGCATTGGAAAAACCATGGTTTGTTAATGCTGCTTTTGATTTAAGTGCAGCTTATTGAATGTTGTACTTTGCAAGAAAGAGCTATTTACTTTGTTTGAGAAGAACCACCAGTTCATTCCTTAAGTGGGTAGCATGCCATTTGTCACTTACAGTGACGCAACATTGATATATCCAACATTCAAGAATTAACTTTCACAGATTTCAAGAGCAGCAGTAAGGCTGATTCCATTAAAACTCTGATTAAATCAAAAAGATCCCCACCGCTTCTTTTGAAGTCAAATTGGGACACATAGTCAGAAAGCAGTATTCCTGGGGTTGACTGACACTGTCCTAACTTGCATGTCCTAGGGTTATCACGACGCACTTCACAGCTAATGAATTATGTTTTACACCGTAACTGCTAGGCAGATAGTTTGTGAACAGCAGTATTCCACAAAAGGCAATGTAATAAAAGACCAGCCAATTTAGTTGTTTGGCAGTGTTGGCTGAGAGACATGGATAGAAATTGGGATGGGAGGGAGAGAGTGAATGAAGAGCTCCCTACTGGTCAGGTAGTATCTGTGTTGGCTTGAACAGGCTTCTGTTTAATTTCTCCTCTGAAAAACAGCACTTCTGACAATGCAGCACTTCAGTACCTAATTAATATGGCTCTATTATCTTGCATGTAAATAAGTGTTCCCACTTGGTGCATTGCATGACATTAAACATGGAACATAGAACAGTACATCACAGTACAGGCCCTTCAGCCCACGATGTTGTGCCGACCATTTATCCTAATCTAAGATCAACCTAACCTACACCCCAATTTACTGCTGTCCATGTGCTTGTTCAAGAGTCCCTTCAATGTCCCTAATGACTCTGACTCCACCACCTCTGCTGGCAGTGCATTCCACACACCCCCCACTCTGTGTAAAGAAGCTACCTCTGACATCTCCCCTTTACCTTCCTCCAATCATCTTAAAATTATGTCCCCTTGTGACAGCCATTTCCACCCTGGGGAAAAGTCTCTGGCTATCCACTCTATCCATGCCTCTCTTTTCTCCTTATAGGTGAGATGTAAAAACAAGGACGCCTCTGCCTCCTTCGGCTTAAAAGATCCACAGTCACTATTTCAAACCAGAGCTGGAGAATTCTCTCCTTGGCCCTAGCCGATATTTACCCTTCCACCGACATTGCAAAAACAGCTGATCTGGTCATTGTCACAGTGCTGATTGTGGGAGCTTGATGGTCAATAGCGCACTTTTCCCATATTACAACAATGATTGACATCAGAAAGAATGCTCTGAAGTGTTTTGTGGTTGTGAAAGATGCTGTATGAGCACAATGTTATTTCAATCTTAATTAAATGTGGCATGTTGAACACCCAGACCCAACTGTAGCCAGATGATGCATCATGCAATTTAGTGACTACTTGATTTCAGTGAAAGATGTCAAGATTCCAAGTTGCAGCAGTTGCCATCTCTATTCAGTATTTCGGCTATAAATAGTTGCAAGTAAAAGTACTGCCAGGCACCTTTATAGTGCTCTTTATGGATACCACATAGTGTGGTATTTATAAAGAATGATAGCATCATCTAGTGGTGGAAGGATTTTGTTGCATGAAAGCATTACAAAAATAAGATGGCCTCTTTCCAAAGTTGGAAGAATTTAAGAGTATTGAATAATTGCAAACTGGTGAATTCATCCAGAATTTAGCTGTTAAAGCTGCAAGAACCCTCAACTGCAAGTTTGCAGAACTTCTTTTTTAAAAAATCCATAGATATGTTTTACCATCATCCTTTGAAATAGCTTTGCATGGGCGGCCCGGTGGCACATTGATTAGCGCTGCTGCCTCATCGCTCCAGTGACCCGGGTTCAATTCCATCTCAGGTGACTGTGTGGAGTTCACACTTTCTCCCAGTGTCTGCGTGGGTTTCGTCCGGGTGCCACAGTTTCCTCCCACAGTCCAAAGATGTGCAGGTTAGATAGATTGGCCATTCCAAATTGCCCCTTTGTGTCCCAAAGGTTAGGTAGAGTTACTGGGTTACGGGGATAGGGTGGAGGCGTCAGCTTAAGCAAGGTGCTCTTTCCAAGGGCCGGAGAAGACTCAGTGGGCCGAATGGCCTCCTTCTGCACTGTAGGGATTCTGTGATTCCTGATGAGGGAAAATGGCTTTGGTCCTAAACATTTCATGACCGGATGCCTGAACCAGTAATGTATACGTCCAGAGATACTTTGGAACCTGACTCTTTTATAAATCTACTGAAGTGATAAATCTGGGTGCAATGTTAAAACATGGATTAAATTGTGCATTTGTAGTTGACAAAGGAGGAAAGGTGTTTTGGCATGGATACATGTATATGTCTTCTTCAAAGCCCTCCCCAAATTATCCTACCATCGCTCCACCTCCACCACCCTCCCAAACAATGTCAACATAGTAGTTCCTGTTTTTTTATTCAAAGTTAGTTTTGCTTTCACCTAAACTGCCAACCTCAGATTTGGAGTTTAGTGTTACAGAGAAGATTTCTGTGTGTCCTGGGTGGGCAGTGTCTATTGGTGGGCAATGTCTATTGGTGCAAGGTAATGTTATAGTGCAGAAGGAAGCCATTTGGCCTACCAAGTCTGCACGACCCTCTGAAGGAGCACCCAAACCAGGCCACTGCCCTGTCCTTGCAGCCCCATAACCCCATTTAAAAAAAAAAAAAAAAAAAATTTTTATTAAAGGTTTTCATAAAATATCAACAACAAAATGAGAGAGAAAAAAGAAAACCCAACAGGGTTAAGTACAAGACACAATCTAGAAAAGCAAACTTCCATCACCCCCGCCCCCGTACATAGATAATAAATTAACATTAACACCCTGACTTCACACAACAGGTATATACGCCCCCTCAGACCCTTCAGTGCAAATAACAAAAACTATAGGAAAGTTAAACCCCCCCCCCCGAGCTGCTGCTGCAATTGACCAACGTCTACCGTTCTGCCAGGAAGTCTAAGAACGGTTGCCACCGCCTAAAGAACCCTTGTACCGACCCTCTCAAGGCGAATTTCACCTTCTCCAATTTAATGAACCCTGCCATATTGCTGATCCAGGATTCCACGCTTGGGGTCCTCGCATCTTTCCACTGAAGAAGAATCCTTCGCCGGGCTACCAGGGATGCAAAGGCCAGAATACCGGCCTCTTTCGCCTCCTGCACTCCCGGCTCTTCTGCCACCCCAAATATTGCGAGCCCCCAGCCCGGTCTGGCCCTGGATCCTACCACCCTCGACACCGTCTTCACTACGCCCTTCCAAAATTCCTCCAGCGCTGGGCATGCCCAGAACATATGGGTGTGATTTGCTGGGCTCCCTGAGCACCTAACACACCTGTCCTCACCCCCCAAAAAACCGGCTCATCCTTGTCCCGGTCATGTGTGCCCTGTGCAGCACCTTAAACTGTATGAGGCTGAGCCTCGCGCACGATGAGGAAGAGTTCACCCTCCCCAGGGCACCTGCCCATGTCCTTTCCACAATCTCCTCTCCCTAGCCGCGGGAATTCCACCACCTGCCGTCTGGCAAACGCCCTTACCTGTAAGTAACTGAAGGTATTCCCCGGAGGGAGCCCGTACTTCTCCTCCAGCTCACCCAGGCTCGCAAATTTCCAGTCCACAAACAGGTCCCCCAACTTTCGTATCCCTGCCCTGTGCCACCCCGAAAACCCTCCACCTGTACTTCCTGGGGCGAACCGGTGGTTCCCCCGTATTGGGGTCCACGCCGAGGCCCCAACTTCCCCCCTGTGCCGCCTCCACTGCCCCCAAATTTTGAGGACAGCCGCCACCACCGGGCTCGTGGTATACCTCCTTGGAGGGAGCGGCAGCGGCGCCTTTGCCAGCGCCCCCAGACTCGTACCCACACAAGACGCCGTCTCCAGCCTCTTCCATGCAGCCCCCTCCCCCCCCCCATCACCCACTTGCGCACCATCGTTGCATTGGCGGCCCAGTAGTACCCACTGAGGTTGGGCAGCGCCAGTCCCCCCCCTATCTCTACTCCGCTCCAGGAACACCCTTCTCACCCTCGGAGTACCTTGCGCCCACACAAACCCCATTATACTCCTGTTAACCCGCCTTTAAAAAGCCTTCGGGATAAACACGGGGGAGGCACTGGAACAGGAACAAAATCCTTGGGAGCACCGTCATTTTGATTGACTGCACCCTACCCGCCAAGGACAGCGGCAACGCGTCCCACCTCTTGAACTCCTCCTCCATTTGCTCCACCAGCCTTGTAAAATTAAGCCTATGCAGGGCCCCCAGCTCCTGGCTACCTGGACCCCCAAATACCTGAAGCTCCTCTCCGCCCTTTTTAGTGCGAGCTCGCCAATCCCCCTCTCCTGGTCCCCTGGATCCATAACCCCACTTAACCCACACATCTCTGACACTGAGGGCAATTTAACATAGTAATCCACCTAACCTGCACATCTTTGGATTGTGGAAGGAAACTGGAGCACCCGGAGGAAACCCACGCAGACATGGAAGAATGTGCAAACTCCACAGTTATCCAAGGCTAGAATTGAACCTGGGCCCCTGGTGCTGTGAGGCATCAGTGCTAACCACTGTTCTACTGTGCCGCCCTTATCAGCAGTTTAAATGATTCTTTTCAACTGCTAACTGCTGTATATTTAGTTAGTAGATGTATTTCTACGATTGGATAGATCTGAAATGACCCTCCGACTAGTTCAAGCATAGGGTCCCGCAGAAACCAGTGATCTGCTTTGTAACATGAGCACCCACATAACTTTTTTCACTGGAGTGGCTGAAGGGAAAGTAGAGACAAAAGCCCCATTTGCCAGTAATTTCAACATTTTGAAATATTAAAACTTCAAATTAACCACTGGGTTTGTATTTTAAAAGGAAAAGATGATGGAATGCTTTGAACAAAAGTATTGGAGGAAAATTTGCCTCTTAAATGCAATCTGTAGTTTCAATTCGGCCTCAACTCCTAGTGAAAGAAAGTAAACTTGTATTTATATGGCATCTTTCACAACTTCTGGGCATCCCAAAGCTTTTTGTAACCAGTGGACAATTTCACAGAATAGAATCATAGAATTTACAGTGCAGAAGGAGGCCATTCGGCCCACGAGTCTGCACCGGCTCTTACAAAGAGCACCCTACTCAAGCCCATGTATCTGCCCTATTCCCGTAACCCGTTAACCCCCACTTAACCTTTTTGGACACCTAACCCGCACATCTTTGGACTGTGGGAGGAAACCAGAGCACCCGGAGGAAACCCATGCAGACACGGGGAGAACGTGCAGACTCTGCCCAGACAGTGACCCAAGCCGGGATTCAAACCTAGACCCTAGAGCTGTGAAGCAGCTGTGCTAACCACTATGCTACCGTGCTGCCCAAATTTAAAACATAGTTGTAACATGGGCCAATATGCACACAGCAAGCTCCCACAAACAGCAGTGACCAAATAATGAAGCAATAATAGTGATGAGCAATGCATACTGACCTTTCTGGCAATACCCATATCGTGAGAATTCATTAAAAATTATTAAGGGAAAAGTTATTTTCAGTGAGCTAAGTTTAACATTTTAACCCTGTCTAATAAAATTCTGGATTCTGTTTCTTGCAGGATATGTTGGATTGGTAAACCAAGCTATGACCTGTTACCTGAATAGTTTGCTGCAGACGCTCTTCATGACTCCTGAGTTTAGGAATGCACTGTACAAGTAATGACTCATTTAATTATTTCTATTTGCATGGCTAGAAACAGAATATGATTAACTATTTAAGCACAAGGCAGGTAGCACAGTGATTAGCACTCCTGTCTAATGGCGCTGAGGACCCGGGTTCGATCCTAGCCCCGGGTCACTGTCCTTGTGGAGTTTGCACATTCTCCCCATGTCTGCGTGGGTCTCACCCCCACAACCCAAAGATGTGCAGGGTCGATGGATTGGTCATGCTAAATTGCCCCTTAATTGGAAAAAAATAATTGGGTACTCTAAATTTATTTTAAACAAAGAACAAGACAGTACTATAGCTGTAACACTGGAGAATTTGAAGACACTGATTTTTATTTGTAATCAAGATTTGCATCTGGACTTGCTTTGGAACAAAAAAACGCAAGATTTTTTGTCATCATTAACTCCCTGGTACATACCATGGAGCCTCAGGCCCACATATTAAGCTAATGTTCCCATTAAACTGCTTTTCCAAAGCTGTAGATACCAACAGACCTCGGCACTCTGATTTAGGATTTATCCACCAGAGGCCACAGGAGAACAGCTCTTTCCAAACTTCCAGGCCCACAAAATTCACATTTCAGAAATATAACAGAATCATTTGGGTTATGATGGACCAATTTTCAAGCCCCAGAGACTAGAGGTGTCCATGGGGGTGTAGTTTGGAAACTTTTGCTTTAGACTAAATATATTCCAATGTAGAGCAAACTGTCTAGAAGAGAGCAGTAGGAGGAAAGCTGCTTGGAGAAAGAAACTTCATTTCCACTAGTGTTTTGCTTGTTGAGGATATGTAATTTTTAATTTTATAATATCAGTTCCTGAGACACCCAACTCTTTTGTAATGCTAGTTCGGACCCAAATACATAACAGACCACACCTTGTCAAATAGTACATGTTCATATTGTTTCAGCAGATTTATTGATCACATTGTTTTATTGGTTGACATGAATATCATAATCATACTTTAATCCGCACTTACCATAGCTGTATCCTTTACCAGTAGCCCCTCAACTAGCAGTATAATGAAGCTCCTCAGCTGACCCTTCACCAGTAGATGAATTCTGAACTTTGAATATTCTGGCCTAATGATTTTTAAATGTTGATTTTCTAGTGGATGCATGGAGCTGTCTTCCAATATGTTACAAATTATTCCTGTGTGGATATATTCACAGATGGGAGTTTGAAGAATACGAAGAAGATCCAGTGATCAGCATTCCTTATCAACTCCAAAGATTGTTTGTCTTGTTGCAAACTAGTAAGAAAAGAGCAGTGGAAACAACAGATGTGACTCGAAGCTTTGGTTGGGATAGCAGTGAAGGTTAGCTGAACATGGGGCTAATTTCCTCCTTAGCTGTAAGCTGCAAGGGGAAAGAAAATATTCTCAAAAGTTGTTTAATAGTTAAACTTTTCATTTGGCTTCTTAAGGCTTAATTAATATGGTTTTTCTCTTACTAGCCTGGCAGCAGCACGATGTTCAAGAGTTGTGCAGGGTCATGTTTGATGCACTGGAACAGAAATGGAAACAAACTGAGCAGGTAACTCCATATTAATTTTAACAGAACATCAACTGATAGGCTTGGCCTTACTTGAAGAAGGGCAAGATGAAACTATTATTTTTACCCCTACTGCTTCACAGGTAAAATTCAGAGCAGTATTTTTTGTTACTGCAATTTAAAAGCGGGTGCAGCCATAGTGTGACCTTCTGCACTTTGGCACTGTTAGAAATTGCAGTATCGAGTTATATGTAAAAAAACATGATCCAACAGTCTAATCTTTTTTAAAAATATATTTTTATTCTCCTTTTTCACATTTTCTCCCAAATTTACACCCACCAACAATAAACAATAATCAGCAACAAATATGTCAATCCCCATAACAATAACAACGATCTCATCCTCCCACCAACCCCCAAACATTGGCCCGCATGTTTACATAAACAAATGACAAAAGAGAATGAGGAATTACCCATAGTCACCCTTAATACACACAGCCCCCTCCCACCCATCCCCCCAACTAATGTTCGATGTTACCCAGTTCTTTAAAGTGCATAATGAATAATGCCCATGACTTGTCCTACCCCTCAGTTCAAACTTGACCTTCTCACGAGTCAAGAATTCCAACAGGTCTACCAGGGCACAGGGTGGAGAGGCTGCTCTCCACCCCAACAGGATCCGCCTCCGGGCGATCAACGAGGCGAAGGCTACGATATCTGCCTCCGCACCCGTTTCCAACCCTGGCTGGTCCGACACCCCGAATATGGCCTCCCGGGGACCCGGGTCCAGTTTCACATACACCACCTTGGAAATTACCCTAAAAACCTCCTTCCAGTAATCCTCTAGCTTTGGACAGGACCAAAACATATGAACGTGGTTAGCGGGGCCCCCCCGCAACGTTAACACACATCTTCTACTCCTTCAAAGAATCTGCTCATCCTCGCCCTCGTGAGGTGTGCTCTGTATACCACCTTCAGCTGTATCAGCCCCAACCTCGTGCACGAGGTGGAGGCATTCACTCTCTGGAGCACCTCACACCAGATCCCCTCCTCTATGACCTCTCCCAACTCTTCCTCCCACTTTGCTTTGATCCCTTCCAGTGGGGTCTTATCCTTTTCCAAAATAGCTCCATACACCGCTGACACTACACCCTTCTCCAGTCCCCTTGTCGTCAGCACCTCCTCCAGCAATGTGGAGGCCGGTTCCTCCGGGAAGCTCTGTATCTCCTTTCTGGCAAAATCTCAAACCTGCATGTATCTAAACATTTCTCCCTGCTCCAGCCCATACCTCGCTTCCAGCTCCTTCAATCCTGCAAACCGACCCCTAAGAAACAAATCTTTTAGCGTCTTAATCCTCTCTTCCCATTTCCGAAAACTTCCATCCCACCTCCCTGGCTCAAAGCTGTGGTTCCCCCGAATCGGCATTTCCCTTGACCCTAAACCCAACCCGAAGTGTTGGCGAAACTGCCTCCAGATTTTCAATGAAGCTATTAATACCGGACTCCCTGAGTATTTCCCCAGAGCTATCGGGAGCGGTGCTGTTGCTAGTGCTTTCAGTCCCGACCCCCTGCACAGACTCTCCTCCATTCTGACCCACTGGGAATCAACCCCTCTGACCCAGCTCCGCACCTTCTCCACGTTCGCCGCCCAGTAGTAGTACATCAGGTTCGGAAGGCCCAAACCCCCTGCCTGCCTTTCCCTCTGTAGCAGCACCTTTCTCACTCTGGCCACCTTCCCTCCCCATATGAACGAGGTAACCCTTCCCTCAATCTCCCTGAAAAAAACCTTTGGCAGGAAAATCGGTAGGCATTGAAAAATAAACTGAAATCGCGGCAACACATTCATTTTAACCGCCTGTACCAGACCTGCCAGTGACAGAGGGAGACCATCCCACCTTGCCAGATCGGCTTTCACTCTCCCCACCAAACTAGACATGTTGTACCTGCGAAGCCTCCTCCACTCCCGGGCAATCTGCACCCCCAGATACCTAAAGTGAGTCCCTGCCCCCACCCCCGGCCGAGACACCACAAAATACTCACTCTTGTCTAGGTTCAGCTTGTACCCCGAGAAAGACCCAAATACCTGCAGTAGCTCCAATATTCCCCCTATCGACACACTCTGTTCCAACAGCTATAACAACAAGTCGTCGGCATATAAGGACACCCCATGCTCTATCCCCCCTGCACTATTCCTTTCCATGCTCCCGAGCTTCTTAATGCGATGGCCAACGGCTCAATTGCAAGTGCAAACAGCAGGGGGGACATAGGACATCCCTGCCTCGTCCCACGGTGGAGAGAAAAATATCAACAGTCTAATCTTGAATGCAGCTTTCATAGTCATAGAGTTTTGCAGCACAGAAAGGGGCCCTTCAGCCCATCATGTCTTCCCAGCTATCAAGCACCGATCTATTCTAATCCCATTTTCCAGCACTTGATTCGTAACCTTGTATGCTATGATATTTCAAGTGCTGATTTAAATGCTTTTTAAATGTTGAGGGTTCCATCCTCTACCACCCGTTCAGAAAGTGAGTTCCAGATTTGAAAGTGTGATTCTTTTTTTAAAAAATTGCCTTTTAAACATCTTCCGGGTTACGTATTTTTGAAAACTAGAATGATATGTATGATTTCTAATGTGCTGGAAGAATTTGCATTTATATAGCACCTTTCACAACCATGGGACATTTCAAGTCACCGCACCTAATTAAATATTTTAGAACTATTGTAAATTTGTGCACTGCAAGGTCCCACAATCTGTTTTAGTGATATTGATTGAGGGGTAAATATTGGCCAGGACACCAGGAGAACCTTCCCTGATGAAGGAGCTGTGCTCCGAAAGCTAGTGACTCCAAACAAACCTGTTGGGACTTTAACTTGGTGTTGTAAGAGTTCTTAGTCTTCAAATAGTAGTCATAACTGAAAGGGAAGACTGGGGCTCAGTTTTACTGGAAGCCAGCACCTCTTGATAATGCAGCACCCAATCAGTAGTACTGCACCACTCGTGTCAGCATAGATTCTGTGCTCAAGTCTCTGGAGTAGGTCATGAACATCAGAACCTTCTGACTGCAAGGCAAGAGTTCTACCCACTTAATCAAGTCTGACATCAGTTCATGTCCTTGGGCTAAATGAGGAAGTGGAATTTTGGCAAAATATTTTAATGGATTGTTGCCTTGTAGAAATGTCTGAACTTTTTTTTTTAATTCATAGGTGGTTTTCCTCCTTTTAAGTTTTGAATTTTCAAAGTCTGTTTTCCTCCCCTGTTGTCACTGAGTCATAATGAAATGAAATGAAAATCGCTTATTGTCCCAAAATCACATCCTGCGGCAACCTTGTTGGGTTTTGGTTTGTACTTAATTGATATTGTTAGGTTCATGCATCAATCTTTCACTTCTACTGCAATTTGCTGCTCTAGAATTGAAGTCAAGTTATCGAATGTGTGAAAGTGTATTGCTTCACACTAAATTTCAATTGTGTTTTAGTATTTATTCCAAGGAATCTTGCATTGTACTTCCTGTTTCAGGCTGATCTCATTAACCAGCTGTACCAAGGAAAATTAAAGGACTATGTCAAGTGTCTAGAGTGTGGCTATGAGAGCTGGAGAATCGATACATACCTTGACATCCCACTGGTTATTAGACCATATGGCTCCAATCTGGCATTTAACAGTGTGGTAGGTGTTTCATTTTTGCCCCAAATGGCACTTGATAAGGCCGTGCAACGGAATGGGACTAATGAAATTCCTTAACAGAACTATTTTTTAAAATTTGAAATATTGGAAGTTGGGTAATTGGTCCCAAAATATATATAATTTCTAAACAGTGACTTTATCTGCATGTGTCTTATGCTGATACTTACACATCTAAAATGGGAAAGCTTATAATTTTCCAAGTAATGGTAAGTGAACTATTCACCAAAAATAGATAGTTTAGATAAATATTATAGAATGTTAACTGCAACATGCATACAAAATAAGAATTGGAATATGAAACCAATTGACAATAAAAGAAAAGCAGGCTTGAATTTATCTAATGCTTTCATGTCCTGGGGATGTCCGGCAAGTAAATTATTTTTGGTATTAAATGTATTCACTGTTGTATCAGCAAACATGTCAACTGTGTGTACACACAAAGAGTAACAAGATAAATGATCAGATAATCTGTTTTGGTGATATTGGTTGAGGGCTGGATGTTAGCCGAACAATGGATGAACTATCCTCTTATTAAAATAATGTGTTTGGGAGTTTTATATTCAGTTGAACAGGCAAACAAGTCGTTGGTTTAATGTAATCAAAAAATAGCAGTTCAGAGAATGCAGCATTCCTATAATAATTGGGTCACTGTCTGTGAGGAGTCTGCTAGTTGTCCTTGTGTCTGCATGGATTTCCTCCGGCTGCTCCGGTTTCCTTCCACATGCTCAAAAGACATGCTTGTTAGGTGAATTGGACATTCTGAATTATTTCTCAGGGTATCCGAACAGGTGGGCCCGAGTGTGGCGACTAGAGGATTTTCGCAGTAACGTCATTGCAGTGTTAATGTAAGCCTGATGAAATTGAGTTCTTTCTGTCCAGTCTGGTCTCAATCAAAAGGCTGAGTTCGGATTTGTAGATATTGTTTTATTTTATTTCAAATAGCTTGTAAGCCAGACTCACTCTGATAACAGCAGGACCAACACTGTTCCTGAGATCCCCAGAGCAAGTGAGTGAAAACAAAGCACATAACATCTTATACACATGAACATAGAATCAAGTTTCACACACGACCAAATAAGGTAACGGTGACAAATACAAGATTCTTATAGGCCCTTTCCCACATTCCTTGACCTGGCCATGTAATTTGACCTCCACAACCACTGATCCTGATAGGCCCATTACACATTCCTTGCCTTGGGCCTCTTTCTCCCAGCATTCTTTGCAGTATCCTTTGTGCAAAGAACTGGTCCTAATAGCTACCCATCCCCCTCTCGCCATGCTTTGTCCAATCTCTTTGTTCACTCCCTGCAACCCGAATTAATGTCCATAATGCACTATTCTAACTGATCATCCTAGTCTAATGCTCTTTTCTTTAGTTCAATTCCTCAAGCCTACTTGTGACACTTTTTTTTTTTTTTTTTTTGGAATATATTTGATTGAAGCATTTGTAATTTTCATAATTTAACATGTTGACATTTCTGAAACAACTGCGCGGGTCGACGCACAAAATACCCTCTAAAAGAACAACGAACAATAAACCACGTACCGCACTTCTCCCGCCCTGTCCCCAATTACCCGTATACTAAGTTCCCAGTCCTTATTTAACATTACCATGCCTCCTGTTTTCCCCCCCCTTTTCCTTTTTCCCCCCCCATACTGCTGACGTTCAATTTTTGTTAACGAAATCAATGAACGGCCGCCAACTCCGGGCGAATCCCTGTATTGATCTTCTCCGGACTGAGAAACCCAACCATATCGCTGACCCACGCTCCTGACTTTGGGGGCTCCAAGTCCCTCCATCCCAACAAGATCCGTCTCCGGGCCAGCAGGGAGGAGAAGGCCAGGATATCGCCCCCCCCCCCCCCCCCTTACCTCCGGATTCTCCGACACCCCAAATATTGCCAATTCTGGACTCTGAGTTACCCTACCTTCCAGGACTTCTGACATAACATCCGCAAATCCCTGCCAGAATTCCCTCAGTTTCGGACATGCCCAAAAATTTGAATATGGTTGGCTGGGATACCCCAGACCCTCCACATCTGTCCTCCACCTCCTCGAAGAACCTACTCATCCGGGCTACCTGTGGACTACCTTGAGCTGAATCAAGCGGAGTCTAGCACAGGACGAGGATGCATTTACCCTTTTCAAGGCTTTTTCCCACAGTTCAGTTTCCAGCTCCCCTCCTAGCTCCTCTTCACCTCTCTGATATGGACCCCTTCCCACGCTAACAATTCCCTGTATATCTCCGAAACCTTCCCACCTCCAACCCCTGTTTTTGACAGCACTTTATCCTGTAGTCCCCTCGGGGAGGCGAGGAAAGCTTGGGACCTGCGTCCGTACAAAGTCCCGCACTTGAAGGTACCGAAACCCATTCCCACCCGGCAAATCAAACTCCTCCGACCGGTGATTGTCACAGATCGGTGACCACACTGAAGCCCCCTCCAGTCTCATATGCTGCCTCCATTGTCCTTCCACCCTTAGGGCTGCCACCACCACCGGACTTGTAGAGTACCGAGCCGGCGAGAACGGCAGGGGCGCTGTCAGTAAAGCCTCCAAACTCGTGCCTTTGCAGGATGCTGCCTCCATCCGTTCCCAAACCAAACTTGTGACACTTAAAAAAATTATTATTATGAAAGGCTTTAGAACCCACAACCTCTTAGTCACACTAAAGCTGCTAATTGAGCTGTGTTGACACTTGTCACAAGAACTTAGATATATATATATAAAGCACCTTTAATGTAATAAAGCATCCCAGTGGCGCTTAATGGGAGTGTTATCAAACAAAACTTGACACAAAGCCACATAAGGGAAATATTGCGACAGGTTAACAAAAGTTTGGTCAAAGAAGTACTTTTTACGGAGGGTCTCGAAGGTGCAGAGAGAGATAGAGGTTTAGCGAGAGAATTCCAGAGTGTAGAACCTAGGTAGCTGAAGGCAATATGACCAATGGTGGAGTAATTAAAATTGGGGATGCTCAAGAAGCCAGATTTGGAGGAATGTAGACGTGTTGTGGAGCAGGAGGAGTCAATAGATGGGGTATTTGAAAACATCGATGTGAATTTTAAACTCAAGTCATTGCCGGAACCACTGTAGTTCAGCAAACATATAACTGATACAATGTATGTGGTGTATTAGAACGTTAGGAGCATCATTTTGGATAACCACAAGTTTATGAAGGATAGAACGTGGGATGTCAGGAATTGCGTTAGAATGGTTCAGTATAGAGTAACAATGTAATCAACATCATAGATCATACAAACTAAACTGACAGATATTCCACTGGGAACCTCACCAAGAATCAAATTTGAGGAGAACCACCAGATATTTGTTTGGGTTTGATATTACAGAGGGCTGATCGCCAGACATATGAACAGAGTGAAAATGGACATGTTCCATCCAGTGTTTCCCGCACAGCTGCAAAACTGGTTAGCATTACTGCCTCATAACACCAGGGACCCGGGTTCGATTCCAACCTCGGATGACTGTCTGTGTGGAGTTTGCACATTCTCCCCATGTCTGCATGGGTTTGCTCCGGTTTCCTACCACAGCCCAAAGATGTGCAGGTTAGGTGGACTAGCCATGATCAATGCACGGGGTCACGGGGATAGGGTGGGCCAGTGAGCCCAGGTGTTGTGCCCTTTCAGAGGGTCAGTGCAATGGGCCGAATGGCCTCCTTCCACATTGTTGGGATTCTACGGATTATTCCTTCAACAAACTCCAGTAAATTGATTAAACATGATTTCCTTTCACAAAACCATACTGACTTCTTCCCGATTACCTTGAGTTGCTCCACATGTCCAGCCTCCTTAACGATGGATTCTAACAACTTCCCCATGACAGATGCCAAGCTAACTAGTCTATAATACCCTGTTTTCTGACCCCGCCCTCCCTGAAAAGAGGGGTTATGTTTGCTATTTTCCAGTCTGATGGAACCTTTCCATAATCTAGCGAATTTTGGGAGATTAACGGCCATGCATCATCGTCTTCATTAGTCACCTGTTAAAGAGATCCACAATTCTCTCGGAGAAGAATCACGTCCTGACATCTAACCGAGACACGATTTAACATTGGGACCTCTGCTCTTCTTCCACCTAATTGAAAGAAGCTGTCTACATGATCATAGTCTTATTCCCTTATTTATATAAACCTAATTTCATTGGTAAGTTTGATTTGCATGTGCAGGAAGGTTTGTAATCGACAGGGTACCATGATGTTGTGTTTATTTATATTTGTTTGTTCTCGCACTAGGAAGAAGCATTGCAAGCATTTGTCCAACCTGAAACCTTGGATGGACCCAATCAATATTTCTGTGAACGCTGCAAGAAAAAATGTGATGCACGCAAGGTAACTAATTTTAGTGATGAAAACTGGCCAAAGTGCTTTCCCCAAAACATTGAACAGAATGTGACTTGCAATCTCTTTCTACAGGGGCTGAAGTTCCTGCACTTTCCATACTTGCTAACGCTGCAACTGAAGCGCTTTGACTTTGACTATACTACGATGCACAGGATTAAACTGAATGACCGAATGACCTTTCCAGCTGAGCTCGATATGAGTCCTTTCATAGATGCAGAAGAGGAGGTATGTGCAATAATGCTGACGTTCTGGTTATTAGACATGGTCCAACAGTTTCAAAGTTCTGATATTTCCCAGTGACATAGGTCAGATGCCAGTTGCAGAAGCTACAATTAGAACAAGAAGTAGAAAAGAACAAGTACTAAAGATAGAAAAAACTTGTGTTTTTGTAGTTTCTTTCAAGAGCCCAGGACATCCAAAAGCACTCCAGGACATCCAAAAGCACTCCAGGACATCCAAAAGCGCTTTATAGCCACTGGGGCACTTTTGAAGTGCAGTCATTGTCGTAATGTTGGAAAAATGGAAGCCTTTTTATGCACAGAAACCCCTCACAAACAGCAGTCAGATAATTGCCAGATAATCTGTTTTATGATGTTGATTGAATGACTTCAAACCTCCACACAAAAGAGGAGCATTTAATGATCATCAATCATGAGACCATCCAGACTGTTAAAATAGCATCCCCTTGTTCTTTAGATTATGTTGTCCTTTTATTTTAAGAGACCATCTTAGATGGTTTTGCATCTAACAGACACCAGGGTAAATTGTGTATAGCTTTCTTCTGACAAACCTTGGAACGGTAATTGTCAATTTTTAACAAAACATTGGAGGATTTCGCCAAAAATGTAATATTCTATATTTTGGATATACTCTATAAAGTGTGCAAATATGGATCAAGGCGTAGATGTAGTGAATAACATAGATGCATTAAAAAAGATACTAGATCAATACAAAAGGGAGAAATGCATAGAAGGATAGAGTGAGATGAAAAGTGGTGGGAAGTGACATGTACATATATAAAGGTGCCATGGACCTGTTTGGCCAAATGTCGTGCTTCTGTGCTATGCATTTTCTGTAATGCACGTTCAAAAGAATGATAATATTTTCCTAATTTAGAACTGGAAATTCACAGGTGCCTGATGATCTGCAAACTTTCTCTGCGAACAGCAGTTACATTTTGGAGACAGTGGGGCATATTCCATGTTCTGATCCGTCACAAGGATTGAGTGCGAAATTATCTGAGCAGTGGGCTTAAAGCAGTGTTTTTCAAACTTTGTTTTCCTGGGACCCACTTTTGCCAACGGACCAATCTTCGGGACCCACACCACGTTTGCTTACCTTTAATGAAATGTGCTTGGTCCTCACAATCTTACTTGAATCAGGTTCAAAGGAGTAGAGGGAAATGCGCTTATCAGGTGCAGACTTCAGACAGTTTCTTTGTGCTGCCTTCATCTTTATGAAAATGGATAATCCAACCTCACACATGTAGGTTGTTGTGAAGGGCAATAGCAACAAAATACGTGTTTTACTCAGCACTGGATGCCTGGGAGATGTTACTCCAGAAGGCTGACAACCTCATGGCTTTTGACTTGCTCTAAATTGATAACTGACTGTGGCCTCAACTCAAAAGGAATTTTTCTTTTTTAAAAAAAATATATATTTATTAAAGTTTTTTAACACAATTTTTCTCCCTTACAAACAATAACCCCCCTCCCCTCGTAACAAAAAAATACCGAGGAACCGCGCAGAGCAAGATATATACATGGCAAAATGATATATTTACACAGCTTTGTACACTGGCCCTCACCCGTACGTGCCAGTTTCCCCAACCCTTCATGTTATCTCTTGCTCATCCACCCTCCCAGGCAGTCCCCCCTTTCTTTCCCCCCCCCCCCCCCACTCAGGACGTCCCCAACACCCCCCCCCCCCCCCCCCCCCCCCCCCCCAGGCTGCTGCTGACCGATCTTCCTCTAACGCTCCGCGAGATAGTCTAGGAACGGTTGCCACCGCCTGTAGAACCCCTGCGCAGACCCTCTCAAGGCGAACTTAATCCTCTCCAAATTTATGAACCCAGCCATATCATTTCTCCAGGCTGGGGGGCTTCGCCTCGTTCCACATTAGCAGGATCCTTCGCCGGGCTACTAGGGACGCAAAGGCCAGAATGCCGGCCTCTTTCGCCTCCTGCACTCCCGGTTCGTCCACTACTCCAAATATTGCTAGCCCCCAGCTTGGCTTGACCCGGACTTTCACCACCCGAGATGTTGCTCCTGCCACTCCTCTCCAGAACCCCTCCAGTGCCGGGCATGACCACAACATATGGACATGGTTCGCCGGGCTCCCTGAGCGCCTTCCACATCTGTCCTCTACCCCAAAGAACCTACTCAACCTCGCCCCCGTCAAGTGCGCTCTGTGGACCACCTTAAATTGTATCAGGCTGAGCCTGGCACACGAGGAGGAGGAATTAACCCTACCTAGGGCATCAGCCCACAGACCTTCCTCTATCTCCTCCCCCAGCTCCTCCTCCCATTTACACTTCAACTCTTCTACCAGCGCCACCCCCTCTTCTTTCAACTCCTGGTGTATTTCCGACACCTTGCCCTCCCCGACCCATACACCCGAGATCACCCTATCTTGAACTTCTTGTGCCGGGAGCAACAGGAATTCCCTCACCTGTCGCCTCACAAAAGCCCTCACCTGCATATATCTAAAGGCATTTCCCAGGGGTAACACAAACTTCTCCTCCAGTGCCCCTAGGCTCGCAAACGTCCCGTCGATGAACAGGTCCCCCATTCTTCCAATCCCCGCCCGATGCCAGCTCTGGAACCCCCCGTCCATCTTCCCCGGGACAAACCGGTGGTTACCCCTGATCGGGGACCACACCGATGCTCCCATTGCACCCCGGTGCCGTCTCCACTGGCCCCAGATCCTTAGCGTTGCCGCCACCAGCGGGCTCGTGGTATACTTTGTCGGCGAGAGCGGCAGCGGTGCCGTCACCAACGCCCCCAGGCTCGTTCCTTTACAGGACACCATCTCCATCCTCTTCCATGCTACCCCCTCTCCCTCCATAACCCACTTGCGGATCATTGCCACATTTGCTGCCCAGTAGTAGCTCCCCAGGTTTGGCAGCGCCAACCCTCCTCGGTCCCTACTGCGTTCCAGGAACCCTCTCCTTACTCTCGGGGTCTTATTCGCCCACACAAACCCATAATACTCCTGCCTACTCTCTTAAAAAAAGGCCTTAGTGATCACGATGGGAAGGCACTGAAACACAAACAGAAACCTCAGAAGGACCACCATTTTGACCGACTGCACTCTACCCGCCAGCGAGAGCGGTAACATGTCCCATCTTTTGAAATCCTCCTCCATTTGCTCCACCAACCTCGTCACATTCAGTTTATGTAGGGTCCCCCAACTCCTGGCTATCTGGATCCCCAGATACCGAAAGCTCCCCTCCGCCCTCCTCAGCGGTAGGTCCCCTATCCCTCTTTGTTGGTCTCCCGCCTGTAATGCAAAGAGCTCACTCTTCCCTACATTGAGCTTATAACCCGAAAACTCCCCAAACTCCCTGAGAGTCTGTATGACCTCCACCATCCCCTCCATTGGATCCGCCACGTACAGCAACAGATCATCCGCATATAGCGACACCCGATGCTCTTCTCCCCTTCGGACCACCCCCCTCCATTTATTAGACTCCCTCAATGACATGGCCAATGGTTCGGTCGCCAATGCGAACAACAGGGGGGACAGGGGGCACCCCTGCCTCGTCCCTCGGTACAGTCGAAAGTACTCCGACCTCCGCCGGTTCGTCACTACACTCGCCATCGGGGCTCTGTAAAGGAGCTTAACCCAATTGATAAACCCTACCCCGAACCCAAACCTACGCAGCACCTCCCAGAGGTACTCCCACCCTACTCGGTCAAAGGCCTTCTCCGTGTCCATAGCTGCCACTATCTCCGCCTCACCCTCCTCCGATAGCATCATTATCACGTTTAAGAGCCGCCGCACATTGGTGTTTAGTTGCCTGCCCTTTACGAATCCCGTCTGGTCCTCGTGGATTACCCCCGGGACACAGTCCTCGATCCTCGTGGCCAGCACTTTTGCCAGCAGCTTTGCAACCACATTGAGGAGCGAGATCGGCCTGTACGATCCACATTGCAGTGGGTCCTTGTCCCGCTTTAGGATCAAAGAAATTGTCGCTTCCGACATCGTCGGGGGCAGGGTCCCCTCCTCTCTTGCTTCATTAAAGGTCCTCACCAGTAGCGGGGCCAACAGGTCTGCGTACTTCCTGTAGAACTCCACCGGGAATCCGTCCAGTCCCGGGGCCTTCCCCGCCTGCATGCTCCCCAAACCCTTGTTCAGCTCCTCCAACCCAATTGGTGCCCCCAAACCAGCCATCTCTTGCTCCTCCACCCTCGGGAATCTCAGCTGATCTAGGAATCGTCTCATCCCCTCTTCTCCCGCTGGGGGCTGGGATCTGTACAGCTCTTAATAAAAGGCCTTGAATACCTCGTTTATTTTCGTCGCACTCCGAACCGTGGCTCCCCTTCCATCTTTGACTCCCCCTATTTCCCTCGCTGCCATCCTCTTACGGAGCTGGTGTGCCAGCATCCGACTAGCCTTTTCCCCATACTTGTAGGTCGCCCCCTGCGCTTTCCTCCACTGTGCCTCCGCCTTCCCTGTGGTCAACAGGTCAAACTCCGTCTGGAGCCGTCGTCTTTCCCCAAGTAATCTTTCCTCCGGGGCCTCTGCATATCTCCTGTCCACTCTCAAAATCTCCCCCACTAACCTCTCCCTTTCCATACCCTCTGTCTTCTCCCTATGAGCCCTAATGGAAATTAGCTCTCCCCTGATCACTGCCTTCAACGCCTCCCATACCACCCCCACCCGCACCTCCCCGTTGTCGTTGGCCTCCAAGTACCTTTCTATACACCCCCTCACCTTCCCACACACCACCTCGTCCGCCAGCAGTCCCACATCCAGCCGCCACAATGGGCATTGGTCCCTCTCCTCTCCCAGCTCCAGTTCCACCCAGTGCAGGACATAGTCCGAAACGGCTATAGCCGAATACTCCGTCCCCTCCACTCTCGGGATGAGCGCCCTACCCAGAACAAAGAAATCTATCCGGGAGTAGGCTTTGTGTACATGGGAGAAGAAAGAAAATTCCCTGGCCTGCGGCCTTGCAAACCGCCATGGGTCCACTCCCCCCATCTGATCCATAAACCCCCTAAGTACCTTGGCAGCCGCCGGCCTCTTTCCAGTCCTTGATTTGGAGCGGTCCAGTGCTGGATCAACACTGTATTGAAGTCTCCTCCCATTATCAGGCCTACTATCTCCAGGTCCGGAATGCGCCCCAACATGCGCTTCATGAATCCTGCATCATCCCAGTTCGGGGCGTATACGTTTACCAACACCACCCACGTCCCTTGCAGCCTACCGCTCACCATTACATATCGCCCTCCATTGTCCGCTACAATAGTCTTGGCCTCAAATGACACCCGCTTTCCCACCAATATTGCCACCCCGCTATTCTTCGCGTCCAGTCCCGAGTGGAATACCTGTCCTACCCATCCCTTTCTTAGCCTGACCTGGTCCGCCACCTTCAGGTGTGTCTATTGGAGCATGGCCACGTCCGCCTTCAGTCCCTTTAAATGCGCGAACACTCGAGCCCTCTTCACCGGCCCATTCAGGCCCCTCACATTCCACGTTATCAGCCGGATTGGAGGGGCTCTCACCCCCCACGCCCCGCCGACTAGCCATCTCCTTTTCTGGGCCAGTCCCGTGTCCACGCCTCCCTCACCCTCCAGTCCCCCAGAGGGGGGACCCCCGTCCCGCCCACCTCTTCTGTGTCCCATTCCCTTTCGGCCAGTGCAGCAGCAACCCTTTTTCCCTTCCCCCTCCTCCCCCCCCCCCGCTAGACCCCTGTCTAGCTTTTTTGCTCCCCCCATGTCACTCCCGTAAGTCAGCTGACGCTTGCTGACCCCGGCTTCCCCCGCCATCCCATTGACCTCCCCGCGTGGGAGTCTCCCAATCCATATGCGTTCCTTTGTCCCCTTCCCGCCTTTCTTCCCGTGCGCGGGAAAACACCCCGCGCTTTCCAAAGCCCGCTCCGCCCCCTCTGGCGCAGCTCCTGTCACAGCCTTGTCTCTCTCCCCCAGCCCATGTAACATTTCCTGCGCGTGATTGACCCCCTATATACAACAACCATCACACATCAAACCCCAAAACATCCCCCCCCCCCCAACCCTCACAAACCCTCAATTAGAGTCCAA
This sequence comes from Scyliorhinus torazame, assembly GCF_047496885.1. Classification (NCBI taxonomy): domain Eukaryota; kingdom Metazoa; phylum Chordata; class Chondrichthyes; order Carcharhiniformes; family Scyliorhinidae; genus Scyliorhinus; species Scyliorhinus torazame. The sequence continues at coordinate 190,247,782 of NC_092716.1, forward strand.
CTTTTCGGCTTGTACAAAGGTCCACGCCTCTTCAGGCGTTTCGAAGTAATAGTGTTGGCCCTTTTTTGCGACCCACAGTCGTGCTGGCTGCAACATTCCGAATTTCACTTCTTTCCGGTACAACGCCGCTTTGGCCCGGTTGAAACCCGATCTCCGCTTTGCAACCTCCGTGCTCCAGTCCGGGTATATTCAGATCTCTGCATTGTCCCACTTACTGCTCCGCTCCTTCTTGGCCCATCTCAGGACCCACTCTCTGTCCGTGAACCGGTGAAACCTCACCACCATCGCTCTTGGCAGCTCATTTGCCTGGGGCTTCTTCGCCAGCACCCGATGTGCCCCGTCCAACTCCAGCGGCCTCGAAGGGGCCTTCGTGCCCATCATCGCCTTGAGCATCATGCTCGCGTATGCCCCGGCATCAGCCGCCTCCACCCCCTCAGGGAGACCCAGGATTCGCAGATTCTTTCTCCTCGACCTGTTCTCCAAGTCTTCGAGTCTTCCCGCCCACCTCTTGTGTAGCGCTTCATTGTGCTCCACTCTCACCGCCAGGCCCACGAGCTCGTCCTCGTTCTGACTGACTCTTTTCTGTACCTCCTGGATCTTAGCTTTGTGGGCCTTCTGGGTGATCCCGAGTCCTTCAATTGCCGAAAGCATAGGCGCCAACATCTCCTTGCGCATCTCCTCGCTCTGCTCCTCGAAGCAGCGCTTGATGAACTCCTGCAGCTCCCCTTTGTCCCTGGCCGCCGCCATAGCCGCAACAGGAAGTCGAGAGGGAATCCTTTTGGCAGTGTTCGCTTCACCAGTCTGCCCCAAAAAGTCTATGGAAACTCCTGAAAAAGGTCTGAGAGTCCGTTCCAGACGGGAGCTGCCGAATGCGCGACCTACTCCTCCATGGCCGCCACCGGAAGCCTCGTCCCTGCTTCTTCAATGGCCTTGGTAGATCTTTTCACAGTTGTTCCCTCTGCTGCTAGAATTCACCTTTGATAGAATCAAGGCAGATTTCAGCTTTAAGCTTGCCCTTCCCCCGCCTGCACGCTGGAAGAGGCCTTTGTCTATTCCTGCAGCACAAGCCAAATCTTTTACTGTTTCTGCCGGGTCTGGTAGCCAAAAGACATAACATTCCTGGGGGACACTGTCAGGGGAATGCTGCAGTCTTCTTCCCACACCGGGAAATGTCAAACAAATGCCGTGGGGGCCCTGTAAAAGAGCCCAAAAGTCCGTTCCAAGCAGGAGCTACCGAATATGCGACCTAGCTCTGCATAGCCGCAACCGGAAGCCCAAAAGGAATTTTTCACCCACCACTTCTCTTGCAAACTCTGAAACTTCTCCTTTAATTTGCCAGTACTTCCCTACATATAACACATATGACCTTTGCACCTTTATTTGCATTGGCAGAATTGACAAAACCGTACCTCAAGAAATCATCTTTATACTGCTTTATTCCCGATTAAATTTCTCCTTTGTAGGCTGTTAACCAGAGGCCCTGGAGCTCTGTACACAGCTAACACTGCTCTGTCCTGCCCTGGACTCTTGTATTTTTTTATTCGTTCAGGGGATGTGGGCGTTGCTGGCTGGGCCAGCATTTATTTCCCATCCCTGAGAGCCTTTAAGAGTCAATCACATTACTGTGGATTTGGAGTCACATGTAGGCCAGACCGGGTAAGGATGACAGATTTAAAAGACATTACTGAACTAGATGGGTCTTTACGACAATAAACAATAGTTTCATGGTCCCCTTTAGACTTCGAATTCCAGATTTATATTGAATTCAATTATCTGTTGATAAAGCTTTAAGTTCACCTGCATTTATTGCTGCCTCTATTCTGTACCGGTCAGCAACTTATGCTAACAGCTGACACGTTTAAAAAAAATATTTGACTGCAATTCTACTGTATTGCACAGAAAGCGAAAGAGCAAGAGTGCAAAAGTAAAGATTGAGTGTCCAGATAGCACAATCACAAGTCCTTGTTCTTCAGGGCATAAATGGTAACAGCTAAACTTATACCTGCATTTCTTGTCAGCAAAAGCCTAGCAAACTGGACCATTGATGTTCAGTCGCATCATTGTTGAGTTGCATTCTTGGTTATTTCAATTAAAGCCCATCACATTTTGCAACTTGATACTTTGCGACTGTAAGCTGAGACTAATGTGGTCAGGTTAGTGCACCAAATAAACTCACCACCCATCCTGTCAGGATGTGGGCCACACTTGACAGACCACGTTTCTTGCTTGAAGTAACAAACAAAGTGACTGACATGGTGCTGGAAGCAGGTTCAGTAACTTCCGAAAGGGAATACACGAAGGGGAAATTATTTGCGGGGCTTTAGACAAAGACGGGAATGGGGCTAATTGGAAAGCTTGCCAAAGGCCGCAATGGGCTGAAAATAAGGATATAAGAAATAGGAACCGGTATGGGCCATTCGGCCACTCAAGCCTGCTCCACCCATCACTAAGATCATGGCTGATCTGATGTAGCCTGGGAAGAAAATATAATTTTTTTGGATGAAGCAGGCATGTGGGGGCTGTGTGCGCATGTGACTAATTAAGCTGAATTTAGTTGGTTTGCAAGTTTAAATCATCAAAAGGACTAAATGTAAAAGCAGACATTTGAAGTGGAGATGACCAAGTTAGGGGTTCCAAGTAAATCCAACATGAGTAAAAATTTACATTAGGAAATGAGCTTTCAGCTTATTGGATTTTAACTGTTGAATTTCAAAGACAAATATAAAAGAAATTTGCAAAGATCATAGATTAATAAAGAAAAGTTATTAAGTTTATTTTACCTGAAAGTAGTGCATTAGGGAAACACGATTGTTATAGTCTAGGAAAGGTAACTTCCAAAGAAATATAAGAACAATGAGTTTGACGATGAAAGAGAAAAAACATATTTAAGGAAAGATTGAAATCTGTATTAGGGGAGTAGTCATGTAAACTCCTGCAGTGTGCTGCGCAGAGAGAGTTGTGAAAAAAGCAAAGTGAGCCATCGCTAGAAACCCCAGAGAACAGTGTGTTTGTTTCAGAAAACAGTTTCGTTTAAAGAATTGGATTTCCACTGTTACGTGATCAGGTGCATGAAGCCCTGTGAAAAACCATCCCTCTTAGCAACAGTTGATGCCTTGTGGTAACATCCAATATCCAAGCTTGAGCTGAGAAGTGACCAGTAACGTTCACATCACACAAGTGCCAGGCAATGACCATCCCCAACAAGACCGAATCTAGCGATCGTCCCTTGAGACTCAATTGTATTACTGTCGCTGAATCCTCCACTTTCAGCATTCTGGGGGTTACCATTGATCAGAAACTGAACTGGACTAGCCATATAAATACTGTGGATAACAGAGCAGGTCAAAGGTTTGGAATCCTGCGGCGAGTAACTTACTTCCTGACTCCCCAAAGCCTGTCCACAATCAGCAAGGCACAAGTCCGGAATGGAATATTCTCCACTTACCTGGATGAGTGCAGCTCCAACAACACTGAAGAAGCTAGATACTATCCAGGACAAAGCAGCCTGCTTAATTGACATCCCATTCACAAACATTCACCCCCTCCACCAATGACAAACATTGGCAACAATGTGTACCATCTACAAGATGCACTGCAGGAACTCACCACGGCTCCTTAGGCAGCACCTTCCAACCTACAACTGCTACCAGGGAGTTCCGCTCCAAGTCACTTACCATCATAACCTGGAAATGTATCACTTCATTCCTGTTGCTGGATCAAAATCCTGGAATTCCCTGCCTAACAGCACATTGGGTGTACTGTTAAGAATTGGGGGAAATTGAGATGAAAAAATAAAGTCAAATAGGCAGTTGATTTGAGGTTGACATTTGGAGAAATGATGAGTTGTGACTTTGCCTATCAGTGGAAAACAATTATTTCACATATGTGAAAACAATGGGGCCACAGAGGTGGTGAAACATCAAAGTGGAGTGATAAGGAAATGGACACAGCTGCAAAAAGCCAACTCCAGAGGGTGAATAATATCAAAAGGAAAGAAACAGTATAACCGTAAAACCCTAATTAAAACAAAGAGAGAGAGGGGCAGCTAACATCAAAACTGCATCAAGTTGCAGATACAGTCTGCTGAAAGAAGTAGCCATTTTCCACCTTAGCTAAACCTGAACACTATCAGGTGGCAACTTTAACCTGGTTGTGGTAATTACTTGCTGGATTTAGCTCATATTAATGTTATTTGGGGAAAAGGGGTGTCTCGAGTTCAGGTAAACCTAGGTAGTTGGGGACCAAGGGATAGTTTCATGTGTGTATAGTCATCAGTATACTTAATTGTCACAGTGTATTACAATCCTTCTTGTAGTGTGTGTGTATGTTGTCTTTCTTTCAAGTTAATAAATATTCCTTATTAATTGTTCACTGAGCGACTAGACTGTTCCTCACTGGGTTGTACACCATTCCTCCTATTGTGCCAGAAAAAACACATGAATCACCACGAACCTGTGTTCCAAGTTACCCTTCTGGGTTTTGGGATACCCTTGCATTTCACATCAATGTGGTTCATAACATGCACTTACACGTCAGGGACTACAGCAGTTCAAGGAGGCCTCACTTTCGCGGAGGGAAGGGGGGTGCACTTACATGTCAGGGACTGCAGTAGTTCAAGGAAGCCTCACTTTCTCGTGGTGGGGGGGGGGAAGCGAGAGAGAGAGAATAGGGATGGGCAATAAATATTGGCCTAGCCAGCGACGCCCACATTCCATAAATGAATTTTAAGAAAGTATAGGGACTGTTGCCTAAAAAGGGGTGTTTAGTTGTGAGTTTAACTAAGTAGAAAACTTTTTTGGCAAATTATTGTAATGCTAATTTTTAACTGTGAATGTAATCTTGTGTACTTACGTTTTCTTTTGTTAATATTTTAATTAAATATTTAAAATCTCCAAACATGGTATTAGAATATTTGATTCAGTATACATATCGTTTCCTAACAAAATACAAATTGGACATTGTTGTGTGTTATGGGCGAGGTGTTTTCAGAACCCCAAAATGTATCATGGAGTTCAACCAACCTCTCCCTTTAATGGATTTGTTGCTTTTCCTAGCACGCGTCTTTTTCCTTGGGTGTGGGATTACAATTATGGACACGTGGGTTTTTAAACACAAAACACTGTTTATTCCATGAACTCAACTTAACATCTTAAATAAACATTGGATCTCTTAACACCCCTTACTTCAAAGATAACTCAGAAAATATTGCAACAGTAAATACTTCCTTAAAATGTTCCTTCAACTTCCAAGAGACTTAACACCTTGAAACAGTATCACATCAGGTTAAAGGATATACATTTTCTGTAGAATAGCAGAGATATATTAGTTTGGGTGACTTCAGCTCCAGCACCGTGCTTTCTTCATGCAGCTCTCTGGAAACCCACAGACACACCCATGCTGCTTTCTCAAACCTGGCTTTCTACTTTTAATCAGCTCACAGCAAAACAGCCAGGCACTTTTAAACTGCTCTCAGCAAAACCAGCCAGACACTTTTTAAACTGCAAAACCAAAACACACACCAGCTCTTTTCAAAACTGAAACTAAAAACCAGCAAAACACAAACTGCAAAATGGCTGACCTGACCTCAGCCCCACCCACTCTCTGACATCACTGTTTTCTTAAAGGTACATTGCTTAAACATCCATGTCTTAAAAGTACTCTCACATGACACCTCCCCCCTCAAGAAAAAAAAAATAAACCATCAACTTCAAGATGGTTTCATTTTTCACTTTTGCACCATCCACTAACAAATGGACACAGTAAATATACATTTTCATTTAAAGAAAACAACACACTCAAAACAGGTATAATAATATAGTCCATTTTTCTTTGTTCTTCTTCCTCCAACCGAAATCCTTCTCGATTGACAGTCTCTTTGAACAAAGCCTCTGCACGATCCATCCATTCCTCTACTCCTCAGCATTTCTCTTCAGAATCAGATAATTTAGTTCAATCTGACCACAGAGCCCCCATGCAATTCTCCAATACAGGAACATTGGTGATCACAGCTTTCAGGCAGGCAAATGCCTGTTCAAAGTCCGCTGTCCATTTAAATTCTTTTCGTTTCTTCAGCAATTCCATCAGTGGAGTAATCACGCCACAAAACTTTTGCACAGCTGTTCGATCAAATTCATTCCTGTTAAGAGTTCGCATTGCCTCCCTTCGTCTTGAGGTTATCGGATACTCCTCAAGGAAAGTGATTCAGGCTTCTCCAAATTCACTTTCGGCGAGGTTCATCACCAAACCCGCCACCTGAAGTCGATCGAAGGACTCCATACGATGTTTTAAATGTTCTTTCCATGTCCGGAAGTTGAAAATAAAAGCAGATAGTCCCACTTTCTCCATGCAATCCTTCAATGGTGGGACAGGATAAGAGTCCATTCTTGTAACTGCATTCACCTTTCTATAGTCCACACACAACTGTTGGGTACCATCTGATTTAGGTACAATCACTATGGGTGAGCTCCATTGGCTGCAACCCACTTCAATTATGCCATTCTTCAGCATACTCTCAATCTCTCTGTTAACCTTTGCCAATTTTAAACGATTAAGTCTATATGGATGTTGTTTGATAGGAACAGCATTTCCCACATCTACATCATGTATAGCCATTTTAGTACTTCCCAATTTATCACTACAAACTTGCCCATGTGATATCAATAACTCTTTCAGATCAGTTCGGTTTTCCTCTGTAGGGTAACTTAACAATTCTTCCCAATTTTTAAGAACATCCTCATTTTCCAATTTAATTTGAGGTATGTCAAATTCACAGTCATCTGGATTTGGTTCGTCACTTTAAGTTAGAATCATTAAAACCTCCTTTTTCTCACCTTCCCTTTCAAAGTACCTTATAAGCATATTCACATGACACACGCGGTGAGTCTTCCTTCTATCTGGTGTTTTTACCACATAATTCACCTCACTTAATTTCCTTTCAATCTGATACGGTCCACAAAACCTAGCTTTTAAAGGCTCCCCTACCACTGGTAACAACACTAAAACTTTATCCCCCCTGGCAAAACTACGAACTTTGGATTTCTTGTCCGCTACCTGTTTCATCACATTTTGTGCAACTTTCAAATGTTGTCTAGCCAATTCACCTGCTTTATTTAATCGTTCCCTAAAATTTGACACGTAATCTAATAGTGTAAGTTCCGATTTCTCACCCACCAATTTTTCCTTAATCAATTTAAGTGGTCCTCTTACCCCATGACCAAAAATTAGTTCAAAAGGACTAAATTTGGTAGACTCATTAGGTGCATCCCTAATTGCAAACAATACGAATGGGATTCCTTTATCCCAATCCTCTGGATAATCTTGACAATACACCCTCAACATTATCTTTAATGCCTGATGCCACCTTTCTAAAGCTCCCTGTGATTCTGGATGGTATGCAGTTGATTTAAATTGTTTTATTCCTAAGCTATCCATAACTTCTTTGAATAACTTTGAAGTAAAATTTGTTCCTTGATCCGATTGAATTTCTATGGATAGTCCATATCTAGTAAAGAATTTAAGTAACTCCTCCACAATCCTTTTAGCTGTAATATTACATACTGGAATGGCCTCTGGAAACCTAGTAGACACATCCATTACAGTCAAAAGATATTGATTCCCACTTTTTGTTTTAGGAAGCGGTCCTACACAATCGATTAGGACCCTTGTAAAAGGTTCCTCAAATGCTGGAATGGGTATTAAGGGCGCTGGTTTTATCACTGCTTGAGGTTTCCCTATCACTTGACATGTGTGACATGATTGACAAAATTTAACTACATCTTTATGTAGTCCAGGCCAATAAAAATGTTTCTGGATTTTAGCTTGAGTTTTCCTTATTCCCAAATGACCTCCCACTGGTACCCCATGTGCCACTCGCAACACCTCCTTTCTATACCCTACTGGCAACATTACTTGATGAACTTCTGCCCACTTTTCATCGCCTGCATCTGTACAGGTCTCCATTTTCTCATCAAGACATCATTTTTACGGTAATAACACTCTGGTATACTCTCAGATTCCTCTCCCGTATATGCTTTCTGATATATCCGTTTTATTTCTACATCTTTCTGTTGTAACTCTGCCAATTTTCCTGAACTAAAATTATCCGCCTCATCCTCCACCTATTCTTGTTCTTTTTCAACCATCTGATCAAAAATTGTTTCTGATAATTGCACTTCAACTTCATCTTCACTCTTTGATTTCTCCTCTTGTCTTAACCTGTGACTTTGCGACCTTGTTACGACACAATCCGGAAAAATCCCAGTATATTCGTCCTTCAACACTTCAGTTACTGATTTTCCACTGGCTTATCAACCACAGTCGGCATCACTCCCACCTGCGATCCAGCTATATCATTACCCAAGATAAACTGAATTCCTGGACAAGATCGTTTATCTATTACTCCTACTACCACTTCACCACTCTTCACTGGATTTTCCAACCTTACCTTATATAATGGAACGCTACTCCTCTCACCCTGAATTCCACATATCACGACCTTTTCTGGCAACATTCTTCCCAAACTACATAATTCCTCATCTCTTACCATTAACGATTGACTAGCCCCTGTATCTCTTAAAATTGTGACTTATTTACCTGCTCCTCCTGATGCACATAAGTAAACTTTACCCACACAAGTAAATTCTTTAATGACAACTGGCACCTTCTTAACAATTACTTCTTGACCTAGCTGTACAATTGTTTGCACCTCCTTCGCTTCCCTTGGGATTTCCTTTACCACTCTCATCCCACTGTCTTATCCTGTGTTACCACATCAGCCTTCTCAGTGGTTTTCTTCAACCACCAACACTGACTTTACATGGCCTAGTTTATTACAGTGAAAACATCTGAAACTTTTCATTTCTTTTCCACTGTCCTGGATTTCTTTTTGAATCTGAGGTACACTCTCTTTATTGTCTCCCATCAGATCACCTTTACCTTTACCACTTGAGCATTTCTCATGTGCCCAGTTTCTATCCCTCACCGCCTGAAACTGATGTTGGAAACTAATCTTTGATTTATGAACTAATTCATAATCATCTGCCATTTCTGCTGCTAATCTAGCAGTTTTAACCCTCTGTTCTTCCACATGAGTTCTCACTACATCAGGAATTTAATTTTTAAACAACTCCAAAAGTATAATTTCTCTCAGAGCTTTATACGTTTGGTCTATTTTCAAAGCCCCTATCCACCTATCAAAATTACTCTGTTTGAGCCTTTCAAACTCCATGTATGTTTGACCAAATTCTTTCCTTAAATTTCTAAACCTTTGTCTGTAAGCTTCAGGCACTAGCTCATATGCACCTAAGATGGATTTCTTCACCACCTCATACGTTCCTCGCAAACACTTCACTACCTCTACCTACCAGCTTTGTTTGAATCAGTAACACCCACATGTCCTGTGGCCATTTCATTTGTTTCGCTACCTTCTCAAATGAAATGAAAAAGGCTTCCACTTCCTTCTCGTCAAACCTTGGCAATGCTTGGACATATTTAAATAGATCCTCACCACGTCTTCGACTATGACGCTCTGTCTCATTATCCTCATCCATCTCCTCCAACTGTACGTGTCCCTTTACGTCTGCCAATTTTAACTGATTGTCATGTTTCATGGCCATTTTCTGAAGTTCAAACTCCCTCTCTTTATCTTTTTCCCTGATCTGTATCTCCCTTTCTTTTTCTTTTTGTTCTGCTCGAGCTATTCTTTCTTTTCTCCTTTCATCTCTCATCTTTTCTTTTTCCTCTCTCTCTTTCTCTTTCTTTTTCCTCTCTCTCACTCTCATATGCCAGCCGCTTTAATTCTTTCTCATGTTCCATTTGTTTAATTTGCAACTGAATTTTTGCCATTTCCAATGAGTCAAACTCTATCCCAGGCAACTTTAAATGCTGAACCACCGCCATAATTACCTCACCTTTTCGCATTTTGTCAGGTAATGTTAACTGCAATGTTCTTGCCAAATCTAAGAGTCTGGTTTTCGTTTCTGTCCGTAACGTACTACATGTGACATTCTCCACCCCCAAAAACTTCTGAGCCTCTGAAAGAGCCATTGTTCGCAACACCTAAAATACCACACCGGAAAAGAAACAATCCTTCACTGTCTTTAAGTTCACAAAAGCCAATCCAATAGATAGACTTTTATCCCCCTCGAGCCCCTAATTGTTAAGGTCGAGGCGTTTCAGAACCCCAAAATGTATCATGGAGTTCAACCAACCTTTCCCTTTTAATGGATTTGTTGCTTTTCCTAGCACTCAACTTTTTCCTTAGGTGTGGTATTACAATTATGGACACGTGGGTTTTTAAACACAAAACACTGTTTATTCCATGAACTCAACTTAACATGTTAAATAAACATTGGATCTCTTAACACCCCTTACTTCAAAGATAACTCAGAAAATATTGCAACAGTAAATACTTAAAATATTCCTTCAACTTCCAAGAGACTTAACACCTTTAAACAGTATCACATCAGGTTAAAGGATATATACATTTTCTGTAGAATGGCAGAGATATATTAGCTTGGGTGACTTCAGCTCCAGCACCTTGCTTTCTTCATGCAGCTCTCTGGAAACCCACAGACACACCCACGCTGCTTTCTCAAACCTGGCTTCCTACTTTTAATCAGCTCACAGCAAAACAACTAGGCACTTTTAAACTGCTCTCAGCAAAACCAGCCAGGCACTTTTTAAACTGCAAAACCAAAATACACACCAGCTCTTTTCAAAACTGAAACTATAAACCTGCAAAACACAGACTGCAATATGGCTGCCCTGACCTCAGCCCCACTCACTCTCTGACATCACTGTTTTCTTAAAGGTACATTGCTTAAACATCCATGTCTTAAAAGTACTCTCACATGACATGTGAAACCTTATCCGAGTTTCCCTTTGGGATTTGGTCAGCCTGGCAATTACCTACAACTCTTGACTCCCATGTCAACATCAATCTCTTTAATTTAGCCGATGACCCAACTTCCACAGATCACTGGGGCAGAGATTTCCAAAGACTGACTACCCTTGCCTCCGTCTGAATGTTCTGCAGAGTTCTGTGCTTGTCCGAGATCTGTTTCACGGAATAAATTTCTCCTCCACCTCTGTCTTAAATGGGAGATGCCTTACTTTAGATTGTTCTAGATTCCCCCAAGAGGGGAAACATCCTCTCACCATCTAACTGGCTGACTCGGCCCCTTCTTATGTTGTACTGTTCAATGAGTCACATCGTGCAGGACTGGGAGGGGTGTGAATCAGTTGGATTTTGAAGACGATCTGATGGCTTTTATTTTCCTGGTGCCAGCCACAACCTGCCACCCAACTGGTGACTGCTGGGTTGCCAGTTCAACACCATAACCACCATTACACTGGTGGCACATCTTTCTTTGGAATGCAATAACTTTTTTGATGAATTTACAAAAATACATTGTGATCCTGCACAAATCACTTATCATGACCATTTTCCCCTCATGAACAACAACTTGCATTTATATAGCAGCCTGAATTTAGCAAAAACTTGCCAAGGTGCTTCACGAAGTGTTCAAATTTAAAAACGAGTGCTGAGCCATAGGAGGTGTTAGAAGACGGGTAACCAAATTGTGGGTTTTCAGAGAGTTTCTTAAAGGAGGAGAGAGAGAAAGCGGGAGATGTGAATCGAGGGATCTGATTAGGGAGGGAATTCTATGGTGCATAACCTAAAACGGCTGTCAGTGTGGAATGTAGAATGGGGTGAGGAGGCACATTAAGGGCCAACAAGCTAATTTTGTTAAAACATCTTGTTTCCACAGAAGTCTCCTCAGACTGAGAGCTGTACAGATAGCGGTGCTGAGAACGAAGGGAGTTGTCACAGTGATCAGATGAGCAATGATTTCTCAAACGATGATGTTGTGGATGAAGGGATCTGCCTGGAGAATAACAGTGGGGGTGAAAAAACATCAAAAGCAGGGAATGAAAAGGTACATGGTATGATCAGCGATCTTGTTATGGGATTTACATCAATGCAAGTGAGATTTATGTACTTTTAAAATTTTTATGAAAAATTGGTTAATCAGTGTAAAAGTTGTATTATGTTCCTGTATACCACTTTAAAAAAATGAAACATTGCACTCCTTTTTAATCCTGCTGGACTCTGGAGTGTTCCAGTTTTGAAACATAGAAAATAGGAGCAGGAGGAGGCAATTTGGCCCTTCGAGCCTGCTCCAATATTCATTACGATCATGGCTGATCATCCAACTCTAGCCTGATCTCTCCCTCTCTCTCTCTCTCTCTCTCTTCCCCCCCCCCATATCCTTTGATCCCCTTCGCCCCAAGTACTATATCTGACTGCTTCTTGAAAACATACACTGTTTTGGCTTCAACTACTTTCTGAGTAATGAATCCATAGGCTGACCACCCACTGAGTGAGGAAATTTCTCCTTTTTTTCCTAAATGGTCTACCGTGTATCCTCACACTGTGACCCCTGGTTCTGGACATCCCCACCATCGGGAACATCCTTATTACGTCTACCCTGCCTAATCCTGTTCGACATTTATAAGTTTCTATGAGGTCCCCCTCATTCTTCTAAACTTCAGCGAATGTAATCCTCACCAACTCAGTCTCTCCTCATATGTCAATCCTGCCATCCCAGGAATCAGTCTGGTAAACCTTCGCTGCACTCGCTCTATAGCTAGAACATCCTTCCTCAGATAAGGAGATCAAAACTGCACACACACTATTCCAGGTTTGGCCTCACCTGTATCATTGCAGCATGACATCCCTGCTCCTGTACATGAATCCTCTCGCTATGAAGGCCAACATACCTGTTGTACCTGCATGTTTACCTTCAGCGATTGGTGAACGAGGATACCCAGGTCTCATTGCACATTCCCCTCTTCTAACTTATGGCCATTCAGATAATAGCCTGCCTTCCTGTTTTTGCTCCCAAAGTGGATAACCTCACATTTATCCAAATTATACTGCATCTGCCATTCATTTGCCCACTCACTCAACTTGTCCAAATCACACTGAAGGATCTCTACATCCTCCTGATAGCTCGCCCTCCCACCAGCTTTGTGTCATCTGCAAATTTGGAGATATTACATTTCATTCTCTCATATAAATCATTAATATATATTATGAATAGCTGGGGTCCCAGTACAGATCCCTGCAGTACCCCACTAGTCACTGCCTGCCATTTGGAAAAAGACCAGTTAATTCCTACTCTTTGTTTCCTGTCTGCCAACCAGTTTTCGATCCATCTCCATAAACTACCCCTAATCGCATATGTATTAATTTTACATGCTAATCTCCAATGTGGGACTTTGCTTGACTTGTGGAGTCTGTGTTGGTGATTTTCTTCCCCGGTGGAATGCAGATGTGAGAAGTGAAAGATTTTTTTTCTGATTGCCTGAGCTGCATGCACTGCACAGATTTCCAGAGTGACTTTGCTTTGAGAAGTGTACCCGCAGACTTGAGTTGTAAATTTTTAAAGGAAAAATTGCATTTTTGTAGTGCCTTTTTTTACTTTTGCATGTTGCAAAGCACTATCCAGTCAATTAGGTGTTTTTTGGAGTGTAGTCCGTGTTGAAGGGAAACACAGCACCTAGTTTTTATTCAGGATGCCCTTACAACCAGCATTGTGATGAATACTAAATAATTTGTTTAATGGTGGTTGAGAGATAAATGTTCAGTACATCCTATCGAATTTCTCTTCCCTTCTTCGAAATAGAACCTTGGGATCTTTTACATTCATACGAGAGTGCAGGCAAAAAAGAGGGTACACTCCCTCAGCACTGCTCCTTTGACAGTGTAGCACTCCCTCAGTACTGACCCACCAATGATGCAGCACTTCCTCAGTACTGCACTGTGTGTCAGCCTCAATTTTGTACTTGGATTTCTGGAAGTGGGACTTGAACCCACAACGCATTGATTCAGGCCAGAGTACCAGCCACTGTGATTACAGCTGGCACCCTAAAGTGGACTTTACATGTTTGTTATCTCTTTGTAATTTTTTTTGACAACTTAACATAGTTCTCAAAATTGAAGGATTCTCAGTGACAGCAACGCAGGAAGTAAAATGCATTGAAATTTTCACTTTTAAATAAAAATTTGGAAAGTGCAAAATAAACGATTGGGACATAACATATGGGAATAAAGTAGAAATTAAAATATCAACAAACTTTCTCTGGAACAATCTTAAAGTGTAATTTTTTTTATCATAATGGAAGACTTTTACATCGCATAAATGTAAAATTAGCTTTTCGGGGCCAGTGAGGGTGTTTAGCAGCAATGAGGAAGTTCACACATTGTTTTAAAAAAAACAGTGATGCCTGATTGAACAAAGTGCCACATTTTTAAGTGTTTCACATTGAGACAAATAAAAGGGCAAGTTCTTATCAGTTCAATGATTTCTAATTGATTAGGTTATCTGGGGATCTCAGCTCATCCTTTGGAAAGCAGAGAGCCACTGACGCCAACATCTGGTTTTCTGCGGTTATTGTACATGTATGGACTCTGGAAGTGGCTGTCAGTTTCAGTGGGGTTATGATGGTGAACACTGGCAGTTTCACCGTCATTACTATCACAAAATCCAGGCTTCTATTTCTTTTTTACTAGCCCATTCTTTTGGTTGCTTTGTCAAAAACAATGTTTCCAGCATCATTGACATGACTTTCCTTTGAGTTGCTACTTCTCTCTATGTCCAAGGAACATGCTAAAATCAACAGAAAATTCTGAAGTGTATGGTTACTTGCAGGCGCCCATCTGAAAGGAAAACATTTGCGAGTCACTGGTTAACAGATTAGTGCTATAATTTCCTTGTGCTCCTACCTCACAGATATTTTCTGTCTTCTATTTTTTGGGTAGGTGTCTGTGAGGGGAGGCGGTGGCATAGTGGTATTGTCGCTGGGCTAGTAATCCAGAGACCCCGGATAATGATCTGGGGACCCGGGTTCGAATCCCATAGCAGGTGATGGAATTTAAACTCAATAAAATATCTGGAATTAATGACAACCATGAAAACATTGTCGATTATCGTAAAACCCCATCTGGTTCACTAATGTCCTTTAGGGAATTAAATTTGCCATCCTTATCTGGTCTGGCCTACATGATAGTTCAGATCCACAACAATGTGGTTGACTCTTAAATGCTCTCTGAAATGGCCTAGCAAGCCACTAGCAAAACACAACTTGTGTTCAACCGCTACGAAAATACAAAAAAGAAATGAACCCGACGGACCACCCACACCGGAAACGACAATGAAACCGGAAAATGAAACCACCCACACCGGAAACTGCAGACCCTGCAAAGTCCTCCATACTGATATCTGGGAGCATGTGCAAAGTTGAGAGACTAGTTAAGCCACAGCCTGATATAGTCATACTCGCAGAATCCTACTATACAGAGAATGTCCCAGACACCACTATCACCACTGACCGGCAGGGCAGAGGTGGCAATTGTGAGGGAGTTGCCCTGGGAGTCCTCAACATTGACTCTGGACCCCATTAAGTCTCGTGGCTTCAGGTTAGCAATGAAACCTCCTTCTGATTACCACGCACTGTCCACCATCAGTTGATGAATTAGTGCTCCTCCATATTGAACACCACTTGGAGGAAGCACTGAATATACTCTGGGTGGGGGACTTAGATTCATAGAATTTACAGTGCGGAAGGAGGCCATTTGGCCCATCGAGTCTGCACCAGCTCTTGGAAAGAGCACCCCTCTTAGGCCCACACCTCCACCCTTTCCCGTAACCCAGCAACCCCACCTAACCTATGGGCAATTTAGCATGTCCAATCCACCTAACCTGCACATCTTTGGACAGTGAGAGGAAACCGGAGCACCCGGAGGAAACCCATGCAGGCACAGGGAGAAAGCACAGACAGTGACCCAAGCTGGGAATCAAACCAGGGACCCTAGAGCTGTGAAGCAACTGTGCTAACCACTGTGCTACCGTGCCACCCAGTGTCCATCACCAAGAGTGGCCCAGTAGTACCACCACCGACCGAACTGGCCAGGTCCTGAAGGACATAGTTACTAGACTGGAACTGCAGCAGGTGGTGAGGGAACCAACAAAAGGGAAAAACATACTTGACCTCATCCTCACCAATCTGCCTGTCGCAGATGCATCAGTCTGTGACACTATAGGTAAAAGTGACCACCGCACAGTCCTTGTGGAGACACAGTCCCGTCTTCACATTGAGGATACCCTCCATCGTGTTGTGTGGCACTATCGCCGTGCTAACTGGGATAGACTTCGAACAAATCTAGCAACTCTAGACTGGGCATCCATGAGGCGCTGTGGACCAGCAGCAGCAGAATTGTATTCAACCACAATCTGCAACCTCGTGGCCTGGCATATCCCCCACTCTACCATTACCACCAAGCCAGGGGATCAACCCTGGTTCAATGAAGAGTACAGGAGAGCATGCCAGGAGCAACATCAGGCATACCCAAAAATGAGGTGTCAACCTGGTGAAGCTACAACACAGGACTACTTGTGTGCCAAACAGCATAAGCAGCAAAGAATAGACAGAGCTCAGCGATTCGACAACGAAAGCATCAGATCTAAGCTCTGTAGTCCTGCCACATCCAGCCGTGAATGAGGGGGTAGCACAATGGTTAGCACAGTTGCTTCACAGCTCCAGGGTCCCAGGTTCGATGACCGGCTTAGGTCACTGTGCGGAGTCTACACTTTCGTCCCGTGTCTGCCTGGGTTTCCTCCGGGTGCTCCGGTTTCCTCCCACAATTCCCGAAAGACGTGCTGTTGGGTGAATTGGACATTCTGAATATCTTTCTGTGTACCCGAACAGGTGCCGGAATGTGGCGACTAGGGGCTTTTCACAGTGACTTCATTGCAGTGTTAATGTAAGCCTACTTGTCACAATAAAGATTATTATTATTATGGTGGACAATTATACAAATCACTGGAGGAGGAGGTTCCACAAATATCCCCATCCTCAGCACATTTGCAAAAGACCAGACTGAGGCCTGGTCTTCAGCCAACAATCTTCAGCCAGAAGTGCTGATCCATCTCGGCTCCTCCGAAGATCCCCAGCATCACAGATGGCAGTCTTCAGCCAATACGATTTACTCCATGTGATATCAAGAAATGGCCGAAGGCACTGGATACTGCAAAGGCTATGGGCTCTGACAATATTCTGGCAATAGTGCTGAAGACTTGTTCTCCAGAAAATGCCACATCCCTAGCCAAGCTGTTTCAGTACAGCTACAACAGTGGCATCTACCCAGCAATGTGGAAAATTGCCCAGGTGTGTCCTGTACACAAGAAACAGGACAAATACAATCCAACCAATTACCGCCTTATCAGTCTACACTCAATCATCAGCAAAGTGATAGAAGGAGTCATCAACAGTGCTGTCAAGCGGCACTTATTCAGCAATAACCTGCTCATGGATGCACAGTTTGGGTTCTGCCAGGGTCACTCAGCTCCTGACGTCAATACAGCCTTGATTCAAACATGGGCAAAGGAGCTGAATACAGAGGTGAGAGTGACTGTCCTTGACAACAAGGCACCATTTGACCGAGTATGGCATCAAGGAGCCCTAGCTAAACTGAAGTCAGTGGGAATTGGGGAAAACTCTACCCTGGTTTGAGTCATACCTGGCACAAAGGAAAATGGTTGTGGTGGTTGGAAGTCAATCATCTCCGCTTCAGGATACCTCTGCAGGAGTTCCTCAGGGTTGTGTCCTAGGCTCAACCATCTTTAGCTGCTTCATCAATGACCTCCCTTCCATCATAAGGTCAGAAGTGGGGATATTTGCAGCTGACTGCACATGTTCAGCACCATTCGCGACTCCGCAGATAATGAAGCAATCCATGTCATTATGCAGCAAGACCTGGACAATATCCAGGCTTGGGCTGACAGGTGGCAAGGTATATTTGCGCCACACAAGTGCCAGGCAATGACCATTTCTTATGAGAGGATCTAACCACCGCCCCATGACATTCAATGGCATTACCATCACTGAATCCCCCCACAGTCAACATCTTGGGGGTTACCATTAATCACAAACTGAACTGGATTACCCATATTAATACTGTGGTTACCAGGGCAGGTCAAAGGCTAGCAATCCTATGACGAGTAACTCACCTCTTGACGACCCCCCCCACTCAACCAACCAAAAGCCTGTCCACCATCTACAAGGCACAAGTCAAGAGTGTTATGGAATGCTCTCCACTTGCTGATTGAGTGCAGCTCCAACAACACTCAGGAAGTTCGACACCATCCAGGACAAAGTAGCCAGCTTGATTTCTCTGCCTTCGACAAACATTCAAACCCTCCACCACCGACGAACAGCGGCAGTTTGTATACCATCCATAAGATGCACTGCAGTAACTCACAAGGTTCCTTAGACAGCACCTTCCAAACCCAGGACCACTACCATATAGAAGGACAAGAGCAGCAGATACCTGGGAACCCCACCAACTGGAAGTCACTTGCCAGCTTGACTTTTAAATACATCGGCATTCTTTCACTGTCGCTGGGGCAACATCCTGGAACTCCCTCCCTAACAGCACAGTGGATGTACCAACATCTCAAGGACTGCAGCGGTTCAAGAAGGCAACTCACCCCCCACCTTCTGAAGGACAACTAAGGATGGGCAATAAATGCTGGCCGAACCAGCGACGCCCACATCCCATAAATGAATAATAAAAATGCTTCGAGATTTTTTATGACTGTGAAGGATTTTGATGGAATAAGCAAGAAGAAATTTTTCGGTGGAGGGAGAATAGGTAGATTTAAGGTGTCTGGCAAAGAAACAACTTTTTCCAACCTAGTTGTTGAGATCTGGAATGTGCTGCTGAAAGGGTGGTGGAAACGGATTGAATAGTAACTTCCCAAAGGGAATTTGATCATATTTGAAGAGGAAATAATTTACATGATGAAGAGAAGTGCAGCTAATTGGATAGCTCTTTCAAATAATCAGCAGAGGAATGGTGGCCCTCCTGTGCTTTTATATGCTTCTATGGAAGGCACTACAGCCTTACCTTGTGGCTCAGATCTCCGATGAGAACTCGTTGCTGCTCCTTTTCCAGTACCCTGATGCCAACTGTCATATGGTGATTAGAACTGCCCACTACTCTACATGGAGATGAATGTCCTGCGATTTGTGTCTCTATTCTGTGCATTGTGCAACGCAAAATCCTGTTTGCCTGATTTACCATTTGCCTTTGCTAACTTTGCAATTTTTCACATTGAGTTTCATGCGACATTTCTCAGTCTGCCTTCCCAATTTCAATTCCTTCTTCAGCCTGGAAACCAACCATTTCATTCAGCCTTTGTGTGATCAGCAGGTTATGATAGGTTTGTCTCTGTTCCCACTTCCAATCATTGGTCTGGAGTGTGAGTAGCAAAAAAGAAAAGGCTTCCTTAACTTGAAATTTGGTGAAGTAGATGAATTCCAATCTTACTAGAGTTGAAAATATAATCAATTGCCTTTCTCTGATTGACCAAAGGCACTTTGTCTTTTTGTATCCATTCTATCAAATCTCTTAGCAAGTTACAAAACCCCTGTTAAATCTGCTCTTGATCTTTTCCGCGCATGTTTGAATAGCATCAGTATTTCAAGTCCATCCTCTTTCCCCATAGAGTTTTTTAATGCTACAATCCCTGCCAAAGGAAACAGCAAAGTATTCCAGAAATAGATTGTCTTCAAATCCCTCGTGTGTCTCAAACCACTTATCTCTGTTAACTTTCTCCAGCCCTACAATCCAACAAGATCCTTGTGCTCCCCCAATACAGGCCTTTTGTTCATCCCTAATTTTAATTGCACTGCCAATGGTTACTACCTTCAGCTACCTGGGCTCTCGGCTCTGGAATTCTCTTCCAACACCATTCCTCCTTTCAGATGCTCCTTACAATCTACCTCTTTGACCCAAGCTTTTGGTCACCTATACTGATACCTCCTTAAATAAAAGCAAATTACTATGGATGCTGGAATCTAAAACAAAAGCCAAAAATGCTGGACGATCTCAGCAGGCTTGACAGCATCTGTGGAGAGAGAACGGAGTCTGGATGACTCTTTCAAAGACTCAAAACGTTAGCCTCTGTGAAGAGAGAATGGATCTAATGTTTTGATTCTTTGAAAGAGTCATCCAGACTCCGTTCTCTCTCCACAGATGCTGTCAGACCTGCTGAGTTTGTCCAGCATTTTCAGATACCTGCCTATGTGGCTGGGTGTGAAATAATGCTCCTATGAAGCATCTTGAGATGTTTTATGCTATAAAGATGTGCTATGTAAATAAATTATTTATTTTAGTTTGTTTCTTCTCTCCCTATTTGTTTGTTGACGGCTCTTATTTTTTCAGGGTACCTGGATTTACGAGCTCTTCTCGGTTATGGTTCATTCAGGGAGTGCTGCTGGTGGACATTACTATGCCTGTATTAAATCATTCAGTGACGGACAGTGGTACAGTTTCAATGACCAGCATGTTAGCAGGGTATGCAAGTATTTGCTAAGTGTTTCATGGTGTAGCTTGTATATTATTGAAACTTGTTTTATACATGGAACACCCTTCCTAACCTTGGTTTAGGATTTGTTTTGTCTGGTATTTGCATTGTAATGACTGAACCTGCCTCACATTGTAATATGTAATTGTTTTGCATTCAGTGAATAAATATCTTGGAGGCGGTTAGTTGTGTATTTCCTCATACATTGGCTTCCTCAAAAGCTGGAGGCTCTAGTTGAGCATTAGCTGCACTCAAGTGGCCATTTTTCACAACTGAGTAGCCCAGTTGAATCCCTACAGAGTAGAAGGAAGCCATTCAGCTCATCAAGTCTGCACTGACACTCTGAAAGAGCACTCCACCGAAGTCCACTCCCCCGCCCTATCTTCATAATCCCGTGCATTGATCATGGCAAATCCACCTAACCTGCACATCTCTGGATTCCCCATGGCGCCCCACACCCCACTGCAACCCCTGAAATGCTGTAATGCTTTTGAGTGGAAGATCAACAGGCAATGGCACTTTCAGCAATCTTTGATTCCAAATCTCCAGACTTTATGGATTTTTAATCTCTTAGTTGAAAAAGTGATGGAATTAGATTCTATTGTAATTATTGAATGACAGTTAGATAAATACTAAAGAGAGATCCGCGAAGTCATGGCGAAAATGCAGGTGAATAAGATGAACTGAATTGCTCAGCCAAAGTCTGGCTGAAGGTCTTTCTTCTGTGCTGTGTGATTCTCTTCTAAAAGAGGGGGGAAATGTGAATTTATTGGAATCCAGGCCTCTGTAATTTTGGTTTTCCACTTCTCTTACATTCTGATCTGCTTGCCTGTCCGCTCTCCCCTACATCCATGGAAACTTGATTTACCCCCTGCGGTAAGAGACAAAGCTGCAGGACCAGTGGGTGTTTGTGACAGCCCATCTCTTGGCTGTATTCCCTGACAGCTGGAGCCAGCAGACACTTAACAGAGGCAGAGGGGGAATCAGCAAGCCGGTCAGATGGTGTTGAGAAACATCAGATGTGGTTGTGCAAGGAGCAAGTGACATTGAAAAGAAAGAGTAATGAGCAGTGACAATCAAGAAAAAGAAGCAACTTTAAATTCTAGAGTGCATTACGATCCCAGACCAGACCCCAACAGTGGCTAGGATACTGGACTAAAACTCCCAATATTCCAGCTTATTTTATGCGGAAAGAATGATTTGCTCCAGGAGTGATTGCCTGAAAAAAATCAGACTTTGATATTTTAAAAACAAAACATTTTTATGAATACAATATTGAACTTTAACTTCACATCTAAAAGGAACAGCTTGCAATTTTACCCTTTAACACAGTTATACAATTTCCCATTAAACAACAAGAAAAGAAACATACAGCTCTTAATCATTCTTAAAATTAGCAGGGCGTAGAGTAATATTTTAGAAAAACAGATTTGGATCTGGTTGGAACCCCTTCAGACTCTGGCTGAATATCTTCAAATAGCTGCTTCAACTAGGTTGTTTCAGCCTCTTCCTTGTCTTCAGACAAGACTGCTGTGCTTTAAAATATTATGACTTTTTAAAAACTATCCTCCTTGGAAAGAATTGTGGACTTGGAATCAGGCAGATTAGAATTCCTCTCTCTCTCTCTCTCCCTCCCTCCCTCCCTCTCCAGCCAAACCACAGTCCATTAGCCTAGACTGAAAAATACATTCCATGTCAGTTTCATCTGCTGTTAACAGAATTATTTTTAAGCAAACGCATTCTAGCCGTAGGCTTTTGAATTGCCCACTACATTTATAATCCAATTTCCCTAACATATTCCAATCATCACAAGTACAACCTTGGATAAATGAAAAGAAGCCATTGAATACATATGATCATTATGTATTAGAAGTAAGAAATTTTAATTGTTTCTGTATTCTTGTTGCTTTGAAGTGCTTTTGTACCTATAAAGGAACAAATAATCAACAGTGAAAGATAATAACTGTCCAGGATTTGAGAGTACTTTCTCAGCGAGTTGTCTGATGGGGTTTCAGCTTGTAAATTAATGTTGCTTCCACTGTAATCCTTTCTTGCACAGTTTCCTTAAATTCTTTTTCCCTTTCTTGAAAACGGCCTAATGAAGCACTTTCTAGATGAAAAACAGGAAAGCACTTTTTCATTTAACTGTTAGATTTGTGAAGATCAATTATTGAACTATTTACGGCCAAAAGATTTTTGTGCAGTCTTGAAAGCTCCTACGTTTTAATGGAAGTAAGAACAAAGCGGTTTTCCTTTCAGATTACTCAAGATGATATTCGGAAAACATATGGTGGTTCTTCGGTAACCAGAGGCTATTACTCCAGCGCTTTTGCCAGGTAACCACATTGCTTATTCTAAATGTTATTAACTGAGGACCTTTGTGACTGTTGGATAGAAATGTTGGCTAGAGCTGATTCAGCTGCAATAAACTTTTCCTTGGGTTCCATTTTCAAGGACCATAACAAAATGTTGTTTCTGCAACCCCAGGGAAAATATGATTATAGGAAGAGGAGCATGCCAGTCAACCTCTATTTAACTCCATCTTGGAGCTGTAACCCTTAATATCCTTACCTAGTTAAAAAAAATCTTATCGGCCTCAGTTTTGAAACACTTAATTAATACCGCCCCACCCATAGCAACCTTTTGGGGAAAAGAGTTCCCCAGAATGCTTAGGAAATCAGAAGCACAAAGGGACTTCAGAGTCCTTGTTCATGATTCTCTTAAGGTTAGCGTGCAGGTTCAGTCGGCAGTTAGGAAGACAAATGCAATGTTAGCATTCATGTCGAGAGGGCTAGAATATAAGAGCAGGGATATACTTCTGAGGCTGTATAAGGCTCTGGTCAGACCCTATTTGGATTATTGTGAGCAGTTTTGGGCCCCTGTACTGGCCTTAGAAAGGGTCCAGAAGAGGTTCACAAGAATGTTACCTTGAATAAAGGGCTTGTCGTATGAGGAACGGTTGCGGACTCTGGGTCTGTACTCGTTGGAGTTTAGAAGGTTGAGGGGGAAATCTTATTGAAACCTACAGGATACTGCGAGGCCTGGATAGAGTGGATGTGGCGAGGATGCTTCCAGTTATAAGAAAAACTAGAACCAGAGGACACAATTTCAGACGAAAGGGACAATCCTGTAAAACAAAGATGAGGAGGAATTTCTTCTGCCAGAGGGTGGTGAATCTGTGGAACTCTTTGCCGCAGAAGGCTGTGGAGGCCAAATCACTGAGTGTCTTTAAGACAGAGATAGATAGGCTCTTGATTAATAAGGGGGTCAGGGGTTACGGGGAGAAGGCAGGAGAATGAGAAAAATATCAGCCATGATTGAATGGTGGAGCAGACTCGATGGGCCTAGTGGTCTAATTCTGCTCCCTATGTCTTATGGTCTTACACTGAAGAACACAAGCCGAGCCTGTACAACTTGGCCCAGCAATTTAACTTTTTAGCACAGGAACATTCTTGGGAGTCTCTGCTCTGCCCCTTCTTAAGCCAAGATGTCCTTCCTGTAGTTTGATGCCCAGAACAAATGCATTGTTCCAGACAGCGGTCTAACTAGAACTCTGCACCGTGGTAATATTTAACCGTTCCCTTTAGATAACGGCCAAAACGCAAGTAACCTTTTTTTTTTTTAAGTACCTTTCCACTAGTTTTTAGTGATGTGTGTGCTGCACTTGTTTCCCTAAATCTCCCTGCTCATCCTCAGTTCCTAGCTTTTTGCCATTTGGGAAATAGTTTGATCTAATTATCTTCAGTCTCAGGTCGATGACCTTACGCTTGACCTGTAAATCGATGTTTTTTATTAATATGCTTTTGAGTATATTTAATTAGAACTGGATATTTTTGCTTATGTTCGTCAAGCTGCAGGCTTGCACTGTACTCTCTTATTTAGTCATAGTATGATAACATACACCAAATAGCAATGTGTGTTATCTTGGGGTCTATACAATTTAGACCCAAGAATTTAATGAAATCAAATGCTTCTATATGTTATTTTACGCATCTAAAGTAAGCTGAGTCCAGGCCAACATTCGATTGTAGTATTGAGAGGTAGTATCCACTGAGGCAGCGCTGCACTGTCGGTGGTGCAGTACAGAGGCAGCGCTGCACTGTCGGTGACCCAGTACGCAGGCAGAGCTGCACTGTCGGTGGCGCAGTGCTGCATGTCGGTGGCCCAGTACGGAGGCAGCTGCAGACGACCCGGCTGGGAATAAGCACCCACTGGAACTGACATGTATATATAATTTTTCTTTTGTTTTTTGTTGTTTTCAATGTATGTTCACAGTTGCTTTTGTCTTGTGTATCTTAAAAATCTTTAAGAAAGGCATTTATTAAATTATTAAAGGAGCAGTAGAGTCCTTCTCAGTTTCCCAGCCAATAATGATCCCTCAACTTAAATCAGTAAAATTGATTATCTAGTTGTTCTCATTGCTGTTTTTGGGACCTTGAACCATGAATTAGATATTTGCAGCACATGAAATAGATTTTAAGACATTTGTATTTTAGAGTATACTTTTTAGTTTTAAAATGTATCTTGTAGCTTAGGAATTAAAACTGTAGAAAATAGGATAAATACAATTAATGCAAGTTTGGAGTCTGTTACCCACACAAGGGTTGGGGCCATGTTGAATTGAGATTAACAGTTATAAAGGTAAGATCTTTTTTTTAAATAATTTTTATTAAAGATTTTGATAAAATATCAATAACAAAATGAGAAAGAAGAAAGAACCCAACAGGGTTAAGTACAAAACACAATCTAAAAAAGCAACACCCCAAACCCCCCCTCCGTACCTAAATAATAAATTAACATTAACACCCCGACTTAAGACATCAGGTGTATACACCCCCCTCAGACCCTCCAGTGTAAATAACATAAACAAAAATAAAGTAAACCCCCCCACCCCCCGAGCTGCTGCTGCCATTGACCAATGTCTATCGTTCTGCCAAAAAGTCTAAGAACGGTTGCCACCGCCTAAAGAACCCTTGTACTGACCCTCTCAAGGCGAATTTCACCCTCTTCAATTTAATGAACCCTGCCATATCGCTGATCCAGGATTCCACGCTTGGGGGCCTCGTATCTTTCCACTGAAGGAGAATCCTTCGCCGGGCTATCAGGGACGCAAAGGCCAGAATTCCGGCCTCTTTCGCCTCCTGCACTCCCGGCTCCTCTGCCTCCCCAAATATTGCGAGCCCCCAGCCCGGTTTGACCCTGGATCCTACCACCCTTGACACTGTCCTCGCTACGCCCTTCCAAAATTCCAACAGCGCTGGGCATGCCCAGAACATATGGGTGTGATTTGCTGGGCTCCCTGAGCACCTAACACACCTGTCCTCACCCCCAAAGAACCTGCTCATCCTTGTCCCGGTCATGTGTGCCCTGTGCAGCACCTTAAACTGTATGAGGCTGAGCCTCGCGCATGAAGAGGAAGAGTTCACCCTCCCTAGGGCATCTGCCCACGTCCCCTCTTCGATCTCCTCTCCCAACTCCTCCTCCCACTTACCTTTCAACTCCACCACCGAGGCCTCCTCCTCCTGCATCACCTGGTAAGTTTCCGAGATCTTCCCCACTCCCACCCACCCCCCCCGAGAGCACCCTGTCCTGTACTTTGTGTGGCAGTAGCCGTGGGAATTCCACCACCTGCCGTCTGGCAAACGCCCTTACCTGTAAGTACCTGAAGGTGTTGCCAGGGGGGAGCCGGTACTCTTCCTCCAGCTCACCCAAGCTCGCGAACTTCCCGTCCACAAACAGGTCCCCCAACTTTCGTATCCCTGCCCAGTGCCACCCCAAAAACGCTCCACCTGTTCTTCCTGGGGCGAACCGGTGGTTCCCCAGTAATGGGGTCCACGCCGAGGCCCTAACTTTCCCCCCTATGCCGCCTCCACTGCCCCCAAATTTTGAGGGCCGCCACCACCACCGGGCTCGTGGTATACCTCCTTGGAGGGAGCGGCAGCGGCGCCGTTGCCAGCGCCCCCAGACTCGTACCCACACAGGACGCCGTCTCCAGCCTCTTCCATGCAGCCCCCTCCCCTTCCATCACCCACTTGCGCACCATTGTCGCATTGGCGGCCCAGTAGTACCCACAGAGGTTGGGCAGCACCAGCCCCCCCCCCCCCCCCCCCCCCCCCCCCCCCCCCCCCCCCCCAATCTCTACTCCGCTCCGGGAACACCCTTCTCACCCTCGGAGTCCCTCGCGCCCACACAAACCCCATTATACTCCTGTTAACCCGCCTGAAAAAAGCCTTCGGGATAAACACGGGGAGGCACTGGAACAGGAGCAAAAACCTTGGAGCACCGTCATTTTGGTTTGCACCCTACCCGCCAGGGACAGCGGCAATGCGTCCCACCACTTGAACTCCTCCTCCATTTGCTCCACCAGCCTTGTAAAGTTAAGCCTATGCAGGGCCTCCCAGCTCCTGGCCACCTGGACCCCCAAATATCTGAAGCTCCTCTCCGCCCTTTTTATGGGAGCTCGCCAATCCCCCTCTCCTGGTCCCCTAGCTGAACTACGACCAGCTCGCTCTTCATAAAGGTAAGATCTTAAACAGCGGATGGGAATACATAGCTGGGTAGCTGGAGACCTGGGGCGAGATTCTCCGACCCCCCGCCGGGTCGGAGAATCACCGGGGGCTGGCGTGAATCCCGCCCCCGCTGGTTGCCGAATTCTCCGGCACCGGATATTCGCCGGGGGTGGGAATCGCGCCTCGCCGGTTGGTGGGCACCCCCCCGGCGATTCTCCGGCCCGGATGGCCCGAAGTCCCGCTGCTGGAATGCCTGTCCCGCCGGCGTGGATTAAACCACCTCTCTTACCGGCGGCGCGGGCGGGCTCCGGGGTCCTGGGGGGGGTGGGGCGCGGGGCGATCTGGCCCCGGGGGGGGTGCCCCCACGGTGGCCTGGCCCACGATCAGGGCCCACCAGTCCGCGGCGGGCCTGTGCCATGGGGGCACTCTTTTCCTTCCGCCTTCGCCATGGTCTCCACCATGGCGGCGGCGGAAGAGACCCCCTCCACTGCGCATGCGCGGGGATGCCGTGAGTGGCCGCTGACGCTCCCGCGCATGCACCGCCCACAAAGTCAGTTTCGCACCAGCTGGCGCGGCACCAAAGGCCTTGCCCGCCAGCTGGCGGGGCGGAAATCAGTCTGGCGCGGGCCTAGCCACTCAAGGTTAGGGCTCGGCCGCTCAAGATGCGGAGGATTCCGCACCTTCGGGGCGGCGCGATGCCTGACTGATTCGCGCCGTTTTTGGCGCCGGTCGGCGGACATCGCGCCGATTGCGGAGAATCCCGTCCCTGATGTTTCCAATGCTTGTAAAGAAGATGTTTTTGTTTACGAGTTAGAGCCAAATTAGTTCAAAAGAACTCAGTGAACCCTGAAAAGTTGTGAAACCCATTTACTTTAGCAGACCAAAGAATAAATTTTACATGAGGGCAGTTAGCCCAAAGGTCAGTTTGAAGATATCCCAGAGCAGGTTTCCTTATTCTGGAGATGGGTGGAACTTAGGAAGATTCTCTGGTTGCAATTTATCTGGGGGTGGGGGCGTGTGGGTTTTGAGAGAGCTAGTTGCAGTTAGGACCTGGTGCGGTTTGCAGTTCACTAAGTGCTAGCTGAAGTAAATGGTAGTTAGCTAGGCCTGAGCTGCAGACGAAGTATAAATGTGACTTGACCGCTCATTGTGTGGGGGTGGTGAGGCTTAATCTTTGTTTGTGAGGAAACAGAAGCTTCAAGATTGCTTAGTTTGAAACTAGTGGAACGTTCTAAAATTGCCCCACAGAGTTTTGTGCCAAAGAAAACAACAAACTTGGATGTAATGAAAAGTAACCAGAGCAAGGGACTGAGGCGTCCCAGTCAAGAGAGTGTAATTGAAGGTTTACCTCTTGCGAATAGCTGGAATTAATGAAGTGAGTTCTCTAGAGGACTGTGGTTTACTTGTGGCTGGTCTGTACAGAAGATGGACAGTAGAATTGCTAGCCTTGCAAGTGATGCATTTAATCTTGTGAAATTACAAAAAGTAACTAACTTGATTTCTTGGGTGGAGTAGTAAACTTGACTGTGTAACATATGTAGTTGTAAACTATATTGTTAGGTTAATAGTGGTTTTGTTTAATTATTTTATATGTACAAATTATTCCAAAATGTGAAATCTTGTGGCATAGTTCAAAATTAGGCGTTCAAATTTCTTTTTAAATGTTAATGGCCCCTACCGGATGGTAACCTATGTCTTAGATTCAGGAGAACATAGACTGGTGGAATGGGCAGACACGTGGCCATTGTAGATAAAATTTAGTGCAGAAGTGTAAAGTGAAGCAAATTTCAGGAAAGGCAATATAAAACTAAATGGTGTAATTTGAAAAGAGGTGAAGAAGTGAGAGACCTGAGAGTTATGTATATAAATCTTTTAGGACAACTTTAAGAAGACATTTTTTTAAAAGACATCTGTGACCCTTGGTTTTAATAGAGAGAAAAATGAAGCAAGTTATGTCAAACCTTTATGAATCACAGGTAATGCCTCAGCTTTGTATTTTGTTCAATTCTGGCACCACAGTGTTAAAAGGGTGTCAAGGCCTTAAGAGAAGTAACAGAAGATATTTACCAGAATCATACCAGGGATGAGAGCCTTAAGATTAATAAAAAACTGGAGAAAAGGAAGTTTGAGGGAAGATTTGAAAGAGGCTTTCAAAGCTAGGAAGGGCTTAGATAAGCTGTTTCCAGTAGCCTGATCTAAGGTAATTGGCAGAAGAACCAGAAGCGATGTGAGTAGCTGAGGCTGGCTGTTCACAGGCAGTGATGAAATTGATGGAAATGTGCGCTCGGTATGATAACTGGAATTTGACTGTCCAGGCCCCGACTTGGAATTTTACTGATTTTTCAGTGGTGCATGCCACAATTTCCATCTGTGTTTGCACTAAAAAAACCAAATCATGTTTGGTGCTGACCTAAAGAGCTACTTTATAACTGCAGTCTTTTTCAATTTCCTGTCTGCATGGTGAAACCCTTCATTAGGCAATTTCTCCTGAAAAAGATTTTTAAAAAACAGATTAAATAAATAGCCCTAGTGAATACTGCTTGAAAGAAAAATATAAATGAACAGTATGGTGATAAAGGTACGGCAGTATTAATTGTTTTCCAGTGTGATCAAATAAATTGGTAGTTTTCTCTCTGCTTGATGTAGTCTTTACTTGCAATAATGTCGCAGCACAGAAGGATGTTGTTTGGCCTGAAAGAACTATTCACTTGGGACCTATTATCCAGCCTGTTGCTTTTTTAAATTTCTTTCTTCATAAATTTAGAGTACCAAATTCATTTTTCCAATTAAGGGGCAATTTAGTGTGGCCAATCCACCTACCCTGCACATCTGTGTGTTGTGGGGGCGAAACCCACGCAAACATGGGGAGAATGTGCAAACTTCACAAGGATAGTGACCCAGAGCCGTGAGATAACAGTGCTAACCACTGCACCACCATGCTGCCCTTTATCTTGCCCTTTGCTGATATCCTTTTAAATATTTTCTTTTCAAATGTCTGTATACTCTCCTTTTATGGATTCTGCCTCACTACTATTTCTGATGCAGAAATAAATTGCCAATTATTTTTATTAAATAGACTATTTTGAACTTACATTCTCTGGTTATTGCTCACTAACTAGTTGAAATAGTTCTTCCTGGTTTATGATCAAAACCCTTCATAATTTTCTATCCTGTTGGATATTTAAAAGATCTGGACTTTCATGTTGATTGCAGCTAATATAACATTACAGTTCAGTGTTCCCTATATATTATAATCCATTTTGCAGTACAATACTAGCCATTCAACACTATGTAGTTTCACTTCTGTGAACCTATTTTTTGACATTTGTTATTCTGCTGTGTTGTAATTGCAAACTTATTTGACCATGACATTGCAGTCTTCTGAATTACTTGAGAAATGGTTGATGTTTGCAGTAAGGGATTTTCACAGTAACTTCATTGAAGTGTTAATGTAAGTCTACTTGTAACACTAATAAAGATTATCATTATGTTTTGGGTGTATATTCATGTAATAGGTGTTTGGAACTTGTGTCAATGTGCCAAATTCATAGGTAAGGCTAAAGCTGCGATTGTAAGTAGGTAACAACTGAACTTTTTCTCTTGCCAGCTCCACCAATGCATATATGTTGATTTACAGACAGAAGGAATCTACGAGAAATGCAAGTGAGTCATTTTGCTTTAAATAGCTTTGAACGCTTTTTTGTTGTTTGCAACACAAAGATAACTATCTTTTTTTAAATAAATTTTAGAGAACCCAATTATTTTTTTTCCAATTATGGGGCAACTTTAACATGGCCAATCCACCTACACTGAACTTCTTTGGCTTGTGGGGGTGAGACCCACACAGACGTAGGGAGAATGTACAAATTGCACACGGACAGTGGCCCGGGGCGGGATCGACCCTGGGCGCCATGAAGCAGCGGTACAAACCACTGCGCCACCTCAAAGATCTTTAAAAGTTTGACACGATCATCATATTGGTTTATGGGAAGGACATGCTCACATGCAGCCAGCCAGCAACATTCACGTTGTCTTTGATCAGAATAGCTTGATCCCATAGCATTTTCATCATGTCAATCATCAGTTAATCTGTAAGAATTGCCACCTAAATTATGAAACATCCTAAACTACCTGCATAGGTATATACCTGAAGTATTCATAAATGGCATAAATGGATCTCTTGCAGATAAAACGTTAAAACTGTCTGTCTTGTCAGGTGGGCGTTAAAGGTTTCATATCACTATTTTATGAAGCGCAGGGGAATTATCTTGCTGT
The DNA here is from genome assembly GCF_047496885.1 of Scyliorhinus torazame. Lineage (NCBI taxonomy): Eukaryota > Metazoa > Chordata > Chondrichthyes > Carcharhiniformes > Scyliorhinidae > Scyliorhinus > Scyliorhinus torazame. Next base: position 190,279,001 of record NC_092716.1, read on the forward strand.
CAAGGAATGGTTATTCCTCAACTAGCATCACTAAAAATGTATCTAATGATCTCATTCCCATTTGCTTGCAGTACGCATATTGGCTGCCGTGTTGTCTGCATTACAATAGCGACTACACTTTCAAAAAGTACTTGCTTTAGGTTGTCCCGTGGTTGGAAAATGCACTGTATTAATGCAAGTCTTTCCTTTTAACTTTCCATATGACCTGATGTTGATTGGTGCAAAATCTTGACATAGGCATCAGCCAAAACTGGAGCTCAGGAACCTTAACATAATTCACAGATAGTTGTAGTGTGAAAGTAAATTTGCACTTTTGCCCTTTAGATTCAAACCAAAAAATTTTGTGCATATGGAAATGAAGGATGCAGAAATGAGCTCCATTATGGCATTCAAACTGCATGATGGATGAAAAGAACACCTGTGTTGATTTTTGATCACCAGCTTCATTCAGCTATAAACAGTCACAGATTTGAGCTTTGGAAAGAACAAGATCAGAAAAGGCTACCCAGTCTATCTAATCAGCATAAAAAATCTTGCATGTCTGGAATCATCATTCCCTCGGGTATTAATTTTTAGTGTTGTTTCCCCCCACACTATCTGTGACTCTTTGGGGAATCCATTCAATGACGTCTGTGTCCCCTGATTCCAGAATTGCAAAGTTCAGTTTATCAATTCCCTTATGGATCTATAATAGGTCTCCATATAATGTCTCCAATTCACTTTCTCATTAGAGTAAACCATTTCATCTCCTTCTTCTCTCCTCGTACCCCTGAAGTCAATTTACTTCCCTTTCCAGCACTGCCTCCAGGGCCAGAATTGTACTGAGTGTAATCCATGTATAACTGTAAAAATTTGCATTGATATTGCCCCTATAATGTAACATATCCTCCAAAGCACTTCACGAGCAAAATCAAGCAAACGTTGACACAGACCCACATAAGGCGATACTCAGGCGGTGACGAATTGCTTGGTCAAACAAAACTCGCTATGTTCAAATTGGCTGCCATATTTCCTACATTAAAACTGACTTGAAAAGTACTAAGTCTCGCGATCATGAAAGTTGCTGTATAAATGCACATTTTTCTTTTTATCATCGTACCAAGTTCCATTATCACATCTTGCCATTGGTGCTCCAATCCTCTGGCTATAGATCCTAGGTTCCATTATCTTCCAGCTGCACAATGCTTCACTATTTTCAATGAGCAATTTAAATTCTTAAATTGATCTTGCACAATGACCCATAATATGAGAAGATGAACTTAAAAAAAAAACATAAAGTACTTGGCTTTCTGCTTTCAGTTTGAGATATAGAGCCTAATCTTTCTTCTTTGATAGAGTTTTTGGACATCCATGAATTTCCTGAGCACATTAAACATCTGGTCCAGAAGGAGAAAGAAACAGAAGAACAAGAAAAAAGGCAGCGGGAGATTGAACGTAACACGTGTAAGGTATGCTGCATAGTCACGTCCAAAACTTAGTATTCCTTCAAATCTCAGCAAGACAAAATGAGACATTGTGGTTTTATATGCTAAAGGAATGGATTGCTCCTTCGTTAAGCATTGAAAAAAGACATTTTATAGTGTATAGTTAATTTGTGTTGCTGTGGTTTGAGCCATATCATCAAAGTTACGAGGAGATGGGATCTGCAGACGCTGGTTCAAATCCCATCACGGCAGCTGATGGAATTTAAATTCAATTAATAAAACCTGGGAATTGAAAGCCAGCGTCCGTAATGGTGACCATGAAACTATCAACAATTGTCATAAAAACCCATCTGGTTCACTAATGTCCTGTTGGGAAGACAATATGCCATCCTTATCTGGCCTGACCCATATGTGACTCCAGATCAAAAAACAATGTGGTTGACTCTTAACTGTCCTCTGAAATTACTTAGCCATTCAGTTCCAGGGCAATTGGGGATGGGCAATAAATGCTGGCCTTGCCAACAGCGGCCACATCTGATAAAACAAATAAATACAAGCATCTAACACACTTCACCAGAGTTTTCTAAGAATAAAGGTTGACACTATGTCACATAAAGTGATATGAAAATAGGCTTCAATGGTATTTACTATTATCATCGAAAAGCTTGGTCAAGGAAGTAGGCTTTAAGGGGCATCTTGAAGGAGGACGGGGAGGTTTAGGGAGGGAATGCCAAAGCTTAGGGCCTCGGCAGATGAAGGCATTGTGATTGATGATCAATAAAATCAGTGACGTGTAAGAAGCCAGAATTGGAGGAATGTAGAGATCTCAGGGTTGTGGGGACAGAAGGAGCTACAAGTTCCTGTTCTCTGATGACAGCAACAGCCCCCCAAAAAATCCCTCCACTGCAGTTTTGTGCAATTGCATCAATTCTTATTTAAATAATGCCTACAAGTGATCCCACAACCAAGGGATCAGATCCAAGCTCTGCAGTCCTGCCCCGTCCAGATGTAAATGGTGATGGACGATTAAACTGACAGGAAGAGGAGACTCCTCAAGCATTCTCATTCTCAATGATGGGGGAGCTGCGCACATAATTCTAAAGATGAAGCATTTGCAATTTTCCTCAGTTAGAATTGCGGAGGGATCATCTACCTTGACCTCCTCCAGAGGTTCCTAGCATCGCAGATGCCATTCTTTAGTTAACTCGATTCACTTCACATGATATCAAGAAATGACTGAGCGCCAAGAGCAGAGGCCGGGGTGGAGGTTTGACTCGGGGTTGTTGGCGGATGGAGGTTTTTGTGACCAGGTGCGGTTGGCGATTAGGGATTATGTGGAGTTCAATCAGAATGGGGAGGTGTCGGCGGGCATTTTTTGGGAAGAACTGAAGGCAGTGGTCCGGGGAGAAATTCTCATTTACGGTTTGTGCGAATAAGGAAAGGAGGGCGGAACATGACCGTCTAGTGAGCGAGATAGTGGAGGTGGACAGGGAATATTCGAGGGTGCCCACCGTGGAGGGATTGGCGAGGAGGAAAAAATTGCAGGGGCAATTTGACAGGCTGGCAACGGGGAAGGCGGTAGGGCAACTGCGTAGGGCAAGAGGGGTGCAATACGAGTATGGGGAGAAGGCGAGCCGCATGCTGGCGCACCAGCTGCGGAGGCAGGCTGCGTCCAGGGAAATAAAGAAGATCCGGACTGGGGCTGGGGATGTGGTGTCAGCCGGGGAAGATAAATGAGGCATTTAGAGAGTATTACCAGGGACTTTATGAGGCAGACCCAGGAGGAGAGGAGGGGGACATGGGGTGGTTTCTGGACGAGCTGGAATTTCTCCAGGTGGAGGAAGCAAAGAGGCAGGCGTTGGAGGAACCCCTGGGGCTGAGGGAGGTGCTGGATAGTATCAGGGGTATGAAGTCGGGGAAGGCCCCTGGGCCGGATGGGTACCCGGCAGAATTTTATAAGGAATTTGCGGTGGACCTGGCACCACATATGTTGGGGGCGTTTAATGAAGCACTGGAGAAGGGGGAGTTGCCGGAGATGATGAAGCAGGCAGTAATCACACTAATCCCCCAAAAAAGGGAAAAATCAGTTGGAATGTGGGTCATATAGACCCATAATCACTATTGAACACGGATGTGAAAGTATTGGCCAAGTTGTTAGCGGGGCGGATGAAGGATTGTGTCCCGGGGGTGTTTGCAGAAGATCAAACAGGCTTTGTGAAGCACAGGCAGCTCGTGAGTAATATAAGATGGCTGTTGAATGTGGTGATGAATCCGTCGAGAGCTCTGGTAGCGGAGCTGATGGTGTCCATGGACATGGAGAAAGTATTTGATCGGGTGGAATGGCGGTACTTGTTCGAAGTTTTGGGAAGGTTTGGGTTTGGGCCGAGATTTGTGGCATAGGTGCGGTTGCTGTATGTGGCGCCAAGAGCGAGGGTGAGGACGAATGATATGAGTTCACGAAGCTTTGACTTACACAGGAGTATGAGGCAGGGGTGCCCGTTTCGCCGCTGCTGTTTGCACTGGCCATAGAGCCATTGGTGATGGCTCTCGGGGGTGGGGGGATTGGCAGAGTGGCAGGGTATAATGAGGGGACAGAGGGAGCATCTGGTGTCGCTCTGTGCCGATGACCTCTTGCTGCATGTTTCGGATCCGTTGGAGAGTATGGGAAGGATTATGGGCCTGTTGGGAGGTTTGGAGGGTTGTCGGGATACAAGCTGAATGTAGGGAAAGGCGAGGTATTCCCGGTGAATGAGCTGGCACAGCGGGCTAATTTAGGGGGGGATGCCATTTACGGTAGCGAGGGATAGGTTTAGGTACTTGGGGATTCAGGTAGCGAGGGAATGGACGGGGCTCCATAAGTGGAACTTAACGAAGCTGGCGGAGGAGGCCAGGGAGGATCTTAAGAGGTGGGATACACTGCACTTAACGTTGGCATGGAGGGTCCAAGTGGTGAAAATGAATATTCTGCCGAGGTTCTTGTTTATCTTTCCGTCTCTCCCGATCTTAATACCAAAGGCCTTTTTTCAGAAAGTGGACACAATCATCTCTGACTTTGTATGGGCGGGGAAGGTGCCGAGGGTGGGGAGGACCCTGCTACAGAGGCAGAGGCAGCAGGGGGGGTTGGCGTTGCCAAACTTGCTTCATTATTATTGGGCGGCGAATGTGGACAAGGTGCGACGGTGGTGGGAAGGAGAAGGGGTAGAGTGGATTAAGGTGGAGGAGGAATCTTGTAAGGGGTCTAGTTTGAGGGCTATGGTGGCGGCAGCATTGCCAATGGCTCCGAGTAGGTATTCAGGGAGCCCAGTGGTGCAGTCCACAGTGAAGAAATGGAATCAGCTGAGGAGGCATTTTAGGGTGGAAGGGATGTCGGTGCTAACGCCGCTGTGCGAGAATAATGGGTTTGAGCCGGGGGGGATGGATAGTGTATACAGGAGGTGGAGGGAAGTGGGGCTGGTCAAGGTGAGGGATTTGTATTTGGAGGAAGGATTCGCCAGTCTGGAGGAGCTATGGGATAGGGTAGAGCTGCCGAGGGGTAGTGAGTTCAGGTATCCACAGGTTAGGGACTTTGCACAAAAGGTCTGGAAGGGGTTCCAGAGATTGCCGGGATACCCTGCTGGAGCCACTGCTGCTTCCGGATGTGGAAAGGGAGGGAAGAATTGGGGATATATATAAGTGGCTGGGGGAGCAGGGAGGCAAGCGGGTGGTGAAGATCAAGGAGAAATGGGAAGGGGAGTTGGGAATGGAGATCAATTGGGGAGTATGGAGTGAGGCACTGCAAAGGGAAAATGGGAACTCCTCTTGTGCAAGGATGAGCCTGATGCAGTTTAAGGTGGTGCACAGGGGGCATATGACTCGGGCGAGAATGAGTGGGTTCTTTCAGGGGGTAGCGGATGAGTGTGAGAGATGTGGGCGGGGGCCAGCAAATCATGGGTTTGTGAAAAATTGGAAAGATTCTGGGCGGGAGTGTTCGCGGTCTTAGCCAGGATAGCGGAGGAGGGAGCAGACCAGGACCCTTTGGTGGCGATATTTTGGGTTTCAGAGAAGCCGGAGCTCATGGAGAGGAGGAAGGCTGATGTCTTGGCCTTCGCCTCTCTGATTGCATGCGAAGATTTTGCTGGAGTGGCGGTCAGCATCGCCCCAGGGGTAGCAGCATGGTTGGGTGACCTGTGTGACTTCCTGCAGTTCGAGAAGATAAAGTATGAGTTAAGGGGCTCAGCAGGGGAGTTTGAGAAAAGGTGGGGGGTGTTTGTGACCGTGTTTGAGGAGCTGTTTGTCGGGAGGGGGTGGGGTGTGAAAAAGGAGCAAAATCTGTACAAACTGTATAGTTGATTGTTGGGAAGAATGTTTCCCGGGGCGTTTATTTGCTGTGACCTGCTTTGATACAAGTTTGAATAAAATGCGTTTTAAAAAGAAAAAGAAATGACTGAGCGCACTGGATGCAGCAATGCCTATGATCTCTAACAACATCTTGACTGCAATACTGAAGACTTGTACTCCAGGATTCATCATGCCATTAGCCAAGTTGTTCCAGCACAGCTAGAACACTGGTGATTACCCAGCAATATGGAAGATTTCTCAGCATGTCCTGAACGCAGAAAGCAGGACAAATCCAATCTGGCCATATACCACCCCACCAGTCTGCCCTTGATCATCGGCAAGTGTTGGAAATGTCCTCAACAATGCTATCGTGCAGCACTTGATTCAGCAATAACCTGATAATTGATGCTCAGTTTGGATTCCGTTGGGCTACTCAGCTCCTGACCTCATTAGAGCATTGGTCCAAACAGGGACAAAAGAGCTGAGTTCAAGAGGTGAGTGTTGACTGCCCTCAACATGATGTGCGCATTTAGTTGAGTGTGGCGTCAAGGAGCCTTAGCAAAACTGAAGTCGATGTGAAACAGGGGAACTAGATTCAAAAAAGGCAGCTCACCTCCACCCTCTGAAGGACAGATGCTGGCCTCGCCAGTGATTCTCACATTCCATGAATTAATAATAAAAATTCTACCATCTGTTCCCTGAATCTTGACAGCCCATTTCACATATTCACTGGCATGTGCATAATAAACTGTGCTTTTGCCCATCTTCTATAATTTGTAACTGAAGTTGTTTTCAATCATCCTCTGGAATTGTGCCTGGGAGGTCAGCATTTTTTGCCTCTATTCCTGCTTGGGTCACTGTCTGTGTGGAGTCTGCACGTTCTCCCCGCGTCTGCATGAGTTTCCTCCGGGTGATCCGGTTTCCTCCCACAAGTCCCAAAAGACGTGCTTGTTAGGTGAATTAGACATTCTGAATTCTCCCTCTGCGACGGAGTGTGGCGACTAGGGAACTTTCACAGTAACTTCATTGCAGTGTTAATGTAAGCCTACTTGTAACAATAATAAAGATTATTATTATTATACAAATTAGCGACATACACTTCACAAGCAGTTAGTAGCCAAACCATGTCGATGTGGGACTGGCATGCGTCTCATTTACCTACATTTGTTCGTTTCCGTGAGCAATCCATTAACTTTATTTAAAACTTTGATTAATGAACTAAAAGTGGCTAATTGTACAACTAAGCAAAGTTTACAAAGCACCAGGAGTGATGGGTGAACGTGACTTGGTGCAATTAAGTACAAAGGCAGCCGAGTTTTGGATGAGCTGAAGTTAATGGTGAGAGGAAGATGAGACTGTCCAGGAGTTAATTGAAATAGTTAACTATAGAAGTAACAAAGACATGGATCAGGTTTTCAGCAGCAGTGGATGAGCTCAGCCAGGGAAGGGGTCGAGCAATGTTACATATGTGGAAATGTGGTTGGCAGCTCATTTTGGGATTGCGAACAGTCTGCTTCATCCTGAAACAGTTACTGGTGTGAAGGATGAAGTTGGTCACAAGGGAGTGGAACTGCCAGAGAAGCAGACAGATGGTGAGACAGCCAGTCGAAGAAAAATCACCTGGTGCCAATTCTAGTGAGTTCAATTTTGCAATACAGCTCCAATTGAAACCATAAAATAATAAAAAACAGATGTTTTCTTAAAGTTTCAAAATTTATATATCAAGACTTAAAAGGTATTTTGGCAGGTACAATTGTAGCAAATTAGATTGAATGGGCATTGAACATTTCACTGTTACTATTACAGCATTGTTCAATATGTTCGCCCTTAGTGTGTGACTAATTTGATTTCTGATTGCAGTTTTTTTTTAAATGTGCAATTGTTATGGACGCCAGACCAGATCCCAACAGTGGCTTAGATACTGGACCAGAACCGCACGTTTGTTTGTATTTTTAAGACTGTGCGGAAAAATTGGTTCGCTCCAGGAGTGATTGCATGAGAAATAGGGCTTGGTTATTTTTACAAATAAAACTTTATTATAACATAAGAAAAACAATATTTAAACTTTTAAATTTTGTACCTAACAAGAACAGCTTACATGTATCTCTTAACCCTAACACATGATTTCCCATTAAACAGCACTTAAAATGCACTTACAGCTCTCACCTCCTCGTACACAGGCAGGCAAAAATGATACTTTCTTACAGAACATATTCCTGCTGGTACTGAGGCTCTTTCAGACCTTTTCCAAAAGCCTGTCACTGTGGTAGCTTTTCAAGACCGCTCCCGATCGCTTTACAAATTCTTCTGCCTCCCACCTGTTTGAACAGTATTACTTTATTTCTCTGAATTCCACCCAGTCCCTCAAAGCTGGTTCTGTCCAGACTTGAACTCATCATTGCTGTCTGGGCTTTTGATTATCCACTCTCTTTTACACAAAGGCACAGGACCATGCTATGAATATGCAACTTACCTCCAATTTACAGACAAAAAGGCCATCAGACTCCGTAATGGGTTAATGGCTGGTCAGACCAGAGTGTCCCGGAGGACAATGGACCTTGAGTGAATCACCCCGGCTGAATAGGGGTATTGTGTTTATTCCCATTAATGAGTTTAAGTCTGAATGGGACAATGTAACTCAGGCCAGGTGGGGCTGTAAATCCCTGGCTCAGTGCTGGCAGTTATATGCTTACACTGTGAACCCCTAAATTACCCACTACATCTTGGATCCAATTTCCTAACATTTCCCCGTTTAATAATAATAATCTTTATTAGTGTCCCAACAGCCTTACATTAACACTGCAATGAAGTTACTGTGAAAATCTTCTATTTTCACAATAATAGACAATGTTATGGAGCATGTGATCTCATATTCACAAGGTTTACACAAGTGTACTTTTTGTGATAATTGGTGAAATGAAAACCACAATGTGCAAGTGTACTTGCTCATGGAGGGCTTTACAACATCAGCAACTTGCATTTACCAAAGCATAGTCTTTAACATGGGGCGGCACAGTAGCACAGTGGTTAGCACTGTTGCTTCACAGCGCCAGGGACCCGGGTTCAATTCCCGGCTTAGGTCACTGTCTGTGCGGAGTCTGCATGTTCTCCCTGTGTCTGCGTGGGTTTCCTCCAGGTGCTCCGGTTTCCTCCCATTAGTCCCGAACAACATGCTTATTAGGTGAATTGGACAATCCAAATTCTCCCTCCGTGTACCCAAATAGGCGCCGTAGTGTGGCAACTAGGGAATTTTCACAGTAACTTCATTGTTAATGTAAGCCTACTTGTGACACTAACAAAGATTATTATTATTATTATTATTATTATTAACACTTCACAGAAGCATTATCAAGCACAATTTCTTTTTTAAATTTAGAGTACCCAATTATTTTCTTTCCCAATTAAGGGGCAATTTAGAGTGGGCAATCCACCTAACCTGCACGTCTTTGGGTTGGGGGGGTGAAACCCATGCAGACACAGGGAGAATGTGCAAACTCCAAACGGACAGTGACCCAGGGCCAGGATTCAAACCCGGGTCCTCAGCACCGTAGTCCCAGTGCTAACCACTGTGCCACCATGCTGCCCCTGTTATCAAATACAATTTGCCACCAAACCACATCATAAGAATTGGGAGAGGAAACCTAAAGCTAGGTCAGAGGTGGAATTTAAGGAATGTCTTAAAGGAGGAGTGAGAGGTAGAGGCGTTTACTTCCTGGGTGCCTGGATGGTGAGGGGAATGTTTAAGTAAATATAAAACGAAAGTCGCCATAGTCCCAGAGCGCCATAGGCTGCTCTCACTTTTGAGAGAGAGAGACTGAAGTTGGTAATTTAACCTGACACCACACAGGCGAGGGGCAAGGTTAAGAAGGAGGGGCCTTCATGAATAACCCCAGCTGGTACGAGAATTGAACTCCACGTCACAAACCAGCCAACTGAACTTTCTATCCAAGTGTTTGTACAGGTTTTTAATTTAAATGTGCATGTGCCTGAAATGGCACAATAGCTGCCTCGCCTCTGGTTGGTCAACTATTTCTCTTTGAAAGCATTGATCAAAGATTTCCCAAAGTAAAAACAGCTGTAAAATGTTAGTTAATTCTCAAACGGTTTGCATAATTTTCAAGAAGGAACCATTCAAAACTATTTTCCTATCACAGATCAAGCTGTTCTGCATGCATCCCACGCGGCAAGTAATGATGGAAAACAAGCTGGAGGTTCACAAGGACAAGACGTTACAGGAAGCTGTAGAGATAGCATACAAGGTATGTGGACTTGAGGGAGGAGCTTTTTAAGATGACTAGAGGTTTTGGTAATAGTAAATAGGGGGGAAATGGTCCCTTTAACATGTAGCTCAATAATTAATGGTCATGGATTCAAAATCATTGGAAAATGGTTGGAGGGGAGATGGGGGTATATTATTTCACTCTTATGTCAGAACCTAGGATACTTGACCTGAAAAGATGGTGGAAACTGATTTCAAAAATAATTTTGGAGGGGGTCTGTGCAGGTAATTGAGCATGCAGAAGTTAGAAGCTTACAGACAAAATCAGCGGTGTGGGAATAATAATAACTTCACTCTGAGAGAGCCAGCACAGGCCCAATGGCCACCACCTGAGCTGTATGTTTCTGAGCTTCGCTTTACTCGCTTCGAATCAGTCTCATAACAAATAGATGTTACAATACTGGTATTAACAGTTAAGTGACAGCTTCCCTGTGCCTTCTGTTTGAAGCTCATGGATTTGGAAGAGGCAATTCCACCTGACTGCTGCCGTTTGGTCAAGTATGACGAGTTTCATGATTACTTGGAGCGCTCTTACGAGGGAGAGGAGAATACCCACGTGGGGATGCTCCTTGGTGGAGTTAAATCATCTTATATGTTTGACTTGCTCCTGGAAACGAGACAACCTAATCAAGCTTTTCAGCCATATAAATCAGGGGGTAAGTTTCTTTCGTGACCGCCAAGAAAATGTTTTAATTTCAAAAATAATAGTTGGGAATGTACTTGGAACCTGTGACTTTTCTTATCTAAAATTGCATTTCCGCTCTCATACGTTTCCACCACCAAATCAGACCAGTCCAACTACCAGCAATAGTGCAGTGCTCCTTCTGCACTGCCCTTCCGATAGTCAGGCACTCACTCGGTGCTGCCCCTGTGACACTGCTGTTCTTTCTGAGTGCTGCCCCTCTGAACAATGCTTTCTCAATGATGCCCCTCTGGCAGTGCTGTGCTCCCTCAGTGCTGACCCTCTGACAGTGCTGTGCTTTCTCAGTGCTGTCCCTCCGACAGTGTTGTGCTTTCTCAGTGCTGCCCCTCTGACCAGTGCTGTGCTTTCTCAATGCTGCCCCTCTGACAGTGCTGCCCCTCTGACAGTGCTGTGCTTCCTCGGTGCTGCCTCTCTGAGCTCCCTCAGCACTCTACCTCTGACAGTACAGTGTTTTCTCAGGGCTGCCCTAATGCTGTCATCCCGTCCCCCCCGCCACACTAGTACTAGACTGGCATGTTGGCTTGGATCATGTGCCTGAGTCCGCAATGATCCCAAAGCTTCCTAACGCAAGTAAATGTGCTCCCATCTGAGGCTATTATAAAATAGTGCTGGTCTGTGTCAGTACCAGAATGAAAATGTCATTGCCATTTGCCCATCTCATTTTGATCCGTTATGTTTTCTTTAGAAGTCATGGTGAAAGTGCACATGGTTGACCTGAAAACAGAAACTCTGATTCCGCCCATCAGTGTCCGTGCTTACCTTAATCAAACTGTGGCAGAATTCAAACAGCTCATTTCCCAGGTAGGAGGTGCAGGCCATTTGGGTAATTAGTTTATCTGCTTTGGTGAGTTACTTTGAATTTGAAGAGTTGGAATGCAATGTTGCCACAATGAACTGAATGTAGACCTTCAAGCAATTTGGCTCCTATTGCAAGCCTTAACAAATCTTGATATCATTTACAGCAGAAGTTAGTACGAATGCATGGCCAACCTACTTTTGACATTTAGCTTAAATCACATAGTCCACAAACCTAGATGGGGAAGGTACAAGTGAGGAATATTGACTGTAGGATATCGAAAAGCTGAGTAAAGGCTTTGTTGGGTAAAGGGCAAATATGAAATTGATCACATTTTTAATTTATATTATAGTTTTTAAAATGTTAACCCACATTAGTGCATTGATTTGATATAAAGAAAGCAGTTTATTAATATTACAACTGCAATATGCAAACATCTCAAACAGACCAAGTCTCTGAGCATAGAAGGAGGAAACACAGGCAGTGTTGTTTCATGTGCCACATCTGTCAGAACTGAAAAGATGAGCGAACTCTTCAGGTGAAGACTTTTGGTGATGCAATCATAAGTTGTTGACCAGGGGGCTGAATGGGCTGCGCGCTGCTCAATAGAGCCTGGTAATGGGTTTAAAAGCACATCGCTGTGAAGCAAATCAAAAGCATGTGAAAATAGGAAAGGAGATTAAAAGGGCAAATCCACCCAAGTGAGAATACCAAACAAAAACTGAAGGTACTGAAACCCTGAAAGGAAAATATTGTGTGGGCTGCAAATCCAGGTTGTTCATTGGTACCTAGAGAAGGAAAATACAGGCCTACAATGAGCAGTTTTCTGACTATTTAGACTAAGCTTGTCCAACCAGTGGCACGCAGGTCGCATTGTGGCCTGTGAAGCCCTTCTATGTGGACCTCCGGGTCTGATAAATTCTCTATCAGCAGCAAATGAGGGAGAGAGAAACCTTCTCTGATTGGAGAAACAGCAAACACCAACAGTGCTACGTGTTGCCATGGCCTGGAGAGAGGTGCGTGCGCGCAGATAAGGTTGTATGAGTGAACATCCTGAGACTGGGAGTTAGCCAGATGCACACACCTCACCCTCTTACCATCTAATGGTTGTTTTTTTTAATTAAAAAAATATAATCATTTATTGCATTGACATTGCTATATTTTGCTGGGCAAGATGTTTCTTCTTCCTCAATGTTTTTTGAAATTCCTGTATCTGAAATCTGCTCATCAGCACATTGAGTGAGAACAAAATTGGAATGTGCCCCCCCTCCAAACCACCACAAAAAGGCTGGGTAAACCTGGTTTAGACCATCAATGTAACCTTTGCAGTTCCAATACCTGCTATATCCTTTGTCTTTTGCTGCTGGAACAATATTGAGCAGATTTTAAATTTTTTATTTTCAGTTCTGGCTAAGCTGGATAGCTGAAAGATGCACCTGCCTTTTCCAGATGGTAAATTGACCTGATATAAAGATCAAATGACCTGTAAATATGAGTCAACTCCGATTGAAAGCCAAAGCTGGAGGAGTTAAATGTTTGTGTTCACTAACAAAAAAAGCATTTTTGTCTTTTTTAAATTACCGCTTGATTTCCTGATAGAAATGATCAAGTTTTGTTTTTCAGTTGTTTACAGAGATGAACAGTTGAAATTTGGTGTTTTATTTTCTCAGGAGCTAATATATTATACACTATTTTATGTTTTTGGATGTATCTAGCTGAGAGACACTGCTCAGCTTCATTAAAACAAAGACAGTTGATAAAATTTAATTTTTGGAAAAACCATTCCAAAAGGCTCCAAAACTCAAATTGCAATTGCCTAACTTGAACCATAATGACATTCCTTTTCCCAGGCATCATGTTCACTGAGCACCCCTGCCTTTCTCAGGCAGTTACTCTCATCCTCTAACTCTGCTTGAATGGAAGGCTGTGCTAGGACCTGTCTGCCCAGTGCCATGTGAGGTTGTTGCTAGTGTGGTTTTATGGATACCTGTCAAGGAAACTACCCTCCAGTGTGTTGTGACCCTCCCAGCAAGCAATGTAATTTTATGGCATAAACTTGTGGGTGAATCATTTTAAGGATTTATTCACTGGGTCTCATCCAGGTACAGCATAGTCTATTGTGCCTCTGCTGATATTTTGCTAGAGCAATCTTTGTCCAGAGAGCAGCGTTCTAAGCCGTTGTACCATTAATTTAAAAGTGACCAACAAAACAATTTGTAGTGTTTTGAAGATCATGGGTGGGATTCTCCGCTCCCGCGCCGGTTGGGAGAATCGCCTGTGTTGCCAAAATTTCCTGCGACGCCGGTCCGACGCCCTCCCGCGATTCTCCCAAGCGGCGAGAACGGCCCCGTTGAGTTCCGCTCTGCGTAGGCCGGAGAATCGCCCGAGACACCCAAAATGGCGATTCTCCGGCACCCCTGCTATTCTCAGGCCCGGATGGGCCGAGCGGCCAGGCCAAAACGGCGGGTTCCCCCCGGCGGCGTCCACACCTGGTCGCTGCCGGCGGGAACAGCGCGGGAACGCTGGGGGGGGGGGGGGGGGGCGGGGGATCCTGCACCAGGGGGGCCCTCAAATGGGGTCTGGCCCGCGATCGGTGCCCACCGATCGTCGGGCTGTCCTCTCTGAAGGAGGACCTCCTTTCTTCCGCAGCCCCACAAGATCCGTCTGGCATCTTCTTGCGGGGCGGACTCGGAGAGGACGGCAACCACGCATGCGCGGGTGACGCCAGTTATGCGGCGCCGGCCGCGTCATGTATGCGGCGCCGGCCGCGTCATGTATGCGGCGCCGCCTTTACGTGGCGACAAGGCCTGGCGCGTGTAAATGACGCGGCCCCGCTCCTAGCCCATTATCGGGCCCTGAATCGGCGTTCACGACGGCGTGGGCACTTCGGCGCGGGAGCGGAGAATCGCGCCCCATGACTTTGTTTTGCTTCAAAAAGCGTTGCATGAAATAACATAACCTTTTATATTTGAGAGATTATGGAAACAGATGTGTTCCTAAATCCATAATTTGTCAGTATGAACAGTTATTTGTGTAATCTTTCTCTTTTAATGTATCCAAGAACTTGAAAAGCAATGAATGTTTATCATATGATTATCACCCTCTAGCCTAAAAATGTCTTTCTAACTTTTGAATAGGAGTGAGTGAAATGAAGCAAGGAGTCCAATTTGATTGTGGCTTTGAAATATCACTTAAAAATGCTAATATACAAATGAATGTTTTGTCCTCCCATTACCACTAGATAATTAATAGTCGTTTTCACACATCCGACTTTGTTAGTTCTCTCATGAACAATTCTCAAAGCCTTAAATGGTTTCATATTGTGGGTGAACACATTCCTTTTCAACAAAACACACAGCACTGCTGTAGTGTGGATCCAGTAAGAAGTCTTACAACACCAGGTTAAAGTCCAATAGCTTTGTTTCGAATCACGAGCTTTCGGAGGGCAGTTCCTTCCTCAGAATTCGAAACAAACCTGTCTGCCTTTAAACTGGTATTGTAAGACTTCTTACCGTGCCCATCCCAGTCCAACGCCGGCATCTCCACATTATAGTGTGGCTCATCAGTTTTATTTTCAGCTAAATATGCATGATTATATGTATTCACATCCCATATAGGTCTGTCATTTATATAGTTAGAGCATAACTATATTTTCTTTTTTTTTTTAAATATATTTTATTGAAATTTTTTTTTCCCTGAGCAACATTTTTCCCGCTTACAAAACAAGCAAAACGATAACAATAACAAAACAGAATTTTTTAAAACTTTAACAACAATAATAATAATAATAACATACAAGTAACAAAACCTCGTACTCTATTGACCTACACTCAACTAAGCCTCCTCCCCCCTTCCCCCCTGGGTTGCTGCTGCTGGTCATCTGTCTTCCCTCTTAACGTTCCCCTAGGTGAACCCTTGAGCCGATCCTCTCAGGGCAAACTTTATCTGGCCCAGTTTAATAAACCCCGCCATATCATTTATCCAGGCCTCCAGTCCGGGGGGTTTCGCCTCCTTCCACATGAGTAGGATCCTGCGACGGGCTACGAGGGACGCAAAGGCCACGACATCGGCCTCTTTCGCCTCCTGCACTCCCGGCTCTTCCGCAACTCCAAATAGAGCTAACCCCCAGCCTGGTTTGACCCGGGCCTTCACCACCTGCGAAATCACTCCCGTCACTCCCTTCCAATACCCTTCCAGTGCCGGGCACGCCCAAAACATATGTGCGTGGTTTGCCGGGCTCCCGCCACACCTCCCACATTTGTCCTCCACTCCAAAGAACCTGCTCAATCTTGCCCCCGTTATGTGTGCTCTATGTAGCACCTTAAATGGAATCAGGCTAAGCCTGGCGCATGAGAAAGAGGAATTTACCCTGCTTAGGGCATCAGCCCACATACCCTCCTCTATCTCCTCCCCTAATTCTTCTTCCCACTTTCTTTTTAGTTCGCCCACCGACTCCTCCCCCTCTATAAATCTCTGACACCTTGCCCTCTCCGACCCACACCCCTGAAAGCACCCTGTCCTGTATCCCCTGTGTCGGGAGCCGCGGAAATTCCCTCACCTGTTGTCTAGTAAACGCCCTCACCTGCATGTATCTCAAGAAATTCCCCCGGGGTAGCTTATACTTTTCCTCCAGTGCTCCCAAGCTCGCAAAAGTCCCATCTATGAATAAATCTCCCACCTTCCTAATTCCCAACTGGTACCAGCTCTGAAATCCTCCATCCATTTTTCCTGGGGCGAACCTATGGTTGTTCCTGATAGGGGACCCCACCAGGGCTCCCCGCACCCCTCTCTGTCGCCTCCACTGTCCCCATATGTTCAGTGTTGCCGCCACCACCGGGTTCGTGGTGTACTTTTTCGGTGAGAACGGTAGCGGCGCCGTCACCAGCGCCTCTAGACTCGTCCCTTTACAGGACCTCCTCTCCAGCCTTTTCCACGCCGCTCCCTCACCCTCCATCATCCATCTACATATCATTGCCACATTGGCGGCCCAATAATAATCTCCCAAGTTCGGTAGTGCCAGTCCTCCTCTGTCCCTACTGCGCTGAAGGAACCCCCTCCTTACTCTCGGAACTTTCCCTGCCCACAAAGCTCGTAATGCTCCTATCTATTTTATTGAAAAAGTTCCTGGTGATTAAAATAGGGAGACATTGAAATACAAATAAGAACCTCGGGAGGACCATCATCTTAATTGCTTGCACCCTGCCCGCCAGCGATAAAGGCTGCATGTCCCACCTCTTAAAGTCCTCCTCCATTTGTTCTACCAGCCGTGTCAGATTAAGTCTGTGCAAGGTTCCCCAGCTCCTAGCGATCTGAATCCCCAAGTACCGAAAGTTTCTTTCCACTTTCCTTAGCGGTAAGCCTTCTATCTCTCTACTCTGGTCCCCTGGATGTATCACGTATAATTCACTCTTCCCCATGTTTAACCTATACCCCGAAAATTCCCCGAACCTCCTCAAGATTCGCATAACCTCTATCATCCCCCCCGCTGGGTCCGACACGTATAGCAATAGGTCATCCGCGTATAACGAGACTCGGTGTTCTTCTCCCCCTCTAGTCACCCCTCTCCATTTCCTGGAGTCTCTCAGCGCCATGGCCAGAGGTTCAATTGCCAGCGCAAACAACAATGGAGACAGCGGGCATCCCTGTCTTGTTCCCCTACATAATCGGAAATACTCCGATCTATGTCGACCTGTAACTACGCTTGCCGTTGGTGCCCCATAAAGTAGTCTAACCCAGCGAATAAATCCGTTCCCAAACCCAAACCTCCTTAACACTTCCCATAAATACTCCCACTCCACCCTGTCAAATGCCTTCTCTGCGTCCATTGCCGCCACTATCTCAGCCTCCCCCTCCACTGAGGGCATCATTATCACCCCTAATAGCCGTCGCACGTTAACATTCAATTGTCTCCCTTTTACGAACCCTGTCTGGTCTTCGTGCACCACCCCTGGGACACACTCCTCTATCCTCGATGCCAGCACCTTTGCTAGCAGTTTGGCGTCCACGTACAATAGTGAAATAGGTCTAAAGGACCCACACTGCATCGGATCTTTGTCCCTCTTCAAAATTAGCGATATCGTCGCCTCCGACATTGTCGGGGGTAGTGTCCCCCCTTCCCTGGCCTCATTGAACGTTCTCGCCAATAACTGGGCCAACAAGTCCACATATTTTCTGTAGAATTCCACCGGGAACCCGTCCGGCCCCGGGACCTTCCCTGCTTGCATGCTTCCCAGTCCCTTAATAACCTCGTCCACCTCAATCGGCGCCCCCAGGCCTGCCACCGCCTGCTCCTCCACTTTCGGGAACCTCAACTGGTCCAGGAACTGCCGCATCCCCTCCTCTCCCTCTGGGGGCTGAGACCTATACAGTTCTTCATAAAAGGTCTTAAACACCTCATTTATCTTTCCTGCCCTTCGCACAGTGTCTCCCCTTTCATCCCTAATTCCGCCTATCTCCCTCGCTGCTGCCCTCTTTCACAGTTGGTGCGCCAACAGGCGACTAGCCTTTTCCCCATATTCATACCTCCTCCCCTGTGCCTTCCTCCACAGTACCTCCGCCTTTCTGGTGGTCAGAAGGTCAAACTCGGTCTGGAGTCGTCTCCTCTCCCTGTACAGCTCCTCCTCCGGGGTCTCTGCAAATTCCCTGTCCACCCTTAAAATCTCCCCCAGTAATCTATCCCTTTCCTTGGCCTCTGTTTTCCTTTTGTGGGCCCCAATAGAAATCAGCTCTCCTCTGACCACCGCTTTTAGTGCTTCCCAGACCACTCCTACAGGGACCTCGCCGTCGTCATTGACCTCCAGGTATCTCTCGATACACCCCCTCACTCTTGCACACACTCCCTTATCCGCCATCAGTCCCACATCTAATCGCCAGAGTGTTCTCTGCTCCCTGTCCTCTTCTACTTCCAGGTCCACCCAATGTGGGGCATGATCCGAAATCGCTATGGCTGAGTATTCAGCTTCTTCCATCCTAGAGATCAACGACCTTCCTAAAACAAAAAAATCTATCTGGGAGTACACTTTATGGACGTGGGAGAAGAAGGAATACTCCCTAGCCCTGGGTCTAAGAAACCGCCATGGATCCACTCCCCCCATTTGGTCCATAAACCCCTTACGTACCTTGGCCGCTGCCAGCCTTCTTCCAGTCCTTGAGCTGGATCTATCTAGCCCCGGGTCCAGCACCGTATTGAAGTCCCCTCCTAAAATCAAATTTCCTGCCTCCAGGTTCGGAATACGCCCCAGCATCCGTCTCATGAACCCCGCAGCGTCCCAATTTGGGGCATACACATTAGCCAACACGACCTCCATTCCCTCCAGCCTACCACTCACCATTACATATCTACCTCCACTATCTGCAACGATGGTCTTTGCTTCAAATGCTACCTGTTTCCCCACCAAAATGGCCACCCCTCTGTTCTTTGTATCCAGCCCTGAGTGGAACACCTGTCCCACCCATCCTTTCCTTAGCCTAACTTGGTCCGCCACCTTTAGGTGCGTCTCTTGGAGCATAACCACGTCTGCCCTTAATCCTTTCAAATGCGCGAGCGCTCGGGCCCTTTTTATCGGTCCATTCAGGCCTCTCACGTTCCACGTGATCAGCCTCACTGGGGGGCTACCTGCCCCCCTCCCGTGTCGACTAGCCATTACCTTCTCTAGGCCAGTCCCATATCCCGCCTCCGCGCTCGCTCCCCCAGCGTCGCATTCCGCCCCCGACCACCCTCTCTTTAACCATTTCCTTTTGGATTTCCGCAGCAGCAACCCAGTTGTCCCCCCCCCCCCCCCCCCCCCCCCCCCCCCCCCGCGCTAGATCCCTATCTAGCTTGATTGCTCCCCCCATATCACTTCCGTAAGTCAGCTGACTTCAACTGACCCCGGCTACTCCTGCTCGCTCCTCGACCCCCCCCCCCCCCCCCCCCCGGTGTGAGGGAACTCCCATCTGCCTTGCGCCTGTTTTCCCGCCTTATTCTTTCTGGCGCGGGAACATCCCTTTACCTGACCCGCCTCTTATGGCACAGTTCCCTTTCCCCTCCCCTCTCCTTCCCCATTCTCCGACTATGTCCCGCCTCTCCCCCCTCACCGGCGCCCCCATTTCCCCAGTGTCCCCCCCCCTTCCCTGTTTACTTCTCGATTAACTTTCACCATCCCATTAACAAAAACAATAATAACAACAATAACAGTTCCCTGCAGCATCAGTCCCTCAGTTCCGGTCCAGTTTCTTTTCATTGATGATGGACCATGCTTCCTCCGCCGTCTCAAAATAATAGTGTCTCTCCTGATGCGTGACCCGGCTGCAGCCGGCTTGCCGGCTGCAGCATCCCAAACTTCACCTTCCTTTTGTGCAAAACCTCTTTGGCTCGGTTGAAGCTCGCCCTCCTTCTCGCCACCTCCGCACTCCAATCCTGGTAGATCCTTACCACCGCATTCTCCCATCTGCTACTCCGCACTTTTTTAGCCCATCTCAGGACCTCTGTCCTTAAGACGGTAGAATCGCACGATTATCGCCCTCGGTGGTTCTCCCGCTTTTGGTCTTCTCGCCGGGATCCGATTTGCCCACTCCACCTCCATGGGGCCCGCAGGGGCCTCAGCACCCATCAGTGAGCTCAGCATCTTACTTGCGTACGCTCCACAGTCCACTCCTTCCACACCCTCCGGGAGACCTAGTATCCTAAGGTTCTTCCTTCGCGCTCCATTTTCAAGGGCCTCAATCCTGTCAGCACACTTTTTATGAAGTGCCTCGTGCGTCTGAGTCTTGACCGCCAGGCCCAGGACCTCGTCCTCAATACCTGACACCATAACTATATTTTCTAGTATAAAAACAGGAAATGCTGGTAAGACTGAGCAGGTCTAGCAGCATCTGTGGCGAGGGGCACAGAGTTAACATTTGAGATCCAGATGACTCTTCAGTGATGGTTTCAATTTTCATTCCCCTGAGGAAGGAGCTGCTCTCCAAAAGCTAGTGATTCGAAACAAACCTGTTAGACTTTAATCTGATGTTGAAAGACTTCTTACTGTGCCCACCCCAATCCAACGCCGGCATCTCCACGTCATGGTTTCTACTATGTTACTGCATTTCAAATTGTGTAAGCTTAAAGGACCAAGTTAAGATCATAATAAGAACATGAGAAAAAGGAGCAGGAGTAGGCCATCTGGCCCCTCGAGCCTGCTCTGTCATTTAATGATCTTTTGTGGACTCAGCTCCACTTTCCGGCCCAAACACCATAACCCTTAATCCCTTTATTCTTCAAAAAACTATCTATCTTTATCTTAAAAACATTTAATGAAGGAGCCTCAACTGCTTCACTGGTTTCTATAAGATCCCTCCGCATCCTTCTAAATTTCAACGAGTACAGTCCCAGTCTACTCAACCTCTCCTCGTAATCCAACCACCTCAACTCTGGGATTAACCTAGTGAATCTCCTCTGCTCACCCTCCAGTACGTCCTTTCTCATGTAAGGAGACCAAAACTGGACACACTACTCCAGGTGTGGCCTCACCAACACCTTATACAATTGCAGCATAACCTCCCTAGCCTTAAACTCCATCCCTCTAGCAATGAAGGACAAAACTCCATTTGCATTCTTAATCACCTGTTGCACCTGTCAACCAACGTTTTGCACTAGTACACCCAGGTCTCTCTGCACAGCAGCATGTTTTAATATTTTATCATTTCAATAATAATCCCTTTTGCTGTTATTCCTACCAAAATGGATAACCTCACATTTGTCAACATTGTATTCCATCTGCCAGATCCTAGCTCATTCACTTAACCTATCCAAATCCCTTTGCAGACTTCCGGTATCCTCTGCACTTTTTGCTTTACCACTCATCTTAGTGTCGTCTGCAAACTTGGGACACATTGCACTTGGTCCCCAACTCCAAATCATTTATGTAAATTGTGAACAATTGTGGGCCCAACACTGATCCCTGAGGGACACCACTAGCTACTGATTGCCAACCAGAGAAACACCCATTAATCCCCACTCTTTGTTTTCTATTAATTAACCAATCCTCTATCCATGCTACTACTTTACCCTTAATGCCATGCATCTTTATCTTATGCAGCAACCTTTTGTGTAACTCCTTATCAAAATCTTTCTGGAAATCCAAATATACCACATCTATTGGCTCCCCGTTACTGCATTGGTAATGTCCTCAAAAAATTCCACTAAATTAGTTAGGCACAACCTGCCCTTTATGAACCCATGCTGCGCCTGCCCAATGGGACAATTTCCATCCAGATGCCTCGCTATTTCTTCCTTGATGATAGATTCTAGCATCTTCCCTACTACCGAAGTTAAGCTGACTGGACTATAATTACCCGCTTTCTGCCTACCTCCTTTTTTAAACAGTGGTGTCATGTTTGCTAATTTCCAATCCGCCGGGACCACCCCAGAGTCTAGTGAATTTTGGTAAATTATCACTAGTGCATTTGCAATTTCCCTAGCCATCTCTTTTAGCACTCTGGGATGCATTCCATCAGGGCCAGGAGACTTGTCTACCTTTAGCCCCATTAGCTTGCCCATCACTACCTCCTTAGTGATAACAATCATTTCAAGGTCCTCACCTCTCGTAGCCTCATTTCCATCAGTCACTGGCATGTTATTTGTGTCTTCTACTGTGAAGACCGACCCAAAAAACCTGTTCAGTTCCTCAGCCATTTCCTCATCTCCCATTATTAAATCTCCCTTCTCATCCTCTGAAGGACCAAAATTTACCTTAGCCACTCTTTTTTTGTTTTATATATTTGTAGAAACCTTTGCTATCTGTTTTTATATTCTGAGCAAGTTTACTCTCATCATCTATCTTACTCTTCTTTATAGCTTTTTTGGTAGCTTTCTGTTGCCCACTAAAGATTTCCCAGTCCTCTAGTCTCCCACTAATCTTTGCCATTTTGTTAGCTTTTTCCTTCAATTTGATACTCTCCCTTATTTCCTTAGATATCCACGGTCGATTTTCCCTCTTTCTCCCGTCCTTCCTTTTTGCAAATAATAGCACAGTGGGCTAAATAGCTGGATTGTAATGCAGAACAATGCCAGCAGCGCGGGTTCAATTCCTGTAACCGAACAGGCGCTGGAATGTGGTGATTAGTGGCTTTTCACAGTAACTTCATTGAAGCCTACTTGTGACAATAAGTGATTATTATTATTATTTATTATTGAACCAAACTGGTCTAACCACTCTACCCCTCACCCTTGTTTCAGCGAAGGGGTGGAACAGCATATAAGGGGCAGAGCTCCTTTGTTACTGTGTCAATTTCTCAATAATGTCCCTCCTGTTACCTCCACATAGAAGAAATATAACAAGAAGTTTATGGAATTTTCCTCGGCTTTCTAAGAACGCATTACTTGCCTTCACAGGACGGGGTATCAAGGACTTGGCATGCTTGCCTTCATAGGATGGGGTATCGAGTATAAAAGCTCAAAAATAATATTACAGTTATATAGAACATTGGTTAGGCCACATTTGGAATGCTGTGTCCAATTCTGGTCAGCAAACTACCAAAGGACATGGAGGCTTTGGCGAAAGTACAGAAAAGATTTACCAGGAGGTTGCCTGGTATCGAGGGTATTAACTATGAGGAGAGATTGAATAAACTGGGATTGTTCTCCCTAGAGAGACGGAGGCTGAGGGGTGAACTGATGGAAGTTTATAAAATTATTAGAGGTATAGATGGGGTGAACAGTTGGAGGCTTTTTCCCAGGGTGGAAATGACAATTTCAAGTGGCCACCAGTTCAAGGTGAGGGGGAGAGGAGAGGCGGGGGGGGGGGGGGGTCAGCGAGATGTGCGAAGGAAGTTTTTTTATACAGAGGGTGGTGGTGGACTGGAATGCACTGCCAAGTGAGGTGGTTGAGGCAGATGTGTGAGCGAACTTTAAGACTTTGCTGGATAGGCACGTGAACAGACGAGGTAAAGAAGGATCTAGATTGGTCTAGATAGAACACATGATCGGCGCAGGCTTGGAGGGCCGAAGGGCCTGTTCCTGTGCTGTATTCTTTGTTCTTTGTTTTCTGAGAAGTTGTCTGATGGGCCGCATGTGCTGTTTCTGTGTTATCCCAGGTGACAGGACTCTCTGCTGAGACAATGCGTATTGTACTGGAACGCTGTTGCAATGACCTGCGGATGCTTTCCGTGCCCAACAAAACACTGAAGGCAGAAGGGTTCTTCAGGAGTAATAAGGTGAGGTCGTAAAATTGATTTTGCAATAAAATAGATGAATGGTATTTTGCAGAACTAACTAGAGGGTGCTGGATTGCTGAAACCATTCCGGGTGATGAATCCGAATTTGTGATCCATTCCAATTTAATACCAGCAGGATGTGTACAGAAACACAGCTTTAGTGTGAAAAAACATAACTAATATGCAGAATGAAGTAATTGAATATAGCTTCTAAAATATTGTCTTTCTGAAGGAAAATTGAATTTTTAAACTAAAACATAATATGTTTCATTTGGCTAATCCCATTTGAGATTAAGTTGAGTGGTAGCTAATTATCTATCACAAACACGGAATTATCTATATTATCGTACAGTTCAAATGACAAATTTATATTGGGGAAGTCATTAATCGAGCTTTTGTACCTCAAATTAGATGCATTTGAAAAGATGGAGATTTATCATGAGATGTTTTTGTGTGCTTTGTAGAATTCAAAGCATTCATTGTTTTTTGCTGAATTTTACCTCAAGCAGAACGCAAACATGTAAAGATGGAAAGACTTTTTCCAGCACCTTTTCTTGACCGCAGGACATCCCAAACGCTTTACAGCCCATGACGTACTTTTGAATGTAACCACTGCTGTTGGATTGTAGGAAATCTGGCAGCCAATTTGTGCACAGCGTCCAACAGACAGCAGTGTGATAACGACCCGATAATCTGATTTAGTGATGTTGTTGCAGGGAATGTTAAAGGAAGAACTCCCTTGCTCTCCAAAATAGTGGAGTGGGATCTACTCCATCCAACCAAGAGAGCAGGCTGAGCCTCACGTTAACATATCATGTGAAAGACTGCTCCTCAGCCAGTGCAGCATTCCCTCAGTACTAACACAATGTTGGCCTGGATTTTGTGCTCAAATCGCTTTAGAGTAGGGCTTGAGCGCAGAACCTTTTGCCTCAGTGGAGCGCTTGCTATCAACTGAACCACGGCTGATACCTCTATGTTAAGGACGTGAAGCGTAATATTTTGTCATCAAACCTGTATGTTTTTAAGGATTTTGTGATAATTTGTCTTGCAGTTCATTTATTTTATTTTCTGTAGAACAATGATTTAAATCTGTTCTAACCTGAGTTTTAATTTGTTCTAGATATTTGTTGAAAGCTCAGACATCCAAGATAATCAAGCAGCCTTCACTGAGTCGCAACTGTGGCATCTACTAGACCAGCATGCCAATACCATTCGACTATATGTTTCATTGCCAGAACAATCGCCAGGCTCCCATGGACTAAAGTGTCTCTACCAAAAGGCCGCTGGGGATCCAGGCAGCCAAGAAGACAGCTACGAATGTGCAAAAGGGTCCTCAATGCACAGGAAACCTGTGGAAGCCATTTTGGAGGAAAGCACTGAGAAATTGAAGAACTTGTCACTGCTGCAGCAACGGCAGTCATCCTGCACTCCGGGAGAAAATGGCGACGGTCTCAAAAGTGCAGAAAGCAGTGACTTTGAAACCATTGAATCGCCATCACAAGAGGCAGACTCATCGGCCTCTGTGGACAACCGGGAACTGGAAAACCGGATTCCCTCCTCTGATCCAGAGACCCCACTCCAATTGGAAGAGCGGTCAGATTCTGATGTAAACAATGACCGGAGCACAAGCTCCGTGGACAGTGACATCCTCAGCTCCAGCCACAGCAGTGACACTTTGTGCAATGCAGACACAGCCCCTATCCCCCTGACCAATGGGCTGGACTCTCACAGCATCACACACAGCCGTCGCTCAAAGGCCAACGAAGCGAAGAAGGAAACGTGGGATACAGCAGAGGAGGATTCTGGGACAGATAGTGAATATGACGAGAACGGGAAGGGTAGAGGGTTGACACGGTACCTGTACTTCAAAGCAGAGGAGTGCACTTCTGAGGATGGATCAGGTGATGGACAGCAAAGTATGTTGTGTTTTGTTTCAGGTGCATATCAAAGGAACTTTAATACGTATTTCTTTGGTGGTAGAATTGCTAAGTGTGCTTTCTGTCACCATCAACCTCCTAAATAATGGCTAGTTTGTTTTCAAAGAGTGAAATTCCTCCAGTTATTTATGTAGACCCAAGGCTAGCATGTGGGCATCCTGCTGCTTATTTGTTTCAACAGCAAAATCCCACGTAACATAGCACAAAAACAGGCTATTGAGCCCAATTGGTCCATGCCAGTGTTTATGCTCCATATGAGTCTCCTCGCTTCGAACCCCATTGCTATATCTTTCATAGAATCTACAGTGCAAAAGGAGGCTATTCGGCCCATCGAGACTGCATCGGTCCTTGGAAAGAGCACCCTACTTAAGCCCATACCTCCACCCTATCCCCGTAACCCCATCTAACTTTTTTTGGACACTAATTTAGCATGGCCAATCCACCTAACCTGCACATCTTTGGACTGTGGGAGGAACCCACTCTTTTTCTTCGCCCGTGACCTCATTATAACATAAAATTCATAAGAGACTTGACAGGGTAGATGCTAGGGATTGATTCTTCTGGCTAGGAAGTCCAGAACTGGTGTTTAAAGTTTCAGAATAAGGGATCAACCATTTAGGACGAAGATGAGAAAAACTATTTTCACTTAAAGGTTAGTTTGAAATACAGTACCCCAGTGAGATGTGAATGCTCAATGGTTGTGTATATTCAGGATCAAAGTGGATAGATTTTTAGATACTAAGGGGATATAGGGAGTACAGGAAGGTGGAGCTGAAATACAAGATTAGCAGTGATCTTTGTGAATGACCGAGTAAGCCCAAAGGGTCAATTGGCTTCCTACTCCTAGTTTTGCATTCATCTGATGTCCTTAAATGCATCTGTGCTGTTTGCCTCAACTGCTCCTTATGATAATAAATTGCCCATTTTTACCACTGTGGGTAAAGAGGTTGCTCCTGAATTGCCTATAGGATTTATCAGTGCCTCTTATATTGATGGCCTCCAATCCTGGTTTCACTGATAAGTGAAACATTTAAACATCTTCCCTTCATCTATCCTTTCATCATTTCAATTAAAGATCTCTTATCACGTCTCCCTCAGTCTTTTTTCTAGAAAAAAGTAAGTCAGCTTTTTCTGATAGCTGTAAACTCAGTTCTGGTATCCTTCTAAAATCCTTTTGCATCTTCTCCAGTGTCTTGAAACACTTGTTATAATATGAAGGCCAGAACTGTTCACAGTACTCCCAAGTGTGAACATAGAACATATAGAACATAGAAAATACAGCACAGAACAGGCCCTTCGGCCCACAATGTTGTGCCGAACCTTTGTCCTAGATTAATCATAGATTATCATTGAATTTACAGTGCAGAAGGAGGCCATTCGGCCCTTTGAGTCTGCACCGGCTCTTGGAAAGAGCACCCTACCCAAACTCAACACCTCCACCCAACACCAAGGGCAATTTGGACATTAAGGGCAATTTATCATTGGCCAATTCACCTAACCCGCACATCTTTGGACTGTGGGAGGAAACCGGAGCACCCGGAGGAAACCCACGCAGACACGGGGAGGACGTGCAGACTCCGCACAGACAGTGACCCAAGCCGGAATCGAACCTGGGACCCTTATGCTGTGAAGCAATTGTGCTATCCACAATGCTACCGTGCTGCCCTTGAGAACAAATAAATCTACACTATCATTTTACCGTAATCCGTGTACCTATCCAATAGCTGCTTGAAGGTCCCTAATGTTTCCGACTCAACTACTTCCACAGGCAGTGCATTCCATGCCCCCACTACTCTCTGGGTAAAGAACCTACCTCTGATATCCCTCCTATGTCTTCCACCTTTCACCTTAAATTTATGTCCCCTTGTAATGGTTTGTTCCACCCGGGGAAAAAGTCTCTGACTGTCTACTCTATCTATTCCCCTGATCATCTTATAAACCTCTATCAAGTCGCCCCTCATCCTTCTCCGTTCTAATGAGAAAAGGCCTAGCACCCTCAATCTTTCCTCGTAAGACCTACTCTCCATTCCAGGCAACATCCGGGTAAATCTTCTTTGCACCTTTTCCAAAGCTTCCACATCCTTCCTAAAATGAGGCGACCAAAACTGTACACAATACTCCAAATGTGGCCTTACCAAAGATTTGTACAGCTGCATCATCACCTCACGGCTCTTAAATTCAATCCCTCTGTTAATGAACGTGAGCACACCATAGGCCTTCTTCACAGCTCTATCCACTTGAGTGGCAACTTTCAAAGATGTATGAACATAGACCCCAAGATCTCTCTGCTCCTCCACATTGCCAAGGACTCTACCGTTAACCCTGTATTCCGCATTCATATTTGTCCTTCCAAAATGGACAACCTCACACTTTTCAGGGTTAAACTCCATCTGCCACTTCTCAGCCCAGCTCTGCATCCTATCTATGTCTCTTTGCAGCCGACAACAGCCCTCCTTACTATCCACAACTCCACCAATCTTCGCATTGTCTGCAAATTTACTGACCCACCCTTCAACTCCCTCATCCAAGTCATTAATGAAAATCACAAACAGCAGAGGACCCAGAACTGATCCCTGCGGTACGCCACTGGTAACTGGGATCCAGGCTGAATATTTGCCATCCACCACCACTCTCTGACTTCTATCGGTTAGCCAGTTCGTTATCCAACTGGCCAAATTTCCCACTATCCCATGCCTCCTTACTTTCTGCAAGTGTGAGCTAATAAAGAATCTATGCCAGTTTAGTATAACTTCTCTGTTTTTAAATTGTATCTCCAGAAATGAACCCCAGTGCTATGCATGCATTTTATTAATCTGTGTGACTATTATTAATGATTTCTGTATCTCTGCCAGATTTCTCTGCTACCAAAGGCATCACATTACTCTTACAATGAATTTAATTTTCCAGTTAAATTCCCATTCTGCAAGCTTTTTCTAAATGTAGTCTAACTCAATTTCTCAGTGGCAGCTCCAAACTCTGGTGGACCAAATTGGACTTAGAAATTTCAAATAAAATGTGTCTTTATTTGAATGGTGTGCTCCATGAGGCTTAATAGTACTTTAAATGTTCGCTTAAAAGACATATTACAGTTCCTTTAGTGCTTTATATAAAAATATTATGCCATTTGCGTTTTTTTTTTAAAAAGTTTAATTTAAGTTTCGTCCTCAGGTTGTGCATCATCCCAACCATGTGGTTGATGCTGAATGATTGGTGCTTGCACGAGTGGCTTAGTGTATTATATCTTCGAATTTGCAGCCAGTACTTGCACATCCCCACAATGGGATATCTGAGATCAATAACTTGGTGGATGCAATCTTAAGCACAGTCGCACATCCTGCTACTCCTTTATCATCCCCTGCACTTCTGATACTCCTCGTGTTTTATCCATTAAACTACCATCATTTTACCCAGTAAGCTACCATTAGTCCCTTTGTTTTTTTTCAACTTTGATACAGCAAGCACTTAGCCCTTGGGCGCAAAGCTGTAAAACTGGTCCCCTGGGGGAGGGAAGACCGCTTCTGAAGGTGGGTTTTGTTCGCTGCCTCTGATAGTTAAGCTCTTGTGACCAGGATTGCAATTACAATTTTTAAGTTAATTGCTTATGCGTAAGTTCTGCTTTTGCAGCTGATCACTAAATTTACCACACCGTTTGATGGGGTGAATTTGGAACTTCAGAAGCCAGAGTGTACAAAGCATGTAACAATTAAGTGGTAATGGGTCAAACTGTCTTGGAGAGATTGCATTCAGTTTGAAAGGATCACTACTTCCAATGTTTTCCGTCTTCCTCAATTCCATTGAACTAAAATTCTTGCAGTATTTCTCAAGGATGCAGAACCTTATAAACCAATCACTAAATTAATGGCAACTGTTGCAAGTAACCTGAATCTTACATCTCTTTATTAGGGGCAGTATGGTGGTGCAGAGGTTAGCACTGCTGGCTCACAGGGCCCAGGTTCGATCCCGCTCTGGGTCACTGTCCATGTGGAGTTTGCACATTCTCCCCGTGCTTGCGTGAGTTTCGCCCCCACAACCCAAAGATGTGCAGGTTAAAGAGGGTAGGTGGATTGGCCACGCTAAATTGCCCCTGAATTGGAAAAAATGAATTGGGTACTCTAAATTTTTTTTTAAAGTTAGAGGCTTTTAAGAGGGATCAGTGGTGAGCTGGCAAGGTGGATACAGAACTGGCTAGGTTATAGAAGGCAGAGAGTAGCAATGGAAGGGTGCTTTTCTAATTGGAGGGCTGTGACTAGTGGTGTTCCGCAGGGATCAGTGCTGGGACCTTTGCTGTTCGTAGTATATATAAATGATTTGGAGGAAAATATAACTGGTCTGATTAGTAAGTTTGCAGCCGACAAAGGTTGGTGGAATTACGGATAGCGATGAGGACTGTCAGAGGATACAGCCAGGATTTAGATCGTTTGGAGACTTGAGCGGAGTGATGGCAGATGGAGTTTAATCCGGACAAATGTGAGGTAATGCATTTTGGAAGGTCTAATGCAGGTAGGGAATATACAGTGAATGGTAGAATCCTCAAGAGTATTGAAAGTCAGAGAGATCTAGGTGTACAGGTCCACAGGTCACTGAAAGGGGCAACACAGGTGGAGAAGGTAGTCAAGAAGGCATACGGCATGCTTGCCTTCATTGGCTGGGGTATTGGGTATAAGAATTGGCAAGTCATGTTGCAGCTGTATAGAACCTTAGTTAGGCCACACTTGGAGTATAGTGGTCAATTCTGGTCGCCACACTACCAGGAGGATGTGGAGGCTTTCGAGAGGGTGCAGAAGAGATTTACCAGGATGTTGCCTGGTATGGGAGGGCATTAGCTATGAGGAGCGGTTGAATAAACTCGGTTTGTTCTCACTGGAACGACAAGAGGTTGAGGGGCGACCTGATAGAGGTCTACAAAATTATGAGGGGCATAGACAGAATTGATAGTAAGAGGTTTTTCCCCAGGGTAGAGGGGTCAATTACTAGGGGGCATAGGTTTAAGGTGCGAGGTGCAAGGTTTAGAGTAGATGTACGAGGCAAGTTTGTTACACAGAGGGTAGTGGGTGCCTGGAACTTGCTGCCGGAGGAGGTGGTGGAAGCAGGGACGATAGTGACATTTAAGGGGCCTCTTGACAAATAGATGAATAGAGGGATACGGACCCAGGAAGTGTAGAAGATTGTAGTTTAGTCGAGCAGCATGGTCGGCACCGGCTTGGAGGGCCAAAAGGCCTGTTCCTGTGCTGTACTTTTCTTTGTTCTTTAAATTAACATTTGAATGAAAGCCTCCATGATCTGCTGGGGCAATTAGCAGAATAACTGGTGGACTGTAGGGCTTCATCTGCTTCCTAACTGATGCTGAATAAAGGGGTCGTACCTTTGCAGTTCAGTCAAAGAAAAGTATAGGCAAACAAATTCTATACCTTGCCATCTGAAACCAAATGTTTTATTTTTACACTGTTATCCTATCTGGCATGCCCATCACGGCCTAGATGTTAAAAAGAATTGAAGAGACTCTAAAGCTGGTCATTTTGAAGACTTAAAAGCAGCGGTCAATCTAGAGAAAACTCTCCCAATGACAGAAAATACCCTCTCACTATGCTCACATCTGCTGCGGTTAGACAGTGACCTTAGCGATCGGCCGCTCATCCAAGTGTTTTTTAAAGGTTGTGAGGTTTCCAGCCTCCACTACCTTCCCAGGCATTCCTGATTCTCACCACCTTCTTAGTGAAAAAATATTTTCTCAAATCCCCTCGGAATCTCCTGCCCCTCACCCCAAAACTATGCCCCTTGTGATTGACCCCTCAACCAAGAGAAACAGCTGCTTCCTATTTATCCTGTCCAAACCCATCCATCACCCCTCAACCAAATTCCCCTCCTCAGCCTTCTCTGCTCAAAAGAAAACAATCCAAGCCTAACCAATCTCTCCTTATAGCTCAGATGCTCTATCCCAGGCAATATCCTGGTGAATCTCCTCTGTACTCCTACCAGTGCAATCTCCACCTTACTATAGTGAGGTGACCAGAAATGCGCGCACAACTTCAGCTGTGGCCCAACCAATGTTCTGTACAGCTCCAACATAACCTCCTTTCTCTTACATTCTATGCCACAACTGATAAAGACAACTGTCTCATTTGTCTCTTGACTACTCTTCAGCTGCTCTGCCACCTACAGGGATCTATGAACAAGTTCCCCAAGATCCATCTTTTACTCGGAGCTTCCTACTGTCCTGCCATTCATTTCATACTCCCTTGTCCTGTTTCTTCTTCCACAGTGCATCACCTCACACTTATCAGGGTTAAACGCCATCTGACCAAACCATCCAAATCTTGGCGGCACGGTAGCACAGTGGTTAGCACTGTTGCTTCACAGTGCCAGGAACCCGGGTTCGATTCCTGGCTCGGGTCACTGTGTGCGGGGTCTGATCCCTGTGGTACGTCGCTGGACACCGGCCTCCAGTTACTCAAACAGTCTTCCACCATCACCCTTTTTTGTCCTATTACTAAGCCAATTTTGGATCCGTCTCAACAAGGTTTCTTGAATTCCATGTGCTTCAACTGTCTCAATCAGTCTCCCATGTGGGACCTTACAAAAAGCTTTGCTGCACCCATATAGACTACATCAACTGCATTTCCTTCATCCACAAGCTCGGTCACTTTATCAAAACATTCTATCAAATCCGAGAGGCAGGAACTCTGTCTGATAAAGCCATGCTGACTATCCCTAATCAACACGTGCTTTTCCAAGTGGAAATTAATTCTCTCCTTCAGAATTTTCTCCTAGTAGTTTCCCTACCACTAATGTGAGACTCACCCGTTTGTAATCCCCTGCTTCATCTCTACCCCACTTCTTGAAAAGTGGAACAACATTGGCCAGGATTTTCCCTTCTGGGGACTAAGTCCCCAGGCCGGCGGGAAAACCGGCGCCAGCAACTCCGGCATCAACAGCCCCCAAAGGTGAGGAATTCTCACCTGTCTAGGGAACCATGTGGACGCCGGAGGGGTTGGCCTCCGCTCCAGCCGGCGGCGAAGGGCCGGCGGGAGTTCGCGCATGTGCGGAACCGCCGGCGTGATTCCGCGCATGCGCAGACCGTGGGGGGTTCTCTTCTCCACGTCGGCCCCCGGGAAGTATGGCGGAGCCCTACAGGGGGCCGGCGCGGAAGGAAGAAGTGCCCCCACGGAACAAGCCCACCCGCAGAACGGTGGGCCCCGATCGCAGGCCAGGCCACCGTGCCCGAGCCCCCGCGCATACTCCCGCCGTGTGGGACCTGAGTAACCCACGACGGCGGGACTGGCCAAAAATGGACGTCCGCTCGATCCATCGGGGCCCGGAGAATCGCCGGAGGGCCCCTGCCAACGGCCCCCAACCGGCTTGGCGGGAATCCTGATCCCGCCCAAAAACGGTGCTGGAGAATTCGGCAGCCGGCGTCAGGGCGGGATTCACGCCACGCCGGTCGGGATTCTCCGACCCAGCATTGGAGAATGTCTCCCGTTAGTTGTCCTCCAATCCTATGGCACTTCCCCCATGGCCAGAGAGGAATTTAAAAACTTGTGTCAGAGTCCCTGCAATTTCCTGCTTCATTTCCCACAGCAGCGTTGGATGCAATTCTTCCAGGCCTGAAGATTGTCTATTTTTAAGCCAATCAAAACCTACAATAGTTTAGACAGGCATCATGATCGGCGCAAGCTTGGAGGGCCAAAGGACCTGTTCCTGTGCTGTACTGTTCTTTGTTCTAATACCTCCTCACTTACTATGCCAAACTGCTCAAGGTCCTCAGTCCCATTTCCTGAATTCTGTACCTACGGCCTCCTTCTCCTGAATGAAGACCAATGAGAAGTATTAATTTAACACCCTAGCAATTAAACATCTTGGCAACAGAATAATATATGCTTGATTACAGAATATGCCCTCTTGCCCTCAAAAGTTAATAAAGCCAATTCATTATACCCTCTAATATTCCTATACTACAGAAATTTTGTACCCATTGTACTGTTTAGACTCCCGCATGTTGACGCTTCTATTAAAAGTGTGAATAAAAGGGGCAGCACAGTGGGTTAGCCCTGCAGCCTCATGGCGCCGAGGTCCCAGGTTCGATCCTGGCTCTGGGTCACTGTCCATGTGGAGTTTGCACATTCTCCCTGTGTTTGCATGGGTTTCGCCCCCACAACCCAAAGATGTGCAGGGTAGGTGGATTGGCCATGCTAAATTGCCCCTTAATTGGAAAAAATGAATTGGGTACTCTAAATTTATTTTTTAAAAGTGTGAATAAACAATGCTGTTCAAAAAAGTTTACAATTATTAGAAGTTATATCATATGGAGTTTTACTGGAGTGGATACGAGGAAACTATTTGTACTGGCAGGGGTCGATAACCAGGGGGGACACACAACCATACAGTGCAAAAGGGGGCCATTCGGCCCATCAAGTTTGCATCGACCCTCTGAAAAAGCACCCTACCTAGGCCCACTCCCCTGCTCTATCCCCATAACCCTGCAACCACATCTTTGCACGCTAATAAGTCAGCTAAGACTGTAAAACCAATTATCGTGCAAAGTCAGTGCATTAATGGCCCAGATTATGTTATCAAAATAACAGTGAGATTAATGGTGTCTGCTGTTTATTGGTGTGTAAATTGGCAATTTAGGGTGAGGAAGTGATGGCTAGTGATTTGTGAATCACCACAAATTGCGGCAATTTATGCCTCCCTACCAATAGTTTTATTCAAATAGTAGCTCACCCACAACATTGATGCGTTTGTGCCTCAATGACCTGTTAAATTGGCTGTAGAATGTTAGGGTAAGTACTTTTTTTTAAATGTGGTTTGTTCCGGCAATACCTCTCAACTTCTCCAGCCCAGAATAGTAACAATCAGTTTCAATTTCTGTAGGTAGTAAATTCTTAATTTTCCTTTCAGTTCCTGTAGGTAGCTAATTCTTAATTTTCTTTCTTGCTTTCCCTCCTTTAACTTAGCCTTTCTTTCCCACTCTATTTCTTTTTCTGCACCTAATTGTCCAGATCTAATTCACCCAATTTTCTTTTCCATGGTTCCTTTTTTTTTTCCACATCAGCTTTCAAATCTCCATATTGTGACTGCCATTGATCTGGAAGCATGATGTGGAGATGCTGAGGTGGGCACAGTAAGAAGTCTTACAACACCAGGTTAACGTCCAACAGGTTTATTTGGAATCACTAGCTTTCGGAGCGCAACTCCTTCATCTGGTGAGTAGACTGGTGTTGGACTTTAACCTGGTGTTGTAAGACTTCTTACTGTGATCTGGAAGCAGTACAGTAAGGCACATTTGTAAATTATTTAAAATGTCTGATTCTGCAGTTTTTAAGAAAGTTTGAAAAGTTAAGAGTTGGCTTCAATTGCAATTTTCTTGGATAATATGGAATACTGGCCCATGTGACTTGGTGACCCTTGACCTGGAAGCAGTGCCAATAG
This sequence comes from Scyliorhinus torazame, assembly GCF_047496885.1. Classification (NCBI taxonomy): domain Eukaryota; kingdom Metazoa; phylum Chordata; class Chondrichthyes; order Carcharhiniformes; family Scyliorhinidae; genus Scyliorhinus; species Scyliorhinus torazame. The sequence goes on from NC_092716.1 coordinate 190,314,063, forward strand.
GAAGAAAGTTGAGACCATGTATGGTTGCAAAAAGAGAAGATCAGCAGAGGACACAAAAGACAGACAGAGAAACGGCTCTGGTAAAGAACAAGGAAGTGCTGCAACAGGACACAGTGATCAAAATTCTGTTGTGTTTAGGACCAAGCCAAATTCTCTACAAATCCCTTGACTTAGAAAAGAGAAATTTGCAAGAGAAGAACAAGAGATGGAGCTGAAAAATCTCAATGGAGCATGAGTTCTGGTTATGTGAACTTGTGTTAATGCGAAGTATGGCTGACTCACAGAAAACTGCTCTTAATTTTAATTTGGCAAAGAATTCCACAAATCTGAATTGACTGGAGGGGTGCATTCATTCTTTTAGCAGGGTACTCGTGTGATTACGAGGAAGTAAAGACTGCTGTACTGAACGCTTACGAGTTGCTGCTAGAGTCCTGTAGGCAGGAATTTAGACATTTGAGAAAGGGCATAGGCTATGTAAAATTTGCCATAGCGAAGGAACTGGTGCTTGATAGATGGTATGGGTTGTTGGTAGAGGCAATCGAAAATAGTGATCCTTTCGGGCTACGGTCTCACCTTGAAACACCACAAGGTTCAAAAATAAGGGAAGTCTTGGTAATAGCAGATGACTCATAGGATGATTATCAACAGGTTCCCACTTTGGAATTTCCCAGAGAAACTGGCATGAAAGGCAGGCTGATAAGAGGTCAGGCCTTGCTGAGGAGAAGGGGAGGGAGGAAAAAACCTCGGCCTTTGAGAGTTTGTAGAAGTGAAGATTAAGAGTGCAAGTGTAGTTCAAGGGAACCAACATGCAACTTTTGTAACAAGAAATGGAATTTAAAAACCAAACCAGTTGTATTTTGTCCATTTAAGGGGTGTCCCCTCAGCTGATAATGTCCTGACTGGTAAAGTTCGCAACAAGCAGGAGTCTTCCCACATATTCACTGGGAGGATGAATCGGATGATGGAAAGCTATAAAGATATTTTTCTGAATGTTAAAATGATGCCATGTTTATCTGGTAAGGCAAGCAAATCGGTTATGATCCATAGAAATACAGGATCAGCACAATCACTGTTAGCAGGTGATATGAAGCTCTCTCCAAAAGGTTCGCTGAATAAAAAGATATTGAATCAGGGTATTGAGGGAAATGGTTTGTAGAAGGTTAATTTTAAATGTGGCTTAAGCACCAGTGTTGTTACCTTGAGTGTCATTTACCTGTTGGAGATGTTGATTTCTTGTTAGGAAACAACTTGACTGGAGAAAAGATATTGCTGTCTTCACTGGTTTCAGGGAGACTGTTGAAACTGAAATTGTACAAGGAAAGCCAAGTGAATTAAAAGAAACATAACTATCTGTAAACCTGCTGTGAGAATTGATGTTTCAAACAAAAATGTCTAAAGAATCAAACTATGGCTGCTAATTGTAAAGAATGTTGGCACATCAGAAGGGAGAAGTTAGGGCAATTGGGGACGATATAAAGCCATCTGAGATATAAATGCAGGGACTCTTATAAGCAAGATAATGGAAAGCAGCCAACAATTGTTTTTTATTCTTTCAGGGTATGTGAACATCGCTAGCTGGGCTTGCATTTTTATTGTCCGTTCCTAATTGTCCTTGAGAAGGTGGTGGGGGGCCATTGCCTTGAATTACTGGAGTCCCATGTGGTGTTGGTACACCCACAATGCTGTTATGGAGAGAGTTCCAGGATTTTGACCCAACACCAGGGAAGGAACCATAATATAATCCCAAGTCAGGATAGTGTGTTGCTTGGAGGGCAATTTACAGATGGTGGTATTCCCATGCATCTGCCTATGTTCTTCTAGATGGTATGATAGTGTTTGGAAGGTGCCGTTGAAAGCGTCTTAGTAAGTAGGGCACCTTGTAGATGGTACACACTGCTGCAACTTTGTTGGTAGTGAAGAGCGTGGATATTGAAGGTAGTGGATGGGGTGTCAATCAAGTGGGCTGCTTTGTCCTGAAGGGTGTCGAGCATCTTCAGTCTTGTTGGAGCTGCACTCATCCAGGCAAGTAGAGAGTATTCCATTCCTGACTTCTGCCTTGTAGATGGTGGACAGGCTTTGGGGAGTCAGGAGATTAATTATTTGCCACAGAATTCCCAGCCTCTGACCGGCTCTTGTACCTGCATTATTTATACAAGCCCATAAAACGTAGGAGCAGAAGTAGACCATTCAGCCCATCGAGTCTGATCCACCATTCAATGAGATTATGGCTGACCTGATATAATCCTCAATTCCATTTTCTTGCCTTATCCTCATAACGCGTGATACCCTTACTGATTAAAAATCTGTCTTCCTCAGCCTTGAACATACTTTACAACTCAACCTTTACAGCTCTCTGCGGTAAAGAATTCCACTGATTCACTACCCTCAGAGAAGAAAATCCTCATCTCTGCCTTAAATGTGTGACCCCTTATTCTGAGATTATGCCCTCTAGTCTTAGACTCTCCCACAAGAAGAATCATCCTCTCAGCATCCAGCTGTAAAACCACCTGAGAATCCTGTATATCTCAATAACGTTGCGTCTAATTTTTCTAAAATCCAATGAGTACAGGCCCAACCTACTTGACCTTGCATAAGAAAATCCTTCCAGACCCGGGATCAATCCAGTAAATTTCTTTGGACTACCTCCAATACCGATATAACCTTCCCTTGAATAAGGAGACGAAAACTGTTCACAATGTTCTAGGTGTGGTTTAACTACTGCTGTGTATAGTTTTAGCAGGACGACTCTACTTTTATACTCCATTCCTTTTGAAATAAAAGCCAACATTCCATTTACCTTCCCAATTACCTGCTGAGCATGCACACTAGCTTTTTGTGCTATATGCATGAGGATCCCCAAATCCTTCTGTGCTGCAGTTTTCAGCAGTCTTTCTACATTTAAATAATATTCAAGACTCACGAGAGACAAATAGAGATGAAGTCGATGAGGCTTTATTAAGCGTGACTTGTTCCCCGCAGTTCAGCAACAGACTGGCCTGCGGGGGAGAACTCCTGGTTCTTATACTCCGCCTTCAGGGCGGAGCTAGAGATCAACAGCCAACCAGGACCCGGGATCTGTCAGCCAATGACATCACGGCTTCACAGCCCCACATGACCCCTAATGCATACTACCACAGTTATGCTCCATCTGCCAGGTTTTTGCTCATTCACCTAACCTGTCTATATCCCTCTGTAGACTCTGTGTCACCCTCACCACTTGCCTTCCCACCTATTTTTTTAATCATCCACAAACTTGACAATAGTGCATTCACTTCCCTCGTCCAAGTCATTAATATGTTTTGTAAATAAATATGACCTCAGTATGGATCCCTTTGGCACTCCACTAGTCACAGGTTGCCATTCTTTTTTGTAAATTTAGAGTGCCCAATTTTTTTTTTTTTCAATTAAAGGGTAATTTAGTGTGGCCAATCCACCTACCCTGCACATCTTTGGGTTGTGTGGGTGAGACCCCGCAGACATGGGGAGAATGTGCAAACTCCACACACAGTGACTCGGGGCCAGGATCGGACCCAGGATCTCGGCGCCGTGAGGCAGCTGCGCATCGTGTCGCTCACAGGTTTCTATTCTGAAAATGCCCTCTTATCCTAACTCTGTCTTACCGGTTAGCCAATCCTTAATTATGCTATTATACCATCCCCGACACATGGGTTTATCTTATTAAGTAGACTTTTGTGTGGTACCTTATCAAATGCTTTTTGGAAATCCAAGTATATTATTCTACTGGTTCCCCTTTATCCTGCCATTACCACAAAGAATTCTGACAAATTTGTCATCCAGATTTCCCCTTTATCCAGCCATGTTGCTCTGCTTGATTATATTGTACATTTCTAAATTATTATTACATCCTTTATAATGGGACTCCCTAGGGGGAATATTTGCTAGTGGCTGGGAATGGGGACTAACGCAACGAGTCAGAGGTGGTGGGGAATGAAGAACAAAAGACAGTTAAGGGAATAAGAAAAGTGATGGGCAGAGAAATTAAAAGGCCAGATCAAACAGGGCCTCAGTGATAAATAATAGGAACGGGATAAGTAATGTTAAAAAGACGAGCCATAAGGCTTTGTGCCTTAACATGCAGAGCATTTGCAATAAAGTGGATGAATTAATCATGCAAATAAAGTAAAAGGGTATTATATAGTTGGATTTATGGAACGTGGCTGCAGGATGACCAGGGGTGGGAACTGAACATCCAGGGGTACTTGGTATATAGGAAGGACAGACAAAAAGGTAAAGGCAGAGTTGCATTACTGATTAAAGAGGAAATTAAACAAAAGTTGGGGGAAGGAACCAAGGTTGGGGGGAGGGGTTTACAAGAGGAAGTGGAGGGGAGGAGTCTGTGAGGAGTGGGGGGGGGTCTTGTCTACAATTCATGGGTGTCATTCACGGTACTCTTTCAGGGATTGGATGGCGTTAACTAGTAGTGGGGGGAGGGTTGAGGGGTTGGACTATATATGTCAATGGTGACCATAGGCGATTCCTGATTCCTTTTTATTTTTTCCTTTTTTTCCACCTTGGGAGGTTTTGTTTTATTTGATGCTTATATTGCCAGGTGGGCCATTGTGTAGGGGGTGGTGGGAGGATGGGATCATTGTTGTTAATAAGGGGATTGACACTGTATTCGTTACCGTTTACTGTTTGTTGGTGGGGTGTAAATTCTGAAGAAAATGTGAAAATGGAAAATAAAAATATTTTTTTTAAAAAGAGGAAATTAACGCAATGGTGAGAAAGGATATTAGCTCCAACAATGTGGAATATGTAGGGTAGAGCTGAGAAACACAAAGGGCAACAAATGTTAGTGGGGATTGTGTATAGACCCCCAAGCTGTAGTGGTGATGTTGGGAGTGGTATTAAACAGAGATGCATTCAACAAAGGAACATCTGTAATTATGAGTGCATGTCGATTTGGCAAATCAAATTCCTAACAATACTGGAGAGCAATGTTTTTCAAACTTTATTCCCCGGGACCCACTTTGCCAACCAGTCGACCTTTGGGACCCACGCCAGCGGACATTCGCGACCCACATGGGCTAACATATGCCAAGTTTGCTTCCTTTGATGCAAAAGGGAGCCTGCTTGGTCCTCACAACCTCACTCCAATCAGGTTCACAGGAGGAGAGGGCAATGCACACATCTGGTGCAGACTTCAGCCATTCCTTTGTGCCATCTTCACTTTGTGAGAACGGAAAATCTAACCTCGTGCATGTAGGTCGTCGTGAAGGGCAATAGCAACAAAATCTTGATTTACTCAGCATTTGATATTCCTGGGGGAAGCTACTGCAGAATGCTGACAGCTTCATGGGCTTTTGCCATCTTTTTAATGTGCTGCCACAGGTCAGGTACAGCAGCATAGCCTTTTCATTTGATGTCTGCTATAAATTAATAACTTAATCGGTGGTCTCAACCTCAAAGGAATTTTTCACTTCTCATTCAAAATCTGAAACTTCTCTAATTTTCCAGTACTTCCCTGCATATAACACACATGGGCTTTGCATCCTTATTTACATTGGTACAATTGACAAAAACCATACCTCAAGAAATCATCTTTATACTGCTTTGTTCCCAAGTTAGGTTTCTTCTTTGTTCACGAGTTAAGTTTCTCCTTTGTAGGCTGTGAACCAGAAGCTCTGGAGCTCAGTACAGAGTTAACACTAGCACGGCTCTGTTCTGCCCTAAATTCTCCTGTGCAATTCTCTCCAACAGATTCATAAGTGGGATCCTGGCCAGTAGGTATACTGCCAATTTGTGTCACTAGCCGACTTTTACTTAATTTTCACAGTCCTCTAGCCTTGCTTGCTGGCAGCTAGAAAAAGGAACAAGTTCTCCGTCATTTGGCACCAAAAGCACATATATACAGGGCGCATGATGTTAAATGTACATGCAAGGTGCTGACCAGCTCAGTGCTGCTACTTCTGGCCAGGCGACTGCACACAGCCTAATTTCCTCCTTATTTAAAAGATGGCAGCTGCCAACATTCTCAATAAAAATGATAGTAGTGGCCATTGGGCGTTCCTGTTGGTCCAGACCAGATCGCCCCTCCAGCGATCTGGTCTGGACCACAACAGAAACGCCATAACAGATCATTCTGCAACCACCCTGACATCCGCATGTGGCTCACCCGCGGGTCGCTATCGCAGTTTGAAAAATCCTGCCGTAGAGGAAGAATTCCTGCAGTGTATACAGGATGGTTTTCTGGATCAACACATTGAGGAACCAACTAGAGAACAGGTCATCCTAGACTGGATATTGTGTAATGATAAAGGAATAATTGGCAATCTAGTTGTGCAAGGCCCCTTGGGATGAGCGACCATAGTGTAACAGAATTCTTCATCAAGGTGGACAGTAACATAGTTGATTCTGAAACTAGGATTCTGAAACATAAATCTGAGTTGGCTACGATACGCAATGGTAAACATCCAAAGAGCTCATGGGTGAACTGCAATAATTGTTTATTCCAGTCTGGCTCAAAAATAGAATTGTGGCTATACCACGGCTCACAAGGGAAATTAGAGATGGTATTAGATCCAAGGAAGAGGCGTACAAGTTGGCCAGAAAAACAACAGACCTGAGGATTGGGAGCAGTTTAGAATTCAGCGAAGGAGATCAAAGGGATTGATTAAGAAGGGGAAAATAGAGTATGGGAGTAAGATAGTGGGGAACATAAAAACTGACTGTAAAAGCTTCTATAGGTATGTGAAGAGAAAAATGATTAGTGAAGAAATGTGGGCCTCTTACAGTTAGAAATAAGAATTTATAATGCAGAACAAAGAAATGGCTGACCAACTAAATACATACTTTGGTTCTGTCTTCTCAAAGGAGGACACAAGTAACTTACCTGCAATATTGGGGAACACAGGGTTTAGTGAGAGGGAGGAACTGAAAGAAATCAGTATTAGTTGGGAAATAGTGTTGAGGAAATTGATGGGATTGAAGGCTGATAAAGCCGCAGGGCCTGATAATCTATATCCCGCTGTACTTAAGGAATTGGCCCTGGAAATATTGGATGCATTGGTAGTCATCTTCCAAGATTCTATAGACTCTGGGACAGCTCCTACAGATTGGAGGGTAGCTAATGTAACTATTTAAAAAGGAAGGTGAAGAGAAAATGGAATTATAGATTAGTCAGCCTGACATCGGTAGTGGAGGAAATGCTAAAGTCCATTATAAATTATTTAATAGCAGAGCACTTGGAAAACAGTGGCAGGATCGGACAGATTCAGCATGGATTTATGTTAGGGAAATCTACTGGAATTCTTCAAGGATGCAACTAGTAGAGTTGATGTGGGGGAGCCAGTGGATGTGGTTTATTTGGACTTTCAGAAGGCTTTCGACAAAGTCCCACATAAGAGATTAACATATAAAATTAAAGAGCATTCAATTGGGTGTTGTGTATTGAGATGGATAGAAAACTGGTTGGCAGATGGTAAACAAAGGTGGGGATAAATGGGTCTTTTACGGAATGGCAGGCAGCAACTAGTGAGGTGCCGCAGGGATCTGTGCTAGGTCCTTAGCTATTCACAATATATATTAATGATTTATATGAGGAAATTAAATGTAATAACTCCAAATTTTCAGATGGCACAATGCTGGGTGGAGGGTGCAGAGATGCTTCAGTGTGATTTGGACAAGCTTAGTGAGTGGGAAAACGCATGGACAGATGCAGTATAATTTGGATAAATGTGAGACTTTCAGTTTTGGTAGCAAAAATAGGAATCTGGCTATAGATTGAGAGAAGGTATGTGCAAAGACCTTGGTGTCCTTGTACACCAGTCGCTGAAGGTAAGCATGCAAGTGCAGCAGACTTGAAGAAGGCAAATGGTATGTTGGCCTTCACAGCGAGAGGATTGGAGTATATCATAGAATCATAGAATTTACAGTGCAGAAGGAGGCCATTCAGCCCATCGAGTCTGCACCAGGCATGGAAAGAGCATCCCACTTAAGCCCACACTTCCAATCTATCCTCGTAACCCAGTATAGGAGCGGGGATGTCTAGTTGCAGTTGTACAAGACCTTGGTGAGATCACACCTGGAATATTGTGTGCAGTTTTGGTCTCCTTGCTGTAGAGGGAGTGCAGCAAAGTTTACCAGACTGATTGGCAGGACTGACATATTAGAAGAGATGAGTCGGTTAGGATTATATTTGCTGGAATTCAGAAGAATGATGGGAGTTCTCATAGAAACCTAGAAAATTCTAACAGGACTAGACAGTGTTGATGCAGGAAAAATTCCAATGGTGGGATAGTCCAGAATGGCCTATTCCTGCTTCTATTTTTTTATGTTTCTATATTGTGGAATTGTGTAGCAACTTAATGCAATACATTCAAAAGGGGAATACTTGTGTAAGGTGTATCTTTGTTGTATTGACTATTGAAAGTAAAATTTAACTTTATATTTGATTAATCATTTGCCCGTTAATTCGTGTTTAATTTAAATAAATAAGGATTTGTGCTAAGTAAAAGTTACAAAAGTGAAATCTTGTTGGTCATTTCTTTGGGGGATCATTTGGTAAATTTGGTTATTTTGGTTGACGTTTCCCTCACGGGGTCGTAACAAATTAAGGAAATAAATTGTTGGTTGTTCCATTCACTGAGGTGCTCGGTAACCAATTACACTCACTGTGCTGAATCAGCAATTTACAGGACAGAATGTTTTTGAGCTGAAGGATGCAGGAAAATAAATGATTCTCTCATGTGGCATGCTGTAAGGTGCAAAATCTGAGTCAACAATGTTTTTGTTAAACTGTGTTTTCCTGGTCATTGCAAGTCTGCAAGTTTATTTTGGTATTGATAATGACTACTAGGACTGAGAGATGCAGGCCATCAGCATGAGCAGGATTTTAAAAATGCCTTCAGGGTCTTTGATGATGAAGGATCTCTGTCATGGTAGCAGTAACTTTGTAGCAAGGTGCTGTGCAATTGGGATTCTTACTACTCTTAGCTTGCACAACCCGAACAATGTCCTTAACTATGTAAATGAATGCAAGTGATTTGAACAAATTGGTTAAAATTGCATTAATGCAATGCAGTGAATTACTGTTAGCATGCCAGATTTTTATACTAACTTTATTCTTGCAGGTTTGTTGGTGTTTGTTGATAAGCGCATAACACTGGCTGCCTTCAAGCAGCAGTTAGAGCCATATATTGGAGTTCCATCATCCCAGTTTAAAGTCTTCCGGGTCTATGCTAACAACCAGGAGTTTGAGAGTGTTCGATTAAATGAGACTCTGTCCTCATTTTCCGATGACAACAAGGTGAGAAATGTTACACGTTAAATCTCTTCAGTGAATTCAGTAATCTCCAAATGACTTCATCCTTAATTATTACATAAATATTTTTTATCAGAATAAAACATTTAAATGTTTATTTATTTATAAAGTATGATGCTGTGAATGTTGGAAATCTGAAATAAAAACATTTTGCTGGAAATGCATAGCATTTGTGGAGAGAGAATCAAGTTATCACTTCAGGTTGATGTCCTTTTATGAGACCTGGGAGTTGAAGAAAAAAGTTTGCACTTTCTGACGGCTAACCTGCAGATTGATTGGGAAGATAGGCTGTTGACCGTGTCTTCCACTGAGAACGTACATGTTCTTAACACACCTAGTTTATAAATACTCGAGGATAATGGTAGGTGATACGCTACAGTATTTGAAGGTTTAATGTTTGTAAACAAGTTGGTTGAAATTTTAGTGCCGCTTGTTCTATTAACCAGTGATATACTGTAGGTTAGTGTTTTTAAAGTTCCGTTTACATTCTTACTCCGGGAACTTAGAACATAGGATCAGCAGCAGATCATTCAGCACCTCAAGCTTTTTCCATCACTCAATTAGATCATGGCTGCTCAGTGCCTCAACTCTATTTAGTCTGCCCTTGGTACTGCAATCGCCTCTTCTAGAAGCAGTAAATAGTGTTTATGGCATCATAGAAATTTACAATGCAGGAGGCTGCATTTTGGCCTGTTTTGGCTGTCCTGGCAATTGTTCTCTGGAATATCTTTCCTAAGTGTCTCTGCCTTTCCACCTCTCTGTCATCCTTTAAGATATTCCTTAAAACCTACCTCTTTGGCCACAATTTTGATTACCTGCATTAATGCCACCTTATGTGTCTTGGGGTTAAATTCTGCCTTGTAGTGCTCCTTTGAAGTGATTTGGGATGATTCAGAACAGGTAATACATAAATACACGTTGTGGCCACCGAGAACTGCATTTTTCTCCATAGCTCTGTAAGTTCCTCATCCTGAAGTATCTGTCCAACTCTCTTTTTAAATTATGGAATCACCTACCACAACCACACCAGGAAGAGTGTTCCATGTCTCGACTAATTGCTCCTCACATCCATCCCCTTTAGAGCGTTTTCCAATTATTTGGAATTCATGACCTGTAGTTATTGGCCCACTTTCCAGAAGGGCCCACTTTCCAGAAGGGGAATACTTTTTCCCCCCGTTTACTCATTAAAATTTCACATCCTGAAAATCCCTGTTAGCTAAATCTTAACCTTCTTAGTAGTGATCTTGAAAATTGTTCCTTCTGTCCCCAGGATACTAAACTCCTGATCTCAACCCTGCCTTTGCAGGGAGATTCCAACAGACAGAGACTATGTTGCTGACTTGCAAACTCACTTGTAAATACCAGCAGAGTGTCCTTTATCCAGAACACCTGGGACCGATTGCATTTTGGTTTTCGGATAATTTCAGTTTTCAGATGTGATATCCCCTAACATACTGAGTATAGTCAGGATGAATAAGTAGTGACTTATATAAACCAAGCTAGTAATGAGGGGTAGAAGAAAAGGTTTTGTGTTCTCAATGGTATGTTAAGAAGTTGATGAAGCAAGGAGAAACAGCCTCTGGGAGATCAGACTTGGCACTCAGATCCATACTTGCAAAGACTTGCTGATTCCATTTGGATCAAGTATCGTTATGTGGCTGAGGGGCATCGTTTTCTTGGTTGAAGTTAATTGCCATGGTAGGGGTGGGTCAGAAGCAAAAACCCTCACAGCAGCTGAACACAAAGTAAGGCAAACAAGTAGATTTCCCGAGCTAAAGATTGGGTGTGATCAGCAAAGTTCACATTAGCTCGGGTCAGGGACCTCCCATGCTAACGGTCAACGAGGTTCAGAAAAAGTACAGTTTTTGGATTTACGGATAAAGAATACTTGACCTGTAGTGAAAGTGACGGGAAACAGTCATAGGGAGAGAATAAAATTGAAATACTGTAAGGAGGATAGTTTTGCCTTTGGGGGGAAAAAAGTCCTTTTAAAAAGATTCCTTTTTACTTCACTTGCTTAGATATTCAGCACTTGTCATAGAATGCAGAGAATGGTTGAAATTCATTGAATACAAAAACTCATTTCTACTGCACTTTTTTTAAATGTTACTAAAGCTTTGATAATAAAATTGTGCTTTATCAACATTTTTACATGAAGTTGCAACCCTACTTTATTATTTCTGTACGGTAAAGATGATCATTAATGGGTAATGGTCACTTTGCAACACAGGCAGTGGTGCTGGTATCAAAAGTGTCTGTAGCTTGGTTTGCAATTGAAAAATATGGCCAACGTTGTCTTTTATGTTAGATTATACACTCTAGTTTGCCCACTAGTGCTTTTCCACTTACTGGCACACTCCAGAAAAGGCACAACTTCCAACTATCCAGTATAACTCTGGAACAATTTGTCTCTATATGGTACATTCAATGCAGTAAAATATTCCAAAGCACCTCACAGGAGTGATTATCCAGCAAAATGTGAGATCAAACCGCATAGGGAGATATTGGGACAGGCAAACAATAGCTTGGTCGAAGAGGTTATTTTTGAGCAGCATCTTAAAGGAGGAGACAGAGTTGGACAAGTTTTGGGAAAGAATTCCATAATTTAAGATACTAGACAGCTAAAAGCACAGTTGGCCAGTGGTGTAGCAGTGAAAATTAGGGATGAGCAAGATGCCAGACTTAGAGGAGCATTGAGATCTCGGAAGGTGAGAGGGCTAGAGGAGAGATAGAAAGGGGCAAGTTTCTGGAGGGATTTGAACAGAAGAGTGAGAATTTTAAAATCAAGACATTGGCAGAATGTTGACCAATATAAGACAGCGAGGACAGTGGTGATGGGCACATGGGACTTGTTAGGTACAGGCAGCAAGGTTTTCAACGGAATCATTTTGCAGCGGAATGTTTTCATGACAAAATTATGGATAATGTCACTGGGTCAGTGACTTCTATCTCCCCGAGGTAGAAATGGCAGTTGTCCATGTGTTCATGCACAGAGATATGGGGGGGAGAATTATCAGAGCCCACTTAAAGCAGAGCTGAGGAGAAAACGCTTCTTCCAAAGGTTTTCTGAATCTGTAGAATTTGCTACCCCAGAGTGCGGTAGATGCTGGAACCGTGAGTAAATTTAAGGAGGAGTTAGACAGATTTTTAATTTGTAATGGGTTGTAGGGTTATGAAAAATGGGCAGGATGTTGGAGTTAAGGCCAGGATGTGATCAGCCATGATTGAATGGCAGAGCAGACTCGATGGGCCAAATGAACTAATTCTGCTCATATCTTATGAACTTATTTCATAAGGGGCAGCACGGTAGTATAGTGGTTAGCACTATGGCTCCACAGCGCCAGGGTTCCAGGTTCGATTCCCGCTTGGGTCACTGTCTGTGCGGAGTCTGCACGTTCTCCCTGTGTCTGCATGGGTTTCCTCCGGGTGCTTCGGTTTCCTCCCACAGTCCAAAGATGTGCAGGTTAGGTGGTTTGGCCACGCTAAATTGCCCTTGGGTTAGGTGGGGTTGCTGGGTTACAGGGATAGAGTAGAGGTGTGGGCTTAAGTAGGGTGCTCTTTCCAAGAGCAGGTGCAGACTCGATGGGCCGAATGGCCTCCTTTTGCACTGTAAATTCTACGATTTGACGCAGGCGCAAATCCCGCTATGATTGCTAACTCCCGTGAAAATGAGATCTTCGCCAGCGACATAATCAGGTTCACACCCAGTGAAGAACGGTTGCAAAACGTGTACCCCCTGCTTTTTTTGGACAAAGTGTAGAAGATCTGGAGCGAAGACCTGCCCACTGTTCTAGGGAGAAACACGCTGATTTTCAGTCAGAACCTGACACTGCCATTTTGGGGGAAAATTCTGTCCCTTGTCTGGCGTTACACATATTGTGTTCCACACGAAGGCTCAATCTTCTCCCGCTTCTCATATGTAGCCAGTTACATCTGCGCGCAAACATTAGCTGCAAATTTTTCATTACATTAGCTATAGCATAGTATCAAGTTGGAATTAATGTTTAAAAATAAATCTACAGGTAACTATTCGACTTGGAAGAGCTCTACGGAAAGGGGAATATCGTGTTAAAGTGTACCAACTACTTGTGAATGATCCAGAGGTAAGTAAGACTGCTTACTTGACTCTACTGTACTCAGTGAATAGTAATTTTGCATTTAGTCTTAAATCTGGGAATGGAAAGCTTAGATTCTTTGCTCGGGTCTCTGGAGTGTGGCTTGAGCATGCCCCAAGGAATAGAAGCAAGAATACTGTGTGGTCCCTCAGACCTGCTCCATCATTCAGTTAGATCATGGCTGATCATCTGACTCAAAAGGTGAGAGTGCTACCCACTGAGCCATGAGTGACCTGACCCGTAAGTCAATTAAAGATAGGTGAAGTAATTTTCTCTATTTGAAAAAAAAAAAAAAATATTGGAATAGTTAAAACTATCTCTGCAATTGATAATTTTAGAGTGAATGTTAAAAAAGGTGATTTCAGTGTTGTGTAATGGTATTTTTCGCTATACTTGGCAGTCTTTTATAAGTGCCTCATAAACCATGTCTTACAATAGTCTGACCTGCAGTGAAATGTAACCTGCAGCATATAAAATTGCAGCGAATGCAATCCCAAGAAGTTCATTTTAAAATACCCACTAGGATATTAAAATGAAAAATGTAGCTGAAGTAAATCTACAAAGTGCTTGCCGAAGACATAGTGGGGATTTTCGCAGTTTTCTTTGTGCCTTTTGGGAACCACATTTCACCCTGTAAAATAACATTCCAGTGTCATGGATTACTTGAGAATACTGTAAAAGGCTGCTTTAACAGCTCATAACACTGTCAAGCATCAAACACAAATTAAAACTTTGCAGAGCTAGGTGGCTTCCTTTGAACTCTGCCTGCTGCAACTTTGTCAGTAGGTTGCTCCAAAAGTTTAAACTTACCAGTGGGTCACAAGCAGAAGAGGTTGTGGGAATACCGGTATAGATATGATGGGCCAAGTGGCAGCCTCCCGTGTCGTAAAATCTTTGATTTACCAAGGAAGGCAAATTTTGTGCCCGTCCCCACTAAAATGTTTCTTTAACTCACTACACAAAGCCTGTTTGGAATAGTATCCATTGAAATAGAAAATTGTGAGGAACTAAGAATTAGGGAAGATTTTTTTTTTTTAAATGACATTGGGATAAAATATTTTAAAAGTTAGTGCAGCACGGTGGCCCAGTGGTTAGCACTGCTGTCTCACGGCGCCAAGGTCCCCGGTTCGATCCCGGCACTGGGTCATTGTCCGTGTGGAGTTTGCACATTCTCCCCGTGTTTGCGTGGGTTTCGCCCCCACAAGTTATTGCTAAACGGGCAGCTGGTTAAGATCCGAAACTCGAATCGAGAAGATTTCGCCTTTGCTGAAACTAAAGATGGTTTTCCCAAACTTGGCCAAATAACCTCTGTGTGGTAATTAACTGTTGGATTTCACTCCGAGTTATCTAATATTTGATGTTGTTTGGGAACAAAGGGGTGTCTCAGACTTCAGGAAACTTAGGTAGCTGGGACCCAAGGGGTAACTTCATGTAATACTTTGTGCATTTGGCCATCAGTGTAATTAAATGTTGTGGTGTATTATAGTCCTTCTTGTGTGTTTTTTATTCCTAAAAATTATTTATTAACTGATCACACAATGACTGGACTATTCTTCCCTGGTTCACATATCTTTTCTCTCCATATACCACATTAGAAATGTACACCTCTAAGAACTAGTGTTCCAAGTTACCCTTCTGGTTTTTGGGATACCCTCGCATTTAACACTGGCGGGGTTCTTAACAATAGTTCACACTAGACTAGCAAAGTGAGAGTTCAATTCCCATCAGATAACTTGTGGACATGCACTCCTAGAATGACCTTGAAAAACTACTGTATTGTGACCAAACCCCCTGACTGGCAACACGGTAGCACAGTGCTTAGCATTGTTGCTTCACAACACAAGGGTCCCAGGTTCGATTCCTGGCTTGGGTCATTGTCTGTGCGGAGCAGAGCCTGCACGTTCTCCCCGTGTCTGCATGGGTTTCCTCTGGGTGCTCCCGAAAGACGTGCTATTAGGTAATTTGGACATTCTGAATTCTCCCTCAGTGTACCCGAACAGGCGCCGTAATGTGGCGACTAGGGGCTTTTCACAGTTACTTCATTGCAGTGTTAATGTAAGCCTACTTGTGACAATAAAGATTATTATTATTATTCCTCTTGTACAATAGGCTTTTGTATGTAATTGCTTCCTGTTCCACACCATTGCTGACTCTTCGTGCCTCTGGACAAGTAGGGATGGGCAATAAGTACTGTTGTCCATGTTTCACCAGCAAGTTCTAGAGCCTATTTTTCAGTTGCATCAGGACAATTATAGGTGTATCTGATGAATGGGCAAATATCTTGTGGTAACTGGAAAAATTTAAACCTGGGAAGTTGAATACTCTTAGCCCCTCATGACTTTCCAATGAACGAAGAGTGTTTAAACAAAAGATTGTTGTGTGTATACTCTACTTGTGCTCTTGTATTTCAGCCCTGTAAATTTCTGCTCGATGCTGTGTTTGCTAAAGGCATGACGGTGCGCCAATCAAAGGAGGAGCTCCTGCCTCAGTTGAGGGAGCAGTGTGGGCTAGATCTCGGCATTGACAGGTAGGAATTGGCATTAGCTTGTCCTGTAATCATTTGAAGGAGCTAGATGCCAAACATGGCTTATTTCTAAAGTAACATCTGGCCATATGAGGTCACATAGGAGGTCATTCATCCCATCTTGTCTTTCCCAGCGTATTATAATTCTCTTGGTCCCCTGCGGGATTTATATCATGATCTTTAAAGGTCAGAATTTTATATTTTAATGCATTAATTGCTTAGTAACATGAAGACAGCCTGAAAAATTATCTAATTAAAGTGCCTGTGCTTTCATCAGCTCAGCATTCTTCTTTCAGTCAGTGATTCCTGTACCAGCAGGACTAAAATTTCCAATTTAACCTGGTAAAGGGATTTCCAAAAGTATACGTAACTGAATTGCAATTCCATCAGCCATTCCTGGCTGAGAATGTGTATGACTATCCTGATTGATTTTTTTAAAAACTTTTTTTGGTAATGGTAAATGGTGCTCCGGTTTCCTCCCACAGTCCAAAGATGTGCACGTTAGACGGATTGGCCATGCTAAATTGTCTCTTGGTGCCCAGGGATTATTGGAATAGGACAGGGGAGTGGACTTGGGTGGAGTGCTCTTTCAAAGGGTCAGTGTAGACTTGATGGGCCGAATGGCTCCCTGCACCATAGGAATTCTATAATTCTATTTTTTTAAAAAATAATCCTGCACTAATTGCAGGAATCACTGATTGAAAGAAGAATGCTGAGTTGATGAAAGCACAGGCACTTGAATTAGATAATTTTTCAGGCTGCTTCATGTTACTACGCAATTGATGCATTAAAGCACTACATCTCTGCGAGATAAGCAGGCTTCCCATGGTTAACAATCTCTCTTGCATTTTGACAGGTTTAGACTGAGGAAGAAAACCTGGAAGAACCCTGGAACAATCTTTCTCGACTATCACATCTATGAGGAAGACATCAACATCTCCAGTAACTGGGAAGTTTTCCTTGAGGCACTTGATGGTAATGCTACTTCAACAACAACTTGTATTTATGTAGGAGCTTTAATATAGATAACCATCCTCAAGTGATTCACAGGAACATTATCAAACCAAATTTGAGACTGCACCACATGAAGGGATTTTAAGATAGAAGACCAAAATTTTGGTCACAAAAGTAGAGGGAATTAAGTAAAGTTTGGAGCTTTAGGCCCTAGAATTCTTACAATTCCTTTTGTCATCTGCCCTCGACATCTTTGTCAATCTCCACCTATCACTGGCCCCCATCCAGGCCCACCGATTCACGCAACCCCTCACTGCAGTATAAATCTGACCCCATTTCCACTTCTCTCTAGCTTTGCCAAAGAGCCATTCAGACTCAAAACATTAGCGCCCTTCTCTCTCCAGAGATGCTGTCAGACCTGCTGAGATTGTCCAGTCTTTCTGTTTTTGTATCAAAGGAATGGTGCTGCATGAGCTCGTCAGGATGAGTAATTTAGAGGGGAGACTTGGAGATGCCAAGTTTACACTGGCTTGCTGCCCTTGTCCTTCTCAGTGAGTTGCATCAACTGGGATATGATGTTGAACAAAGTTTGGGGATAGCTGTCGTGTTGTTGGTAGAATGTTCCATACCCACTATGCTCCAGTGATGCTGTCAGACCTGCTGAGATTGTCCAGTCTTTCCGTTTTTGTATCAAAGGAATGGTGCTGCATGAGCTCGTCAGGATGAGTAATTTAGAGGGGAGACTGTGTGGTGGAAAAGTAAGCCAGCTTCTGGCTCACCGATCTCTTTGCTGATGAGTATTATACCACCTGAATAATTTGCAGCTCTAATCTGAAGTTTAAAAAGAGTGGTAACCGGGCCCCTGCTGACATTTCTCTGACATTCTTTTGGTCTTTCCTTCAGAGCCTGAGAAAATGAAGTCCTTGTCACAATTAGCAGTGTTGACCAGACAGTGGCAGCCATCCCGCATGAAGCTGGAGCCCTTCCAAGAAATCGTCCTGGAGAGCAGCAGTGTTGAGGAGCTGAAAGAAAAGGTCAGTCACTTCAAGCAGCCATCCTTTTTTGAGCAGGGAGAAAGTGTCTCAATATTAATATGGTGGGATGCTTTATTAGATACTGAAAACTTTTCCAATTTCATGATTCTTGGGCTGAATCTTGCTGGAAGAATAATGGTTAACAATGCATGTCGATTTCCAGTGGCGGCCATGGACTAAGCGGCCGCATGCGGGGCAGTTCCCACTTAAAGACCTAGTTTTAAACCTTTTTCTCCCCGGAGAATGGCACTACAGTTGGAAAGGGGCAGATTAAATTGATCGTCTTCAACAGCTCTGTGAGTGTGAACTGTCGGCTGGCGGCAGCAAAAACTGAAAGGAAAATAGAGGAGCCGCGTGGCGGCACAGAAAAAAAACATGGTGGACTTTTCCCAGTTGCCGACGCCCGCCCTGTCCTCCACTGAGAAACTGATGGCTTTTATTACGGGTGAGTTCAAGAGCCACAGACAGGCAGCGAAGGAAGATCTGGCCGCAGCGATCAAGACGGCAGTAGCACCTCTTTGCGTATCACTGGTAAGGGTGGAGCAGCAGCTGGAGTCGCAAGGCGCGACAATCCGGGAGATAGAGAAGGTGGCCTTGGAACATGACGAACGGATTGCCATATTGGAGATAGAAACTGTGATACTGGTGGTGGCTCAAAAGGTCCTCAAGGCGACCAGAAGAATAGGTCCAGGTGCTAGAACTTACGGTTCGTCGGGTTACCGGAGGGCGTCGGACGTAACAGCCCCACTGATTATGCTCGGGGAGCTGGTTGGTGAGGGGGTCTTCACTAAAACCCCCACCGAGCTCATTGGTCGCTGTGACAGAAGCCGAGAGCTGGGGATCCACCGCGGCCAGTGATCGTCCGTCTTCATAAATTCCAGGACAAGGAGCACATTTTGAAAAGGGCGAGGACCACCGTGTCCTGTAACTGGGAGGGACACTCTGTCCACATATATCAGGACATTGGGCATGTCCTGGCAGAATTTTAACAAGGCCAAGATGGTGTTATTTAAGGGTAATATCCAATTTGGAATGTCGTACACGGCAAAACTTTGGGTTATGTTCAAAAACAAAGAGCATTTCTTTAACATGCTGGAAGAGACAAACGATTTTATAACGATAAAATGGGCTGGGAGTAAGTTGAGTGCAGGTGCACAAAGTTATGGAAATTCTGTGTTTTGTTACATGTACATTTTGCTGTTATATACAGTGCTTGACAGTTTTGCTTTTATATAGTTCCAGGCTGAATCATATAGATGCTGGTTGAAGGGGGCTTATTTTTGGCTTTTTCTTTTATTCCTTTACTCCTTTTTCTTTCCTCTGGCACAGGCGATTTTGGATGGGGAAAACAGGGCTTGAGGCTGTTAGTGCCACACAGGTGTTTAAGGAGTTGAATGAGGGTGGTGGCCATCTTGGATGGTTTGGGGAAAGAGATTGACCTGGGCATGCGGAGGCCTATCCACGAATGGTTGACCCTAATAGAGGGGGAGTTGAGAGACTTCCTGTCAGGACTATCACCTGCAAGTGAGGGGTCTAAATGATCCAGTCACGAGCGTCCAGGTGTTTACCCACCTGAAAATCCTGGAAGCTGACGTAGTCTTTATACAAGATGTGCATTTGAGGACCAGGAATCAGACAAGACTATGGAAGAGCAACAGTGCTAACCACTGTGCTACCGTGCCGCCCATGTTCAAAGACTCACTGTCCCCAAGGGATCTTGCCAATCGGATTTCGACATGAGGGCGAGATGGTTGGCTATAATTTTCAATAAGAAGATGGTCTTCACGGTGGCCAACATGGTGGGGGTGAGAAGATATGTAATGGTGAGTGGGGTTCTGGAGAATGCACCGGTGGTGCTAATGAATTGGAACGCTGTTGACTTCATTAAGAAAGCACTGGCAGGGATCCCCAACCTTAACTCTCATCAACTGATATAGGGGGTGACTTCAACTGCGTGCTGAACCCAATATTGGTCAAGTTGAGCCCAGGTCTTTTGTTAAGACCGGAATAGCAAGGGAATTGGCAAATTCATGGAACAGGTAGGAAGACGGTTGGACCTCTGGAGGTTCAATCATCCAAGAGAGGGAATTCTCTTCCTCACCTCCATTGGGTGTACTCTCAAATAGATTTTTTTGAGGTGGTGAAATCATTGCCTCCGGGAGTGCTGGGGCCTAAATATTCAGCGATTGTAATTTCAGATCACGCGCCACATATGTGGATGTGAGATTGGAGTCGAGTCGGACACAGGGTCCTCCTTCAAGGCTGGATATGGCACTCCTTGCAGACAACTGCTTCCATGAGAAGATGGCCTCGGTCATCGGAAATTCCGAGAATGACAATCAATGGGGAGTTTTTGCCCTCTATATTCTGGGAGGCACTGAAGGCAGTGATCAGAGGAGAGACAATGTCGTATAAGGCCCATAGGGACAGGGTGGAGAGAGTGGACAGACTTATGTTGATTGGCTCCATTCTGGAGATGCACAGGCAGTATTCCGAAGCCCCAATGACAGAGTTGCTAGTAGAAAGAAAAAGACTACATATGTATTTTGAGCAGGTTTCAACCGCGGAGGTGGTGAACCACCTCCACGCTCAGGAGGGGCCTTTCACGAGTATGGTGACGAGGCCAGCCACCACTGGCTCACCAGTTGAGGCAGGCATGCAGCCAAAAGGGAGATAGTCTAGGGTAGGGAGGAGGGGGGCCAGCTGGTCACGGCTCCGGAGGAGATTAATGGAGCCTTTGGGGCTTTCTACAGGGAGCTGTACAAATCTGAGGCACCGGAGCAGGACTTGTGGATGAAGCAATTCCTGAACGGGCTGGATTTTCCAAGGGTACAGGGGATGAGGGAGCAGTGATTGTTGGGACTGGAGGAGGTTATGGGTGGTATCAGCTCTATGCATCGGGTAAGACACTGGGACCAACGGTTTTCCAGTAGACTACTAAAAGTGATTTGCTGCAGTGTTGGCGCCATATCTACTTGGGATAATAATCTTTATTGTCATAAGTAGGCTTACATTAACAATTAAATTACTGTGAAAAGCCCCGAGGTTCCAAACTCTGGCGCCTGTTCGGTTACACTTCAGGAGAATTCAGTATGTCCAATTCACCTAGCAGCATGTCTTTCAGGACTTGAGAGGAAACCGGAGCACCCGGAGGAAATCCACGCAGACACGGGGAGAACGTGCAGACTCTGCATAGACAGTGACCCAAGCTGGGAATTGAACCTGGGATCCTGCCACTGTGAAGCAACAGTGCTAACCACTGTGCTACCGTGTCACCCATGTTCAAAGACTCACTGTCCCCAGGGGATTTTGCCGCCCACATTAGCACAGGTGTCAATTTCACTGATCCTGAAAAAGACAAAGATTTGGTGGAGTGTGGATCATACAGACCCATCTACCTACTGAACACCGATGCAAAACTGCTGGCCAAGGTTCTGCCGAAGTGGCTGGAGGTTTGCTTGCCAGCGGTGATTGCAGAGGACCAGACCAGGTTGTCTCGGGCAGAGTTGTCAGCCAACCTCGGGCGACTGTTATGTGTGGTCATGTCTCCATCCAGGGAGGAGATACCTGAAGTGGTAATTTCCACGGATGCACAGAAGGCCTTTGATCTGGTGGAGTGGAGGTACCTCTTGGAGGTCCTGGAAAGATTTAGGTTTGGACCAACATTTATGGGTAAAATTGCTATACTATGCTCCTATGGCGAATGTCCAGATAAAGATGGTGAGCTCAGACTACTTCAGGCTGAACAGAGGCATTAAGCAGGGATGCCAGTTGTTCCCATTGCTGTTGCTCTGACGATTGAACCTCTGGTAGCCGCACTTAAGTCATCGAAGGGCTGGAGAGGCATTGAAAGGGGAAGCAGGGAACATTCTCGCCGGGCAGGTTTACGATGCGCCCAGTGGTGGTGGCATTGCTGAGAATCTAGAACCAATTCAGGCTACCTTTTAAACTCCGGGATAATAATATAATAATAATCTTTATTGTCACAAGTAGGCTTACATTAACACTGCAAATTAAGTTACTGTGAAAAGCTCCCAGTCGCCACATTCTGGCACCTGTTCGGGTACATGGAGGGAGAATTCAGAATATCTAATTCACCTAACAGCATGCCTTTCGGGACTTGTGGGTGGAAACTGGAGCACCCGGAGGAAACCCACGCAGACAAAGGGAGAGCGTGCAGACTCCACACAGACAGTGACCCAAGCCGGGAATCGAACTTAGGACCCTGGAGCTGTGAAGTAACAGTGCTACCCACTGTGCTACCGTGCTGCCCATGCGCCAATATGCAGTAACCCACAAATTCATTCCGTGTGAGATGGATGCAACATCCAAAATGTGGTTGACAAGAGGGGTCGAGAAGTTCAGGGATCTGTATGTGGACGGTAGGTTTGTGGGGATGGAGGAGTAGGTGGAGAAATTTCAACTCCCGAGTGGGAGAACATTCAGATACCTGCAGATACGATACTTCCTTTCAGGAGATTGGGGGGGTTAGGATGAAGCAATGTCTGCTGATGGACCTGCCGTTGCTTCTTAAGGGGAAAGGGGGCTGATGTCTTGGCCTTTGTCTCCCTGATAGTCCAGCGTCAAATTTTGCTCGGATGGAGGTTGGCAGCACCACTAGGGCCTTTTACTAGCCGGCGGACCTGGCAGAATTTCTATTGCTGGAAACAAAAAGGCCATCAGAGGGTCGGAGGAACGGTTCCGCTCCAGATGGGAGCAGTTCATCACTGTCTTTAGGACCTGTCTGTAGCCAGCAGCTGGGCGGTGTGTGGTGGGGGTGGGGGGGGGGGACGACGATTGGGGTTTCCTTTTTGTCTTCCCTCCTTTTCTTTAGGGGGTATTACCAAAGTTAGTTTTGTTAAAACGGAAAATGACAAACTTTTGCATTTGATTGTTCTGATGGTGTATATGAGTTGTTGTTTTGCTACATTTGGAATAAAAATATTTATTTTAAAAATGTGTGTCAATATTAATGCACAAGCCATTCTGTTCAGGGGGTGAAGAGATTTGTAAATCTGCAGAATTTGCTGGTCAATTTACGTCACTCCTCTGATAGCTTCACACAAATAATCCTGTTCTTGTTGGATTACCATTTTAAATAGCCATCAAACACACCACAGAAAATTAGGGTTTATAATTAACAACTTGAGTACCATTTTAATATCAATAATGCTAAAACAATGGCAATTAACCTCCCTGGCCTACAAAGGTGTTCGTTTAACCATTTGACACCATTCAACCTCATTCCTACAGGTTGCCAATGGATTTTAGAAGATTTTGTACTTGTCCTTTATCCCTTTTGTCTCAACCTAATCTTTGTTTCCCTCTTTACTTCTCTTTCTACACCTGATTTAATGCTAATTAACTCCCTCCATCATTCCTCTGTTTCTTTCTCAATCCTTTCTTCTCATTGATTAACAACTATTGGTGCTGTCTCTCACTGAAGTTGTTTATTGGCGCTCACTCCCAGGAAGTTACGCCACATTATGTATTGTTTCATTCTTACATTGGGCAAATTGGAAAATAAGCTATGAAGGAAGCAATTCCATCGATTGTTGTGAAAGGTTATAAATCATGGTTACGGCAGTCAACGTGATATTAAAGCACGGGTGGGGAGGGCGATATCTGCACACTCAACAACAACTTGCAATTGTACAATGCCTTCCTTCAACATCAGAAAAAAGTTCCAAAGCACTTAGTAGATACTTTCACTGCTTTCATGCAAGGTGTATTTCATCTCCACATTTCTCTTGCATTTTATTTCAAGATTTGTTTTCTAATTGACGAAATAAGGAAACAAATTAGAGGCCGGAGAGCTCAATTGGGAGTGGATATGGGACAGAGAACAGGAGAGTGGCCAATTTGTTTATCGCTTCCTAAAAAGAGAGAATTTGGATAATTTAACATTTAATTTTAAACTCGCAATTACAATGGATTCCAAAAGGGACAATTGTGTGTTGTAGAATTCTTTGAGCTGCTGACCGATGAGGTAGATGAGGGAAATGCAGTACATGGACTTTTGGGAAAGATAGAGGTTTAGACAAAGGGGGTGTCAGAATTTGCAGAATCGGAATGCAAAAGCAAACTTCACTGCAGGTTCATGGGACAGTAAAGGTAGAGTTGTCTCATTCTCCAAAATGTTAAAGTATGAAAACAAGTTTATAATTTGCAGAAAATCTAACCACATAAAGGAAACTGATGAATTTTTCAAAAATCAAAGTGGGTTAAGAACAAGGACATGGGAATTAGTGGATAGTTCTTTCAAACAGCCAAAACAGGCAAGGTGAGCCAAATGTTGAAAGGGTAGGGAAATTGAACTGAGAGGCACCCCGGAGGTCTGAGAGTCACCTCGGAGGTCTGCTTTGGGTGCATTGGGCTGGTTGAATGACCCCTTGGGGTATAAACATGAGAGATTGTGGAATATATGTTTAAGCCCATGAGCTGTTAGCTGTGGCCACTGCTGTTCCAGATACATCAGCATGCAGATAATATCAACCCAAATTCCCCAAAAGATCATTGTTTTCAGGTTGCACTTTAATACCTATTCCCTGTCCAATTCTGACGATACCTGGTGCGAGTAGTTCAGCATTTAAATCTAATCGAATGGGAGAAATAATGGTAGTGCAAGGTGACCAAGTCAGTTATGAAATAAACTACCGTAGTAATCGTGCACATGGCAGAATTCTGTGAAACACCTTGCTGTGTTCTGGCTGATGATCTTTTGTGTGTTTTTATGTTTTTCCACAGTTACATGCAATAAGTGAAATTCCCATTGAAAACATAGAATTTGCTAAGGTGAGTAGTTTAAAAGGAACACCTCAAAGTACTCATTCAGTTATTTTGAAATGTAATTCATTATAAGAGTATAGTTTTTAAAATTTGTTTATGGGATGTGGGTGTCCCTGGCTAGGCCAGTATTTATTGCCCTTCTCTAGTTGCCCTTGAGAAAGCTGTGGTGAGCTGCTTTCTTGAACCGTTGCAGCCCCTGAGGGTGTAGGTGCACCCACAGTGCTGTTAGGGAGGGAGTTCCAGGATTTTGACCCAGCAACAGTGAACGAGCGGCGATATATTTCCAAGTCGGGACGGTAATTGACTTGGAGGGGAACCTCCAGATGGTTGGTGTTCCCAGGTATCTGTTGCTCTTGTTCTAGATGGTAGTGGTTGTGGGTTTGGTAGATGCTCCCGAAGGAACCTTGGTGAGTTCCTGCAGTGCAACTTGCAGATGATGCACATGGCTGCCACTGTTCGTCGGTGGTGGTGGGAATTAATGTTTGTGGAAGGGGTAGCAACCAAACGGGCTGCTTTGTCCTGGATGTGTCATGCTCTTGAGTGTTATTGAAACTTCACTCATCCAGACAAGCGGAGAGTATTCCACCACACTCCTGACTTGATGGCTTTGGGGAGTTAGGAAGCGAGTTACTCGTCGCAGGACTAGCCTCTGACCTGTTATTGCAGTTACAGTATTTATATGGCTAGTCGAGTTCAGTTTATGATTAATGGTAACCTCCTGGATGGTGATAATTCAACAATGTAAGGGAGTGATGGTTAGACCTTCTCTACTTGGCGATGATCACTGCCTGGCACTTGTGTGGCATGAATATTACTTGCCACTTGGTCAGCCCAAGCTGACAGTTTTGTCACTTTTTTATTTTGCATAGAATATTACAGTACAGGAACAGGCCATACAAGAAACTGACCTGTTCTGACATGAAGCTCCTCTCATCCTACTTTATCTCGCCCTGTTAATGGTAAGATTCTTGGCAGTGTGGATGAGCAGAGAGATCTCGGTGTCCATGTACATAGATCCCTGAAAGTTGCCACCCAGGTTGAGAGGGTTGTTAAGAAAGTGTATGGTGTGTTAGCTTTTATTGGTAGAGGGATCGAGTTTCGGAGCCATGAGGTTATGTTGCAGCTGTACAAAACTCTGGTGCGGCCGCTTTTGGAGTATTGCGTGCAGTAGTGGACTCGCCAACACGAAGAGCATTCAAATGGTCATTGGATAGACATATGGATGATAAGGGAATAGTGTAGATGGGCTTTAGAGTGGTTTCACAGGTCGGCGCAACATCGAGGGCCGAAGGGCCTGTACTGCGCTGTAATGTTCTATGTTCTGTTGACAGATCATATATTGATACATTATTGCAGCGATTCCCAGCCTTTCAGATTTTTCACTCTGCGAGGCATTGTGTGCTCTGGTATGCTACCTATTTTGGAAAAAGTAGACAAGTTATCAGAAAATATCGGTTTCCTCCTCCCCCGAATGCTTCAATCTCCAGATACCTGCCGCAATAAGCTTCTTCTACAAATGGCAATTTTCAACAGATTGATTTAATGGCTTCTTAACACAAAGGGGCATCGCTGATAATCCATTAATGCTTCATTTGTTGTATTGTGCAGGGCAGGGGAACGTTTCCATGTGACATTTCAGTACTGGAAATTCACCAGGATTTGGACTGGAATCCTAAAGTCTCAACTTTGAATGTCTGGCCACTTTACATCTGTGATGATGGAGCAGTCATCTTTTACAGGTAAATGGATTCGCCAAACTACGCGGCAATCGCATTTTGTCATCTCTAATACAGTAACACTGATCTATTGAAATAATCATTGTCGGGTCAATAGAAAAAGACAGATTTTCATATGTATGGCACTATTTGCGATTTGAAAATCTCAAAGTGTTTTACAGCCAATTAAGTTCTTACTACCTCAGTACTACACTGGAATGACAACCTGGAATCTTGTGCTCCGAAAAAATAAAATAATCTTTATTATTGTCACAAATAGGCTTACATTAGCAGTGCAATGAAGTTACTGTGAAAATCCCCTAGTAGCCACATTCCACCACCTGTTCAGGATACTGAGGGAGAATTCAGAATGTCCAAATTACCCTAACAAGCAGTTCTTTCAGGACTTGTGGGAGGAAGCCGGAGCACCCGGAGGAACCCACGTAGACACGGGGAGAACGTGCAGACTCCGCACAGACAGTAACCTTGCGGGAATCAAACCTGGGATTCTGGCGCTGTGAAGCAACAGTGCTAACACTGTGCTACCATGCCGCCCTCAAGTCACTGGAGTGGGACTTTAACCCACAATCTTCTATGAATTTATTACAATGTGTTGGCGATCTCCATTGAAGTTGCTGATGGACCTTGCCCCATCAGACTTTTTGAGTGAACCGTTTTTGAGATCAGATTAAAAGTTGTGTGTTTGGATTAAGATATTTGGAAATAAATTGCTGTAAATTATTTGATGCATTACTTTAAAGTGGCTTCTTTATTGGGTGAGTGCGATCATTACAAGATATCATCCCAATACGTGCCTTTAGGAAAATAAATCCCAAAGTCCATCATTCTAAATAAGTGTATTCCTGGCAGCCTGTTAATTAATTCGTTTCCCTGCACCTTTTCTCTGCAGAGACAAAACTGAAGCCCAGATGGAGATGACCAATGAACAACGCAACGGGCTACTGAAGAAAGAAAGCAGCCGGCTGCAAAAATCAGGCCACCGTGTGAACTACTCACCTCGCAAAGAGAAAGCACTGAAAATCTATCTGGACGGCGGTCCCAGCAAAGACTCCAGCCAGGAATGAAACCTGGCCCAGCTTGGGTCATCCCTGGAACCAAAATCTGATTCACCACTGCTGTGTAGAACTCCTGTGGCTGTCCCATTCATCATTAGGTGTACCTAATGACACCAGCACTGATTGGCTTATTGCCCACCAATCAGAAGCCCAGTGCCCAGTTGGGGGTCACTGTCTGACTTTGAATCATGTTGTGCACTATAGTCTATTGTACTGTAAAGTTAAAAGGGATGTGCAAAAAATGGGGTTAAAACGATTGAAGATAATGCGGACTCTGCACAAATTCGCGAGACATGCTAGACCCCTCTACCCAACGGGGATTTTGTAGCTGAATAAAAGCTGTGCACAGTCCTAAGAATTTGTCATTTATTTTATTCATAAGTGTGCACATACCTCATTGATGAATTTTTAAAAATACCTAGTATATATGGGATAGGATGGGGAGTTATTAATGTAAGTGGAGTGCCATCAGAATTACAGAACAAGAGGCGATTGTTGATTATAAATCGAATGAATGTTATGAGCAGCTTTTACTTGGCCTGCGTGTGGTTTGTAAATCTGCGCAAACTCATGTTACCAGAGGCGTAGTGACTGTAACTGATTGATTTTTGTTTCCCAGGTCATGGATTTTGAGGTTCCAGCACTTGTATGTTTCAGTGAATGTACAGACACTGACATAAGCTGCTGCTTGGCGTAGGTTACCGGGGTGAATACATTGACTATTGTTTGCCTCAGGCGTGTTCGGGTGTGCATATATATGGCAGGCATGCTGTAATCCACAAAGAAACATACCACATGCCCAGGCACATGTAACACGCATGTGCACATGCCACACACAGGAACGTGGTACAGTGTTAGAAGGCTGCTTGAACTGTTGCATTTTTAGGAGCTTGCTTTCTTGTCAGTTGGTATTTTGCCATCAATCATTTTTGATGCCTTTGTTCAGTTTTTGGTTTTTACCTACCTTAAAGGCATCTTGGTTCTAATTATGTATATTGTACTTTTGTCATCCTGTATCAAAAGGTTTAATTACTTTGTGAATCTTGTTCCATGAAGAAGCACAATGATTTTAATTTTCTGCTGTATTTAATTCACTTGACATAATAGATCATCTTCAGTGAGAATTTATTTTCAACCAACTCAAAAGAAATTTTTAAAGAAAGCAGTTGGAACGATGAGCTTGTTTCATGGCTAGATTCACTTCACTTCACTTAATCAAAGAGCACGTGGAAGTGGAAGCTTTAACTGCAGCACAAATCACATCACCATTTTCCCTCTAGGATTTCCCCGGAGACCTCTCAATTTTTAATGAGACGGATCATCAAAAATGTTTTTTTGGTGAAAATATTTTTTCATGGCCAATGCTGTTCACAATTGAGTAACATGTCAATAAAACATTTATTCATTCTATTTTGATTCTGAAGTTTACATTTTATGGTGGCAGATTCAAGCTGCCTCTGACTAAGATATAACATTTATATTTTTTGCGAGTATTTGGATATTATGGAAGTCTGTTTATACATAAATATTAGATTTTGCACAAAAAATGTGGGATTTAATGAAACAGCAGCACCAAGCGTTCACTAATTTTTGTAAGTGGACCAATTTGGAGAAGAATATGCATTAAATCATTTTTCTAAACTGCTGGTTAGGTCTTAGCTGCAGCAATGTATCTAATTCTGGGCACCACTTTAGGAAGGAAATCAAGGACTTAGTGAGGGTGCAGAGGAGATTCATTTAAATGGTACCAGGGATGAATGAGGGACTTCAGTTCTCCTTGGAGCAGATAAGCTATGGTCCATGGGATACTTTTCTTTCTTAGCTGAGATATAGATTATAGTTGTTCAGAAGATAGGCTGGAACTGCATAAACACTGGACAGTCTAGAATACTCAGCACAGTTCTGGTCACTGCATTACAGGAGGGATGTGATTGCACTAGAGATGCAATCACAGAATTGATTTAAGAGATATTACTGGGGATGGCAAATTTTAGCTCGGAGGAAAGATTGGATAGGTTGGGAGTTATTTGCTTTGGAACAGAGGAAGCTGAGGTGCATCTTAATTGAGGTGTATAAACGGAGGAGATTTGATAGTGCATAGAAACACACAGGTTAAGATCCAGATGGCATGGATTTATTGTAATTGGCAAAAGGAGTGGAAAGGAATAGATAAATCTTTTCCCCGAGGGGTGGGGGTGGGGATTCTGGAACTCCCTGTCTGAAAGGGTGGTAGAGGCTGAAACCCACATCAAATTTAAAAATGATACTTGGATACGCACGAGGTGCCGTAACCTGCAGAGCCATGGACCAAAAGCTTGAAAGTGGGATTAGAATGGATTGCTCTCCGTTAGTTCGAACATAGTGGCCTACATTCCTGCACAATAGATTCTGTTTAAGTTGGACGGTTAAATGACATTTTAAAGATGCACTGAGCATTAGGAGTTCTGATGGAGTGAGCAAGGGGAATCCTCCAGTGGAAGGGAAGTTGGTAACCAGAGGGATATAGCTTTAAACTGACTGCCGGAAAAAAGGCAGAAAGATGATTGTGTTATGATCTGGAATGCATTACCTGATGGTGCAATGGAAGTAGATTCATTAGTACCTATCAAATGGGAATTGGATAAACATTTGAAAAGGAAAACATTGAAGTGCTTTAGGTAAAAGTAGGAGTGGGGCTAATTTGAAAACACTTTCAAAGAGCAAGCACTGGTATGATGGGCCAAATGACCTCCCTCTGCACTGCATAGTTCTATAATCCAGTACCTGCATTCTTAAAAGTTATATCCCCAGGGGAAGAGAGAAATGTATGTTAAATCAAAGTGTGCTGAGTACCATTTCTTCTGTTCAGCATCTCCATTCATTGCAAGTCAAATCAGAGGGAAGAGGCTTGTACTCAATGGAATCAGACAGTCCTCAATAGTCACAGATGAGAACGTGACTCAAGTTGTGATGGAAATCATTGGGAGAGTATCCCCTATGACTTGATTGAATTCTTAAATAACTCGGGGAATGAAGTTCTCTGCTGGACGTTGTTTATTTCCATTTCCAAAAGGCATTGGAAGCAGATTTGAATCGGTTGGTGAATGGGCCCCTTTGGTCACTCAGTGTGGATAGGGGCAGCATTAAGGAGCAAGGAAAATAGTTCCTCCCTATCCAGACCCCTCATGATTTTGAATACTTGTATCACCTCTTCTCTTTAGATTGTATGGAGCCCAAATGATTTGGTTGAGGCAATCAACTATTCATGTTAACTGACAATTCAAAGGTAGGTGGAAAAATAAGCTGTGAGGAGGATACAGGCCGCAATAGTTTATAAAACAGTTAAGTGATCGAACCAGAAGGTCACAGATGTTGTATAATGTGGGGAAATGTGAAATTATCATCTTTGGAAGAGTAGAAAAGCAGAATATTTTTAAAAGATGAGACTTGTAAATTTCCGAGGAATTTTGAGGGTTCCTGTGCATTAATCAAGCAGTTGACATGCAGACACCAAGCAAGCAATTATAAAAGTAAATGGCATCTTGGCCTTTATTAAAAAGAGATTGCAATGTAAGAGTAAGGCAGTCTGGGTGATATATTGGGGGCTATTCTCCCAAATGGAGCCCAAGTCTTCGCGCTGTCGTGAACGCCATCGCGTTTCACGACGGCGTGAACCGGGCCCGGGTACGACCTATTCTGTCCCCCACAGTGGGCCAGCACGGCGCTGGAGCGGTTCACGCCACTCCACTCCAGCCTCCTTTCCCGGTGCCAAATGGGCGCCGCGCCAACCTGCACATGCACGGGGGACTTCTTTAGCGCGCCGGCCCCGACTCAACATGGCATCGGTGTTCACGGGCCGGCCGCGCAGGGAGGTATGCCGGGGGGGGGGGGGGAAAGAGGCCAGCCCGCCGATCGCACCCCCCCCCCCCCCCCAACCTTTCGCCCAGAGTCCCGCCGGTGTCATTCACCCCTGGTCACTGCCGGCGGGACTCTGTCGTATCCGCATGGCTGTTCAGCCCATCCAGGCTGGAGAATCGGCCACCCTGCTGATGCCGGCGCCGCGCCAAACCCGCCAGCACAAATGGCGGCATTTCCCTCATCTACCTCATCGGTCTGCACCTCGGAGAATCGCGCGCCAGCGTTGTGGCGCGGTTGCGCCGATTCTCTGGCGCGGGGCGTGGAGAATCGCCCCCATAGTGCTTTGGTGAGGCTACAGCTGGCATGCCAGAGATCACTTTTGATCTTACTTAAAGGATGTTCATTATATCCTGGAATGGGAGGACTGTCCTGTGACAAAAGATTGGCCCGATACTCGAGTTTAGACGATGAGAAGCCACATTGAAGCATTTAAATTATTTTGATAGGGTACATGATGAGGTACATGATGTTTGCCCTGGCTGGAGCACCTAAAACTAGGAGGCAAAGTCTCAGGATAAAGTGGAAATCTCTACCCCAGCAAGCAGTGGATGCTCAGTCATTTATATTCAATGTAGATCAATAAAGCTTTTGAGGAACTTCCGGAGGCGGCAACGGAGTGAGTGGTCGCACATTTGGTAGCTCCTGTTTGTTGCAGTCGATTTTGGGCTTTTCCCCCATTTTTCAAGTGGATGTTTGACGGAAAAAGGTGTCGGGAGTGTGGGTAGAGGAGCTTGACCCTCTAGTTTATGGAGCTGTGGACCAGTAGTGCTCCAAAAAAGAATAAGTTGGTCGAAGCGGTTGTGGAGCTGGCAACGCACGTGGAGATGGCGGATGGCCAGTGAATGGCCCTGTCGGCTCAATGATCAAGGAGCAGCTGGTGAGTTTCTTGAATGAGAAGTTCACCCGGCAACTAAAGGACAGTCTGGAGAACCTGGCCAAGGCGGTGGACTTGATCAAGGCAGTGGTTGACCACGTGGAGACGAGGCTGGCAGCCCAGGGACAGGCAATCCAGAAGTTGGAGGAGCTGACGGGGGAACACTGCCGTCGCCTCGATGGTAGCGGAGATGGGTCTAATGAAGGACCACCAGAAGTGGCTGGAGGAGAAGGTGGAGAACCGGTCACACTTACAGAATATTCGGATCGTGGGTCTGCCAGAGGGGTGCAAAGGAGCCGGTGCTGGCGCGTACGTGGGGAAGATGCCCAAGAAGCTGCTTGATGAGGGCATTGATGAGTAGGCTCCAGGGAACAAGCCGTCGAGGGCGATGGTGGTGTGGTTGCCCCGGTTCCTTAATCAGGAGCAAATCATGAGGTGGGCCAGGCAGACGAGGTGCTGCGCTTGGGAGGGCAGTGAGATTAGTGTGTACCAGGACCTGGGAGCAGAGCTGGTCAAGAGGAGGGCAAGTTTCAATAAGGTCAAGGTGGCCCTCAACAAGAAGGGAGTGAGATTTGGACTATTTTACCCAGCGCGCCTATTGGGGCCGGGAGCTGTATTTTGGATCTTCGGAGAAGGCAGCGGAGTTTGAGAGACAATGGACTGGCAGAAGGTGGTCCTTGAACTTTGGTGGAGGAGTTGTGATGCTGCTGTAAAAACCTTTGTTCGGGGCCATTTCTTTTTTCCCTTGTTTTTGTCTCCAGTTCTGTATTTTTTGTTTTTTGTGAAGGGGGGGGGCAGGGAGGGTTTCTTTTTTCTGCTCCTATTGATTGCACTAATGTTTGAGCGGCGGGGTGGGGGGGGGGGGGGGGGGGGGGGGAGGAAATCAGTGGTGGGGTAGGATGCTAGGCGCCAGGGGCGGGAGCTTCTCGGCGGTCTAGTTCACGGAAGTACAGTGTAGGGCGAATTGAAGGTTAGCAAGGGATGGGGGGAAGGGAGTAGTACTGCTGACAGGGGTGGGGCCTTTAAAATGGAGATGGAGGAGGAGGAGGGTTGATGACGATGGGTGCCCGAGGGTGGGCCAAGGGAGGTGCGGGACAAGGGCCAGAGGCTGGCCCAAGAGGGGCCATGGCTGATTAGCAGGGTTTCTCCCGAGCAGGCTGGTCACGTAGAACTTTCGAAGTTTGAATGGGCCGGTCAAGCAGGCCTGTGTGTTTGCACATTTGAGACAACTGAAGCCGGATGTGGCCATGCTGCAAGAGACACACCTGAAGGTGGATGACCAGATCAGGTTGAGGAAGGGATAGGTTGGGCAAGTATTCCAATCGGGGTTGGACTTTAAAAAGAGGGGAGTTTGTGATCGAGGTGGGGAATATAAAAGGTGGATTCCGGGGGGGGGGGAGAAGATATGTCGTGGTTAGTGGGAAATGAGGGAATGCAGGTAGTATTGGATGATATTTATGCCTCGAACTGGGACGGTATGGAATTTATGAGGCACGTGCTGGGGAGGATTTTGGACCTGGATTCTCATTGGCTGATTATGGAGGGGTGAGACTGCAACATGGTCCTGGATTGAGACTGGACTGGTTGAGCCCTAGGTCAGGGAAGGGATCAGCTACAGCTGAGGAGCTCCGGGGGTTCATGGAGCGCGTGGGGGGGGGTTTGATCCGTGGAGCTTTGGGTGGCCAAGGCGGAACAAATTTTCAGTCTGCTCCCATGTGCACAAGGTGTACTCCCAAATAGATTTCTTTATGCTGGATAAAACGCTACTGGCAGAGGCTGAATATTCAGCAATGGTGGTGTCGGACCACGGCCCGCATTGGCTGGACCTGCGAGTGAGCAAAGGAAGGGCCCAGCGTCCACAATGGAGGCTGGATGTGGGGCAGTTAGCGGAGGAGGAGGTGTGTGAGCGGGTGAGGGAAGCCATCCGGGGGTATATAAAGATCAACGATACGGGGGAGGTGTCGGCGGGTACGGTCTGGGAGGCACTGAAGTCAGTTATCAGGGGGGAATTTATTTATATTCGGGCACACAAGGAGAAGGTGGAGTCGGTGGAGATAGAGAGGCTGTTGGGAGAAATCCTACAGGTGGATAGGAGGTACGCAGAGACCCCAGAGGAAGGGCTTTTGAAGGAACAGCAGAGGCTACAATTGGAATTTGATCTATTCACGGGCAAGGCGGTGGGACAGCTGAGGAGAGTGAGAGGGGCGGTGTATGAGTACGGGGGAAAAAGCGAGCAGGATGCTGGCACATCAGTTGAGGAAGCAGGAGGTGTTGAGAGACAGGGGAGAAGGTGGTCTTGGATCCGGGGGGGTGGGGGTGGGGGGTTAATGGGGTGTTTCGAGATTTCTACAGCAAGCTGTATAAATCGGAACCCCCAGGCGGAGAAGAGGGGATGAGGTGATCTTTGGGAGGGCTGGAGATCCCGAAGGTGGTCGGGCAGCTGGTTGGGGGCCCCAATTAGGCTTGTGGAGGTAATAGAGGCGATGCAATTGTGGAAGGCCCCAGGACCGGACGGGTACCCGGTGGAATTTCATAAGTTTTCGGGGGTGCTGGGAGCATTGTTGGTTAGAGCCTTAAATGAAGCAAAGGAGTTGGGAGTGCTCCCACCGACGTTGTAGCAGGCATTGATCTCTCTCATTTTGAAGAGGTACAAGGACCCGGAAAACGGCGGGTAATATAGACCAATCTCCTTATTGAATGTGGATGCCAAATGGCTGGCAAAGATCCTGGCCACACGGATCGAGGATTGTGTCCCTGGGGTAATAGGGAAGGTCAGGTGGGGTTTGTTAAGGGGTGGCACCTGGCGACCAATATTAGGAGGCTCTTGAATGTTATCATGATGCCTACAGAGGGGCATGTGGTTGAGGTAGTGGTAGCTATGGACGCAGAGAAGGCCTTTGATCGGGTGAGGTCGGAGTATTTTAGGCTGTACCGGGGGTCGAGGCAGGGATGTCCACTCTCCCCACTGCTGTTTGCCCTGGCCATAGAGAGCCTTTGGCAATGGCGCTGCGAGCTTCGAAGGTCTGGCAGGGGATAGTGCGAGGTGGGGTGGAGCATAGGGTCTGGCTCTATGCAGATGATTTGCTCATAAATATCAGGCCCATTGGGGGAATCGGTGGGATTATGGGGACACTAGAGGAATTCAGACGGTTCTCGGGGTATAAATTGAATATTGGCAAAAATGAGGTTTTTGCAATCCAGGCAAGGGGGCAGGAGAAGAGATTGGGGGGAGATGCCATTCAAGGTGGTGGGAGGGTGCTTTAGGTACTTGGGTATCCAGGTGGCATGGGAATAGAGGAGGGGGGGAGAACTGGCTCTTCCAAACTTTATTAACTATTACTGGACGGCGAATATATCGATGGTCGATGTGGGTAGTGGGGGAGGGGTCGGTGTGCGGAGGCGGCATCCTGTAGGGCACGAGTTTGAGGGCATTGTTAAGGGCACCTCTGCTGTTCTTGCTGGCTTGGTCCTCCACAAGCCCGGTAGTAGTGGCAGCACTAAGGATGATGGGACAGTGGCGGCAGCACAGGCTTTGGAGGGGGCATCGGTGTGGGCACCGATATGTGATAACCATCGGTTCGCTCCGGGGGAGCTGGATGGGGGGTTTCGGATCGCTCCGGGGGAGCTGGATGGGGGGGTTTCGGAGATGGCAGCGAGCGGAGATCAAGAGATTTGGGGAAATCTTTCTTGATGAGGGTTTTCTGAGTTTGGAGGAGCTGGAGGAGGAGTTTGAGTTGCCAAGTGAGAACGGGTTCCGGTACCTGCAAGTGAGGGATTTTGTTCGGAGGCAGGTCTCGAGCTTTCCATGCCTCCCGCAAAGGGGGTTACAGGATAAGGTGATGTCAAGAACATGAGTTGGGGAGGGGAAGGTCTTGGAGATCTACAAGGAGCTGATGGAGTGGGAGGGAGCCCCAATAGGGAAGGTGAAGAGAAAGTGGGAAGAGCTTGGGAGGGGGGGGTGAGGGTGAGTTGGAGGCTGGGTTATGGGAGGAGGCCCTACAGAGAGTTAACGCATCCTCGTCGTATGTCAGGCTTAGCCTGATCCAGTTCAAGTGATCCACAGGGCTCATATGACTGTGGCCCGGATGAACAGGTTCTTCGAGGAGGTGGAGGACAGGTGTGGGCAATATGGGGGAAGTCCTGCGAATCATGGACACATGTTCTGGACATGTCTGAGGCTGAGGGTTTTTTGGCAGGGATTTGCAGACGTCATGTCCGAGGTCCTGCAAGGGAGGGTGGCGCCAAGTCCAAAGGTGGAGCTATTTGGAGTGTCGGAGACCTGCGAGCCTGGGGGGGGCGGGGGGCGGGGGGAGGCCGACGTTTTGGCCTTTGCTTCCCTGGTGGCCCAGAGACGGATTTTACTCGGATGGGGGGATGCGGAGCCCCTGAAGTCGGGGGTTTGATTTAGCGTCATGGCGGGGTTTGTATGAAAAAATTAAATTCGGCTCAAGAAGTTTGTTACAGGGGTTCGCTCAGAGGTGGCAGCTATTCATCGACTCCTTAGAGAAAAATTAGACTGTCAGCGGTTGGGGGGTGAGGGGGGGGGGGAGAAAGGGGAAGTATGGAAGTGACGAATAAGGGTAGGAAAACCAATGGCAGGAGGGCCGGGAAGGGCTGGTGGTGTGTTTTTATAAGCCATGTTGGTTTGGGTTTGGGTTTGGGGGGGGTTGATGATTATTTCGTTGTGGGTTCTGTTGGATGTTATTGATGAAAAGTGTTAAAATTATAAATGCCTCAATAAAATATTTTCTTAAAAAAATAAAGTTTTCGAGGCCAAGGAAATTTAAAGATGTGGCGATAAGATGGGAAAAAGAAGTTGAGGGAAAAGATTAGCCATGATTTTATTCAATGGTGAGGTGGTCACATTGTGCATTTATCTTATATTCTAATACTATACTTGGACTGTGATACATCTGCACTTTGTTGTTTTAGGCTGTTTGAATTCTGAGTGTCTGGTGTCAATGAGCGTGAGGCAGGCAGGGTGAGCGTGAGGCACGCAGGGTGAGCGTGAGGCACGCAGGGTGAGCGTGAGGCAGGCAGGATTGCTGGGAGAATCATCAAATCATCTCTGTCCTGAGAATAATGCTGCCATTGTATGCAACCTTTGACTTACTGTGACCAATTTTGGACATGCACTTGAAGATGTTGAGGCTGTGAAGTGAATGCAAAGAGATAACAGGAAATACCAAATCTTTGAACTCTTGTTTACGAGGATAGGCCGTGAGAGTCGACGCTATCTACTTGACGTATAAGCGGAGAAGGATATCTGATTTTTTTTTTAATGATTAAGAGATGGTTGTGAGCAATGGAAGGGATGGTAGGACAGGAGGCGATGCCTGCAGATACTGAAGTTTTGACTTGATAAGTCACCATGCTCTGAAATAACAGCCTTTAACTCACAGTAAGTGCCATTTCCCTATCATCCCTGTGCTCACTGCCCTACACTCACTCCTGGTCAAGCAAGTCTTAATTTAAAAAAATTATTATCCTCTACTTTCAAATCCCTCCCTGGCCTTGCCACTCCCTACCTCTAATTTCCTCCAACCTCACAACTTTCAGAGATATTTGCACTCTCTTTCATCTCCCCCCGCCCGCCCCAGCTTTTTGCCTTTTTGTGCATTCCCAATTATAATTGCTACACCATTGGTGGCTATGCTTTCAGTTGCCTAGACCCCAAGCTCTAGAATTCTCTGCCTACACCTCTTTACATCGCATTCCTCCTTTAGGGCACTTATTAAATCTACCTCTTTGACCAGTTTATCTATAATCCCTATATGTGACTCAGCATCATACTTTGTTTTATAATTCTTCATTGAGGTATCTGTGCTTTGTCTTTCACATTCTATCCTGGCAACACTTTCCACTGAACTGCTGAGTATAGTTTCTCCAGCTCATCCCTCAGCCTCTTTGCACAAAGCAAATTGATGGTGAAGGTACAAGTGGTGAGGGTTGGTTAGTTAGTATTCCTCCCCCACACCCTCATTCTAAACTGCTTAACAAATTGCACATAGCAAGCTCCCACAAATAGAAATAGGGGGTGTAGTGGTATTGTTGAACTAGTAATCCAGAGACCCAGGGCAATGTTCTGGGGATCTGGGTTTGAATCCCACCATGGCAGGTGGTGCAATTTGAATTCAATAAAACTCCAGAATTAACAGTCTATTAATGACCACGTCCTTTAGGGAAGGAAATCTGCTGTCCTTGTCTGGTCTAGCCTACATGTGACTCCAGACCCACTGCAACGTGGTTGACTCTTGTATGCCGTAGCAAGCAATTCTGTTGGAGGACAATTTGGGATGGGAAATGAATGCTGTCCTAGCTAGAGATACCTACATCCCTTGAACGAATAATAAAATGGAAATTAGACAAATTACCAGTTCATTATTACTGTTGGTGGAGAGAAAATATTGCTTGGACCCTAGGAGAATCCCACACAAACTCTTCAAAGTTATGCTAAAGGATCTTTTACACCCACCTGAAAGGGCAGACTGGGCCTCAGTTTGGCAGCACCTCCAACCGTGCAGTCAAATCTTTGGAGGACTGAAAGAAAACACATTGTTAACTGATGACCTGGCTGTATCCTCAGGGGGCCATGGTTTGGCATGATCCTGGAGAGTCAATCTGGATTGTGTGCTCCACTCTTTTCAATGTGACTT
Source organism: Scyliorhinus torazame (assembly GCF_047496885.1). Classification (NCBI taxonomy): domain Eukaryota; kingdom Metazoa; phylum Chordata; class Chondrichthyes; order Carcharhiniformes; family Scyliorhinidae; genus Scyliorhinus; species Scyliorhinus torazame. Next base: position 190,352,980 of record NC_092716.1, read on the forward strand.
GGGAGGGTTCCCATAGAGCCACAGTTGCTATTGGCTGAGTGCACACATTGACTTTCAAGTGCCAAAGAGTGTGTTTGTGCCTCAGTAATTAGGCAGTAAATTTCAAGTTAAGGGAGGGAGGGAGGTAGGTAGGAGGAGGAAGAAAGTTTAAAAAGCACAACCAAAAAGGTAGTAATTTCCAGATTGCTACTTGAGCCACCAGCTAATTGGCACAGGGTTAATAAGATAAAAGAGGTAAATGCATGGCTCAAAGGTTGGTGCATGAGCAATGTGTTTGAATTCATGGGACGAGGGCACTAATAGACCATAAGACATAGGAGCGGAGGTAAGGCCATTCGGCCCATCGAGTCCACTCCACCATTCAATCATGACTGATTTCAACGCCATTTACCCGCTCCCTCTCCATAGCCCTGAATTACTCGAGAAATCAAGAATTTATCAACTTCTGTCTTAAAGACACTCAACGTCCCAGCCTCCACCGCCCTCTGTGGCAATGAATTCCACAGACCCACCACTCTGGCTGAAGAAATTTCTCCTCATCTCTGTTCTAAAGTGACTCCCTTTTATTCTAAGGCTGTGCCCCCGGGTCCTAGTCTCCCCTGCTAATGGAAACAACTTCACTACGTCCACCCTATCTAAGCCATTCATTATCTTGTAAGTTTCTATTAGATCTCCCCTCAACCTCCTAAACTCCAATGAATATAATCCAGGATCCTCAGACGTTCATCGTATGTTAGGCCTACCATTCCTGGGATCATCCGTGTGAATCTCCGCTGGACCCGCTCCAGTGCCAGTATGACCTTCCTGAGGTGTGGGGCCCAAAATTGCTCACAGTATTCTAAATGGGGCCTAACTAGTGCTTTATAAAGCTTCAGAAGTACATCCCTGCTTTTATATTCCAAGCCTCTTGAGATGAATGCCAACATTGCATTTGCTTTCTTAATTACGGACTCAACCTGCAAGTTTACCTTTAGAGAATCCTGGACTAGGACTCCCAAGTCCCTTTGCACTTCAGCATTATGAATTTTGTCACCGTTTAGAAAATAGTCCATGCCTCTATTCTTTTTTCCAAAGTGCAAGACCTCGCACTTGCCCACATTGAATTTCATCAGCCATTTCTTGGCCCACTCTCCCTTTTTAAAAAAAAATATTTTTATTAAGAATTTTTCAATAACAATACTTTCCACCTTACAAACAAACCCCCACCCCCCGTAACAAAGAATAGAAAAGAACTCGCGTGGCAAGACATGAACATGGCAAGTTGATAAAATACAGAACTTTGTACAATGGATTCTTCCCGTACATGTCAGTTTCCGGATCATTCATGTGCTTTCTTGCTCACATGCCCCCCACAGGAACCCCCCTTTCCCCCCCATCCCCCACCCCACGAATTCCCTCACCTGCCACCTCACAAACGCCCTCACTTGCATGTACCTGAAGGCGTTTCCCGGGGGTAGCCCAAACTTCTCCTCCAGCGCCCCTAAGCTCGCGAACGTCCCGTCAATGAACAGGTCCCCCATTCTTCTAATCCCTACCCGATGCCAGCTCTGAAATCCCCCGTCCATCCTATCTGGGACAAACCGATGGTTGTCTCTGAATGGGGACCACACCGAGGCTCCCGTCGCACCCATGTGCCGTCTCCACTGCCCCCAGATCTTTAGCGTTGCCGCCACCACCGGGCTCGTGGTGTACCTTGTCGGCGAGAGCGGCAGCGGTGCCGTCACCAGCGCCCCCAGGCTCGTTCCTTTACAGGATGCCATCTCCAACCTCTTCCACGCCGCCCCCTCTCCCTCCATCACCCACTTACGGATCATTGCCACGTTGGCTGCCCAATAATAACCACCCAGATTCGGCAATGCCAACCCTCCTCTATCTCTGCTACGCTCCAAGAACCCCCTCCTTACCCGCGGGGTCTTGCTCGCCCACACAAATCCCGTAATGCTCCTGCTTACCCTCTTAAAAAAGGCCTGAGTGATCACAATTGGGAGGCATTGGAATACAAAAAGAAATCTCGGGAGGACTACCATTTTAACCGACTGTACCCTACCCGCCAGCGAGAGTGGCAACATGTCCCACCTTTTAAAATCCTCCTCCATCTGTTTCACCAACTGCGTCAAATTAAGTTTGTGCAGTGCCCCACAACTCCTAGCTACCTGAATCCCCAAATATCGAAAGCTCCTTTCCACCCTCCTCAATGGTAGGTCGTCTATTCCTCTTCCCTAGTCCCCCGGATGGATCATAAAGAGCTCACTCTTTCCCACATTGAGCTTATAGCCCGAAAAGTCTCCAAACTCCCGTAGGATCTGCATTACCTCAACCATCCCCTCCACCGGATCCGTCACATACAGCAACAGGTCGTCTGCATACAGCGACACTCGATGTTCCTCTCCCCCTCGAACCACCCCCTTCCATTTCCCCGACTCGCTTAACGCCATGGCCAAAGGTTCAATTGCTAATGCGAACAGCAGAGGGGATAGGGGGCACCCCTGCCTCGTCCCTCGATACAGCCGGAAATACTCCGACCTCCGCCGGTTCGTGACCACACTTGCTACCGGGGCTCTATACAGGAGCTTAACCCAACTAATAAACCCTCCCCCGAACCCAAACCTCCTCAACACTTCCCAGAGATACTCCCTCTCTACCCGATCAAAGGCCTTCTCGGCGTCCATGGCTGTCACTATCTCTGCTTCTCCCTCCACCGATGGCATCATTATCACATTTAAGAGCCTTCGCACATTAGTGTTTAACTGCCTACCCTTTACGAATCCCGTCTGGTCCTCATGAATCACCCCCGGGACACAGTCCTTAATCCTCATGGCCAACATTTTTGCCAGCAACTTAGCATCTACATTAAGGCGCGAGATCGGTCTATATGACCCACATTGCAGTGGGTCCTTATCCCTCTTCAAGATCAAAGAGATCGTCGCCTCCGCCCCCCCTCCCTTGATTCATTGAAGGTCCTTACCAGCAACGGGGCTAACAGGTCGACATACTTCCTGTAGAACTCCACCGGGAACCCATCCGGCCCCGGGGCCTTCCCTGCCTGCATGCTCCCCAGTCCTTTAACCAGCTCCTCCACCCCAATTGGCGCCCCCAGACCCGCCACCTCCTGCACCTCCACCCTTGGGAACCTCAACTGATCCAAGAATCGCCGCATCCCCTCTTTTCCCCCTGGGGGCTGGGACCTATACAGTTCCTCATAAAAGGCCTTAAAAGCCTCATTCACTTTCCCTGCCCTCCGCACCGTAGTTCCCCTGCCATCTTGGACTCCACCTATTTCCCTCGCTGCCATCCTCTTACGGAGCTGGTGTGCCAGCATCCGGCTCGCCTTCTCCCCATATTCATATATCGCCCCCTGTGCCTTCCTCCACTGTGCTTCTGCCTTCCCTGTGGTCAACAGGTCGAACTCCGTCTGGAGACTTCGTCTCTCCCTGAGTAGTCCCTCATCCGGAGCCTCTGCATAGCTCCTGTCCACCCTTAAAATCTCCCCCACTAACCTCTCCCTTTCCCTGCCCTCTCTCTTCACCCTGTGAGCCCTGATGGAGATTAACTCTCCCCTGACCACCGCCTTCAGCGCCTCCCATACTACTCCCACCTGCACCTCCCCGTTGTCATTAGCCTCCAGATACCTTTCAATACACCCCCGCACCCTCCCTCACACTTCCTCGTCTGCCAGCAGTCCCACATCCAACCTCCACAACAGGCGTTGGCCCCTCTCCTCCCCCAGCTCCAGCTCCACCCAGTGTGGGGCATGGTCTGAAATGGCTATGGCCGAATACTCCGTTCCCTCCACTTTCGGGATCAATGCCCTGCCCAGAACAAAAAAATCTATCCGGGAGTAGGCCTTATGCACGTGGGAGAAAAAAGAAAATTCTCTGGCCAAAGGTCTGGCGAATATCCACTGATCTACTCCCCCCCCCCCCCCCCCCCCCCCGCCCCACCCCCATCTGATCCATAAACCCCCTAAGCGCCTTGGCCGCATCCGGCCTCCTCCCTGTCCTTGATCTGGAACGATCTAATGCTGGGTCCAGCACCGTGTTAAAATCCCCACCCATTATCAAACTCCCTACCTCCAGGTCCAGAATAGGCCCAACATCCGTTTCATGGATCCAGCATCGTCCCAGTTTGGGGCATATACATTCACCAGTACCACCTCCGTCCCCTGCAACCTACCACTCACCATCACGTAACGGCCTCCCTTGTCCGCTACTATGTTCTTGGCCTCAAACGACACCCGCTTTCCCACCAGTATTGCCACCCCTCTATTCCTCGCATCCAGCCCTGAATGGAACACCTGTCCCACCCATCTCTTCCTTAACCTGACCTGATCTGCCACCTTCAGATGTGTCTCCTGAAGCATGGCCACGTCTGCCTTCAGTCCCTTTAGGTGCGCGAACACTCGGGCTCTCTTAACCGGCCCATTTAGGCCCCTCACATTCCACGTGATCAGCCGGATTGGGGGGTTACCTCCCCCCCCCCCCCCACCCCCCACCGACTAGCCATCTCCTATCTTAGGCCAGTCCCGTGCCCGCGTCTCCCGCACCCTCCAGTCCCCCCAGGCGGGGAACCCCCGCCCCGACCACCTCTTCCATTTTCAGTTCCCCCTCGGACAGTGCAGCAACCCTAGAAACCCCCCCCCCCGCTAGATCCAGATCCACATCTAGCACTTTTGCTCCCCCCATATTACTTCCGTGAGTCATAGAACATAGAACGATACAGCGCAGTACAGGCCCTTCGGCCCACGATGTTGCACCGAAACAAAAGCCATCTAACCTACACTATGCCATTATCATCCAGATGTTTATCCAATAAACTTTTAAATGCCCTCAATGTTGGCGAGTTCACTACTGTTGCAGGTAGGGCATTCCACGGCCTCACTACTCTTTGCGTAAAGAACCTACCTCTGACCTCTGTCCTATATCTATTACCCCTCAGTTTAAAGCTATGTCCCCTCGTGCCAGCCATTTCCATCCGCGGGAGAAGGCTCTCACTGTCCACCCTATCTAACCCCCTGATCATTTTGTATGCCTCTATTAAGTCTCCTCTTAACCTTCTTCTCTCCAATGAAAACAACCTCAAGTCCATCAGCCTTTCCTCATAAGATTTTCCCTCCATACCAGGCAACATCCTGGTAAATCTCCTCTGCACCCGCTCCAAAGCCTCCACGTCCTTCCTATAATACTCCAAATGCGGCCGTACCAGAGTTTTGTACAGCTGCAACATGACCTCCTGACTCCGGAACTCAATCCCTCTACCAATAAAGGCCAACACTCCATAGGCCTTCTTCACAACCCTATCAACCTGGGTGGCAACTTTCAGGGATCTATGTACATGGACACCTAGATCCCTCTGCTCATCCACACTTCCAAGCTGACCTCTGCTGACCCTGGCTTCCCCCACCTTCCCGTTGATCTCCCCCGTGTGGGAGTCTCTCCTCCTCCTTACCTTCCTCCATCCCCCCCCCCCCCTTTTGGCACGGGAAAAAAGCCCGCGCTTTCCTGAACCAGCCCCGCCCCCTGTGGCGCAGCTCGTGTTGCGGCCATCATCCCAGTTCCCTCGTCCCAGAGTCTCACCTCCCTCCAGGACGAACGCCCACATTCCCCATTATCATCATTTTGTCTACAGAAAAGAAAAAAGGAAATTTTAGGAAATTTAACCAGAACTCTACCCACATCCCCATCCATCATCCCACCCACAAAATATTCTTTACCCATATTTACAACCCCATATAAAACCATATCCCCTCAGTTCGAGTCCAGTTTTTCTGTCTGTATAAAGGTCCAAGCCTCTTCTGGCGTTTCAAAATAATGGTGTCTGTCCTGATAAGTGACCCACAGTCGCGCAGGCTGCAGCATGCCAAACCTGACTCTTTTTTTATGCAGCACCGCCTTGGCCCGGTTGAAGCCAGCTCTCCTCTTTGCCACCTCCACGATCGAATCCTGGTGTACTCGGATCACCGCGTTCTCCCATCTGCTGCTCCGCACCTTCTTGGCCCATCTCAGCATACATTCTTTGTCCACGAAGCGATGGAACCTTGCCACTATCGCCCTTGGTGGCTCATCTGCCTTGGGTCTCCTCGCCAGGACCCGGTGAGCCCCTTCCAGCTCCAGGGGGGTCGGAGAGGCCTCCGCACCTATCAGCGAGTGGAGCATCGTACTCACGTACGCCCCGGCATCAGCTCCCTCCACTCCTTCAGGAAGACCCAGAATCCGGAGGTTCTTCCTCCTCGATCTGTTCTCAAGGACCTCAATTCTCTCGGCCCACCTCCTGTGCACCGCCTCGTGCGCCTCCATTTTTACCGCCAGGCCCAGGATCTCGTCCTCATTGGTATTCACTTTATCGTTCACCTCACGAAGCTCCACCGCCTGGGTCTTCTGGGTCTCCTTCAGCCCCTCGATCGCCAACAGCATCGGCGCCAGCACCTCCGTTTTCAGCACCTCCACACATCTCATGAGGAACTCCTGCTGGTCTGGCCCCCATGCTGCTCGCTCTCCGCCCTCCACCATCTTTCCTTCTTCCCCTCGTTTTGATCTCTGCTCCCTGGCCTCTTTCCTCGTTGCTCCACCGCTGCTCCCTGCCAAATATTGTAGGGGGGAACCTCACTGCTCCTTCCCACACAGGATTAATCTGAAAGAAGCTCTGTTGGGGCTCCTCTGGAGAGCCCGAAAGCCCGTTTTCGCGGGAGCTGCCGAAACGCGCGGCTTAACTCCACATCGTCGCAACTGGAAGTCTTGGACCACTCTCCTAAACTGTCTAAATCTTTCTGCAGCCTCCCCACCTCCTCAATACTACCTGCCCCACAGTGGAGGCAGCATAGGGGGGAAGTTAGGGCCTCGGCGTGGACCCCATTACGGGGGAACCACCGGTTCACCCCAGGACGAACAGGTGGAGGGTTTTCGGGGTGGCACAGGGCAGGCATACGAAAGTTGGGGAACCTGTTTGTGGACGGGAAGTTCGCGAGCTTGGGTGAGCTGGAGGAGAAGTACGGGCTCCCCCCGGGGAACACCTTCATGTACTTACAGGTAAGGGCGTTTGCCAGACGGCAGGTGGTGGAATTCCCACGGCTACTGCCACACACAGTACAGGACAGGGTGTTCTTGGGGGGGGTGGGTGGGAGTGGGGAAGATCTCGGAAACTTACAAGGTGATGCAGGAGGAGGAGGCCTCGGTGGTGGAGTTGAAAGGTAAGTGGGAGGAGGAGTTGGGAGAGGAGATCGAAGAGGGGACGTGGGCAGAGCCCTAGGGAGGGTGAACTCTTCCTCTTCATGTGCGAGGCTCAGCCTCGTACAGTTTAAGGTGCTGCACAGGGCACACATGACCGGGACAAGGATGAGCCGGTTCTTTGGGGGTGAGGACAGGTGTGTTAGGTGCTCAGGGAGCCCAGCAAATCACACCCATATGTTCTGGGCATGCCCAGCGCTGCAGGAATTTTGGAAGGGCGTAGCGAGGACGGTGTCGAGGGTGGTAGGATCCAGGGTCAAAACCGGGCTGGGGGCTCGCAATATGTGGGGTGGCAGAGGAGCTGGGAGTGCAGGAGGCGAAAGAGGCCGGAATTCTGGCCTTTGCGTCCCTGGTAGCCCGGCGAAGGATTCTCCTTCAGTGGAAAGATATGAGGCCCCCAAGCGTGGAATCCTGGATCAGCGATATGGCAGGATTCATTAAATTGGAGAGGGTGAAATTCGCCTTGAGAGGGTCGGTACAAGGGTTCTTTAGGCAGTGGCAACCGTTCTTAGACTTTCTGGCAGAACAATAGACATTGGTCAATGGCAGCAGCAGCTCGGGGGGTGGGGTTTACTTTATTTTTGTTTATGTTATTTACACTGGAAGGGGCTGAGGGGGTGTATACACCTGTTGTCTTAAGTCGGGGTGTTAATGTTAATTTATTATTTAGGTACGGGGGGGGGGGTTTGGGAGGTTGCTTTTTTAGATTGTGTTTTGTACTTAACCCTGTTGGGTTCTTTTCTCTTTCTCATTTTGTTATTGATATTTTATGAAAACCTTTAATAAAAATTATTATAAAAAAAAATACTACCTGCCCCTCCACCTATCTTTGTATCATCAGCAAACTTAGCCAGAATGCCCCCAGTGCCGTCATCTAGATTGTTAATATATAAAGAGAACAGTTGTGGCCCCAACACTGAACCCTGCGGGACACCACTCGTCACCGGTTGCCATTCCGAAAAAGAACCTTTTATCCCAACTCTCTGCCTTCTGCCTGACAGCCAATTGTCAATCCATGTTAGTACCTTGCCTCGAATACCATGGGCCCTTATTTTACTCAGCAGTCTCCCGTGAGGCACCTTATCAAAGACCTTTTGGAAGTCAAGATAGATAACATCCATTGGCTCTCCTTGGTCTAACCTATTTGTTATCTCTTCAAAGAACTCTAACAGGTTTGTCAGGCACGACCTCCCCTTACTAAATCCATGCTGACTTGTCCTAATCCGACCCTGCACTTCCAAGAATTTAGAAATCTCATCCTTAACGATGGATTCTAGAATCTTGCCAACAAACAAGGTTAGGCTAATTGCCCTATAATTTTCCATCTTTTTTCTTGTTCCCTTCTTGAACAGGGGGGTTACAACAGTGATTTTCCAATCCTCTGGGACTTTCCCTGACTCCAGTGACGTTTGAAAGATCATAACTAACGCCTCCAGTATTTCTTCAGCTATCTCCTTTAGAACTCTAGGATGTAGCCCATCTGGGCCTGGAGATTTATCAATTTTTAGATCTCTTAGTTTCTCTAGCACTTTCTCCTTTGTGATGGCTACCATATTCAACTCTGCCCCCTGACTCTCCTGAATTATTGGGATATTACTCATGTCTTCTACTGTGAAGACTGACGCAAAGTACTTATTTAGTTCCTCAGCTATTTCCTTGTCTCCCATCACTAAATTACCAGCGTCATTTTGGAGCGCCCCAATGCCTACTTTTGCCTCCCGTTTGTTTTTAATGTATTTAAAGAAACTTTTACTATCATTCCTAATGTTACTGGCTAGCCTACCTTCATATTTGATCCTCCCTTTCCTTATTTCTCTCTTTGTTATCCTCTGTTTGTTTTTGTAGCCTTCCCAATCTTCTGACTTCCCACTACTCTTTGCCACATTATAGGCTTTCTCTTTTGCTTTGATGCATTCCCTGACTTCCTTTGTCAGCCATGGCTGCCTAATCCCCCCTCTGATAACCTTTCTTTTCTTTGGGATGAACCTCTGTACTGTGTCCTCAATTACTCCCAGAAACTCCTGCCATTGCTGTTCTACTGTCTTTCCCACTAGGCTCTGCTCCCAGTCGATTTTCATCAGTTCCTCCCTCATGCCCCTATAGTTACCTTTATTTAACTGTAACACCTTTACATCTGATTCTACCTTCTTTCTTTCAAATTGCAGACTGAATTCTACCATATTATGATCACTGCCTCCTAAGTGTTCCCTTACTTTAAGATCTTTTATTAAGTCTGGCTCATTACATAACACTAAGTCCAGAATGGCCTGTTCCCTCATGGGCTCCATCACAAGCTGTTCCAAAAAGCCCTCCTGTAAACATTCAATGAATTCCCTTTCTTTGGGTCCACTGGCAACATTATTTACCCAGTCCACCTGCATATTGAAGTCCCCCATGATGACTGTGACCTTGCCTTTCTGACATGCCCTTTCTATTTCATGGTGCATTTTGTGCCCCTGGTCCTGACCACTGTTAGGAGGCCTGTACATAACTCCCATTATTTTTTTTTGCCTTTGTGGTTCCTCAACTCTACCCACACAGACTCCACATCATCTGACCCTATGTCGTTTAGTGCTATTGATTTAACTTCATTCCTAATTAACAAGGCAACCCCACCCCCTCTGCCCACCTCTCTGTCTTTTCGATAGGTTGTGAATCCCTGGATGTTTAAATGCCAGTCCTGAACCCCCTGCAACCACGTCTCTGTGATGCCTACCACATCATACCTGTGTTGCTCTTATTAGCCTTAGTTTTATTAGCTCTAATTATGTCACTTTTGCTCACGAGTCTCCAGGTATCTTTCGGATACCGCCACGTGGTTCAAGCTCGAGTTATGATTAATAAGTCAGCACACCGCTTAGTAAGATTGAAATCAACGGTCATTTATTATGTACAGCAATAAATACTTACACAATAATCCTACTTTCTATATCACTACCTACCACTACTGGCCAATACTTAACTTTTGGGGATGGCCCACCAGGTCAGGGAAACAAATGATTTATCGAATTGGGTCTGGCCCGCGGGATTAAAAAGGCTGATACGGGTCGATGGCTAGGAGTCTCTATCGGGTAGCGATCGCTGGAGTCAAACTTACAGTTTCTGGTCGATGTTCTTGCGAAGGTTGCTAGCAGGAGAAGAAGGGAGAGAGAGCGAGATCTGAACTTGGCCCCTCAATTTATAGGGCCCAGGGGCTTCCCTCCTCTCGGGGCGGCCCTTGACCCTGAGTCCCAAGTGATTGGACTTGTTCCCAATCACTGGGTTCGATATGCTTCAATAATGGGGCGATTCCTCGATCGGGGGGGTGGTCGTTCACCTGTCTTTGTTTCGGCCACTGCAGGCGCCGACAGGTCTGGCCCGGCATTCAATTGCTAATATGTTGCAATTGTTCCCGGGGATAGCCGATTAAACTGCAGATGTCTGGGTCGATGTGCTGCTAATAGTCTTAGGTATCGATCTGGGCCGACTTCCCCAGATCCGAATACGCTATTCTGTCTGCAGCTGTCCGTTTGTGCCCTGTTGGCTGCTTTTCCCATCAGCCTTTTCGGTTAGCCATTTTATATCGGGTTTTGGCCAAATTAATCGGGAATCAGCCATTTTAGGTGGCTACACCTGCCAGTCACAATCTGGGCCACAAGCTCATCTACCTTGTTCCATACACTGCGTGCATTTAAATATAGCACCTTTAATTCTCTATTGACCGCCCCATTTTGTTTTCTTAGTGTGGTGAACCTTGGTTTACTGAGCCTTTCCATACACGGTGTCATATTTTGTGAAATGGGGACTATCGTAACCTCTCCTGAGTTCTGTCTTTTTGTGCTTTTTTGTATTCTGTTGCTCTTATTAGCCTTAGTTTTATTAGCTCTAATTCTGTCACCTTTGCTCACGAGTCGCCAGGTATCTTTCTGATACCGCCACGTGGTTCAAGCTCAAGTAATGATTAATAAGACAGCACACCGCTTAGTAAATGTTAAATCAACGATCATTTATTATATACAGCAATAAATACTTACACAATAATACTACCTCTAGATTATTACCTACCACTAAAGGCCAATACTTAACTTTGGTGATGGCCCACCAAGTCAGGGAAACAAATGGCTTATCGAATTGGGTCTGGCCTGCGGGATTCAAAAAGACTGGCACGGGTCGATAGTCTGGAACACCTATCAGGTAGCGATCGCTGGAGTAACGCTTACTTGTTCTTTCGTCAAAGGGTCTCGAAGGTTGCGAGTAGGAGAAGAAGGGTCGATCTGAACTTGACCCCTATCTTTATAGTTCCCAGGGGCTTCCCGCCTCTCGGGGCGGACCTTGACCCTGGTCCCAAGTGATTGGACTTGTTCCCAATCACTGGGTTCGATATGCTCCAATAATGGGGCGATTCCTTGATCGGGGGTGGTCGTTCACCTTTCTTTGTCTCGGCCACTGCTGGCACCGAGAGGCCTGGATCGGCTTTCAATTGCTAATTTGTTGCAATTGTTCCCGGGGATCGCCGATTAAACTGCAGATGGCTGGGTTGATGTGCTGCTAATGGTCGCAGGCATCGATCTGGGCCGACTTCCCCAGAGCCGAATACGCTATTCTGTCTGCAGCTGTCCGTTTGTGCCCTGTTGGCTGATTTTCCCATCAGCCTTTTCAGTTCGCCATTTTACATCGGGGTTTGGCAAAATTAATCAGGAATCAGCCATTTTAGGTGGCTACATTCCTAAGCAGCTACGCTTCCCACTGATTACTTCACCTCTTGGTTCCCTGATTTTCCCTTCCCTAATACTGGGGAAAGAGGGAAGTGTTCCAATGGGATGGTCTTCACCTGAATCATGCTGGGACCGAGTCCTGGCAAATAACATAACTAGGACTGTGGATGGGGCTTTAAACTAAATAGTGGGGGCAGGCAGAAATTTAATTGTATGGCAAATTGGAAAATCAAAGTTAAAGGGAAGGTAGGAGTGCAGATTAATGATGAGATGAGGCCTTTAAACGAGTTAAAGGGGCCGAGGGATCAGGAAAGGTTAGTAAAGTTTTCAGAACAAGTAATAGAACAGAGTATGGAAAGCGGCAGGAATCAAACTTCAAGCACAGAAGAAAAGGGGACAACTATGGGAAGGGGGGCAGTCAACGCAGGACTGAAGATGTAGCTAAATGCGCGCAGTACACGAACCAAGGGAAATAAGCTTGTAGCGCACATTGTGATGATGCCTGTCACATGCACCCGCCAATTTCAGAGGCAGGGTTGCAAGGAGATCAGGGCTGGGTTCTAAATATCCAAGGCTATGTGTCCTATTGAAAGGATAGACAGATGGGCAGAGGGGGCGGGGTTTCCTTGTTATTAGGAAATTAAATCGATAGAATCTGTGTGGGTAGAATTGAGGAATCGTAAAGGAAAAAAGACCCCGATGTGAGTTATGTACAAGATCCCTAAGCAGTAGTCAGGATGTGGGGCAGAAAATAAATCAGGACATGGAACAGGCATATAAGAACGGCAATATTACAGTAGTCATGGGGGACTTAAATATGCAGGTGGACTGGGAAAATCAGGCAGGTAGTGGATCCCAAGAAAAGGTATTCATGGAATGTCCACAACACTGTTTTTTAAACTTTTTTTTCCCAGGACACACTTTTACCAACTGGCAGACCTTTGGAACCCACGTCACTTTCGCTTACAGAGTCTATCCTGAGATAAAACAGTGTTTGGAACACTAAAGTTTTCATGCCCCAGGCATGGAATGGAAAGAAAATGTCTAATTTTCCTGTTCATAATCAGTCCCCTTATGTTATGGATAGCCTTATATAGTTACTAGTGCAAAAACTATGAAGGAAGATACCAAAACACTACTCGATGATGGACTCTACTTAAAGTTGATCTCCATTGGGAAAGTTCTGCAAAGTTTCCCCATGACTTCCAATGGTAATCAAGAAAACCTGAGGAGATCTGTGCATTTCCACATCCCTAGCAATGGTGAGAAGCCAAAGGAGCATTTATTTTGTGACGGGTGAAAGACAGCACTCTCAGATATCAGAAAACTCATTAAAGGTTATGAAATGTTTACAAATCAATACTTTTTAAAAACATATAATCTCTTCCCTTCCTCCTTCAGTGCTCAAAACGTTACCCTTCCTGCCACCATTCCAAAAATAGAGTTAGGCATAGCCGTGAGGTTAAGAGGGAAACCTTCAAGTTACTGTGCACCTGCCATTATCATTCTGCGACGTGGGGGTTGCAGATTTGGGACACGGTCACTGAGGAATATTTCTGGGATCCACTTCTGCGATCTTTTAAAGTGCTGAGGGGGCCAGTACTTTAGTGTGGGTGGAAATAAATCACCAGGTGGTAACGGACTCCCAACACTGAGCAGCTGCAACAAATCAGGAGTGGGTCTACGGGCAGCGAACGAGGTGGCGCACAGCCCAAACAAGACATTCATTGCACACGGTTAAGTCAGTGAGCTCAGCAACTACCATTTGTTTTGTATAGTTTTCCCCATTTCTTTTTCACAGTTCTGTTTCTCACTGGATTGTTCGAGGGATGCGACTGTGCGTCCATGAACAGGAATTCCCCACACTTCCTGCGTTAACAAAAGTGCTGACCGCAATCCACAACTCCGTGACTCTTCTGACACCTGTTCGCATCCCATCTGCGGGTCGTAACCTGCACTTTGAAAAACCCTGGTCTCTGATATGGTTATTTGGAGCAGCTCCTGATAGGGAGCCCACTAGGGAACAGGTGGATTTGGTGATGTGTAATGAGGTAGACTTGATTGGGGAACTTAAGGTGAAGGTTCGGGGGCCGTAACCACAATATGATGGTGTAGCACAATCAATCACTCACGAGACGAGATGAGAAGGAGTCAATCGATGGCTTTATTACGCAGACTTGTTCCCCAGCAGCAGTTACAGGATGCGGCTGCTGGGAGAACCCGGGCTCTTATACTCCGCCTTACTGGGTGGAGCCAGTAGGCGGCTGATCCAATCGGGACCCAGCATCTATCCGCCAATAGCCTCTCGGCATCACAGAGTACTGTAATACTCCTAATACATACCACCACATTCACCCCTTGTTAAAAAAGAACCTGGCGGGGGTAGTGGGCCGTATGGTGGTAGGGGTTTACAGAGTCGGTACCTGGGATGCCACTAATACAGCTGCTATGATCCGATATCAAACTACTAACACTATTTACAATGCCGCTTTTACTAGATAACTGAATTATTTACAGAGGCATTTCTTGCTTTGTTATAAAGATTCGATGAGTCGAATGGGTGCCCTGGTCATCCTCCCCGATCGTCTCAGCCCCGGTGGTGATGCAGGCGCTGGCTCGGGCACCGTCGTCTCTGGGAGCGTAGCGATCTCTCTTCCCGCTTCACTGCCCCTAAGCGGGGCCGGGGGACGGACCGATCCACCCGGGAAGGGGGCGGCCGTGGGGTGCGCTGGTGGGAGGGAGGGGGTGATTGGTGTTGGGGGGATGTGTGGAGTTCCGGCGGTCGCCAGGTCCCGCAGAGAGACCGTGTCCTGTCGGCCGTAGGGGTACGCCACGTAGGTGTACTGAGGGTTCACGTGGGGAGATTAATCCTCTCGACCAACGGGTCCGATTTGTGCACCCGCACATGTTTTCGGAGCAGGATGGGTCCCGGGGCTGCCAGCCAGGTCGGGAGTGACGTTCCGGAGGAGGACTTCCTAGGGAAGACAAGGAGGCATTCATGAGGTGTTTGATTTGTTGTGGTACAAAGCAGTGACCGGATGGAGTGGAGGGCGTCCGGGAGGAGTTCCTGCCAGCGGGAGACTGGGAGATTTCTGGACCGTAGGGCCAGCAGGACGGTCTTCCAGACTGTTCTGTTCTCCCTCTCTACCTGTCCGTTACCCCGGGGGTTGTAACTGGTCGCCCTGCTCGAGGCAATGCCCTTGCTGAGCAGGAATTGATGTAGTTCGTCGCTCATGAAGGAGGACCCCCTATCGCTATGTATGTAGGCGGGGAAACCGAACAGTGTAAAGATGGTGCAGAGGGCTTTAATGACCGTGGCCATTTAATGACTGGGCGTAATAAGAGAAAAAGCCCAGGCAGCATTTCAGGGCCTTGGAGCAGTGAGGAAGGGGGAACTCCATGCATTCAGGGTCGAGGCCTATAACTCCATTTCGCACAACGTAGCCGTAGATGGCTAGACGGTCGGTGCTGAACACGCATTTCTCCCTGTTGTATGTGAGATTCAGGGCGTTTGCTGTCTGGAGGAATTTGTGGAGGTTGGCGTCCTGGTCCTGCTGGTCATGACCGCAGATGGTGACGTTGTCGAGGTACGGAAACGTGGCCCGCAAACCGTTCCGGTCAACCATTCGGTCCATCTCCCGTTGGAAGACCGAGACTCCATTAGTGATGCCGAACGGAACCCTTAAAAAGTGGTAGAGCCTCAGGCAGTGTATATGCGGTCGCTCGGGCGGATGGGGAGCTGGTGATAGGCGGACTTAAGGTTCACGTGGAAAAGACCTTGTACTGTGCAATCCGATTGACCATGTCGGATATGCGGGGGAGAGGGTATGCATCTAGCTGCGTGTACCTATTGATGGTTTGACTATAGTCTATGGCCATCCTCTGCTTCTCCCCGGTCTTTACAACTACCACCTGAGCTCTCCAGGGACCATTGGTGGCCTGGATTATGCCTTCCCTCAGCAGCCGCTGGACTTCTGACCGGATAAAGGTTCGGTCCTGGATGCTGTACCGTCTGCTCCTAGTGGCGACGGCTTTGCAATCCGGGGTGAGGTTCGCAAACAGGGAAGGCAGTTCAACCTTGAGGGTCACGAGGCCGCAGATAGTAAGTGGGGGTCTATGGCCGCCGAAATGAAATGTTAAACTCTGGAGGTTGCACTGAAAATCCAACCCCAGGATGGTGGCAGCGCAGAGGTGGGGGAGGACGTAAAGGCGGTAGTTCTTGAACACCCTCCCCTACACCGCGATGTTCACTATGCAGAACACTTTGATCTCTACAGAATGGGATCCTGCTGCCAGGAAAATCTTTTGATTACTCGGGTGGATCGGAAGGGAACAGCGTCTTAGCGTACCGGGATGTATAAAACTCTCCGTGCTCCCAGAGTCGATCAGGCAGGGCGTCTCGTACCCGTTTATGAGTACCGTCGTTGTTGCCGTTTGGAGCGTTCGGGGCCGCGACTGTCGCTGCATCGGGGCGTTTTCCTCAGGCCCCGTGGGGCCGTCCATCCCGGGGTCCTTAGCCGTCAGCCAAGATGGCGGCATCCCCGGGTCGCACACGGTCGGGGGTGGACAAGATGGCGCCACCCATTGATCGTACGTGGCCGGAGGAGCACAAAATGGCGGCGCCCATCCCTCCCGCATGGAGTCCGGGACCCAAGATGGCGGCGCCCGTTGGCCGCACATGTATCGTTGGGGGGGGGTTTGAGGTCGGGGTCCTGGTTCTCCCCCGGAGATTGCGGCGACCCCCCGGGCCTGGCACACTGCTACAAAGAGCCCTTTTTTGCTGCACCCTTTACAGAGGGCTGAGCGGGCCGGACAGCGCAGTCGGGGGTGTTTCGCTTGTCCACAAAAGTAGCAGCGGGGCCGCCCCCTGGGTGATCTGGCGCTCTGGCAGCACAGACCTGTGGGGGGGGGGGTGCCGGGGGTTCGGTCGCGGCGGGGGTCCACGGTGCCCAAGGGGCTGCCGCGCGGTCAGGGGCGTAGGCACGGGCGTTCTGCGATGCCACATCGAGCGAGGCAGCGATGGCCGGTGCCTCCTTGAGGCCTAGTGCGTCTCTTTCCAGCAATCGCTGCCGAATTTGGGACGAAAGCATACATGCCATGAAAGCATCCCGAATCAGTAGTTCCGTATGTTCATTAGCCGAAACCGGCGGGCAGTTGCAATTTCTCCCCAGTATTAACAGCGCACTGTAGAATTCGTCCAGCAATTCCCCGGGGATTTGCCGTCTCGTCGCGAGCTGGTGGCGTGCATAGACCTGGTTGACGGGCTGAATGTAGATTCCTCTCAGCATGGCGAGCGCCGCCTGGAAATCGTCCGTGTCCTCTACGAGAGTGTAGATTTCCGGGCTCACCCTGGAATGCAGGACCTGCATTTTCTGGTCTTCTGTAGGTACGCAGGTGGCCGTTCGGAGGTATCCTTCAAGACACGCTAACCAGTGTTTACAAGTGGCCGCTGAGTTTGCCGCGTGGGGGCTGATTCGCAGACACTCCGGAGTGATTCAGAGATCCATGTTCTTTAAAGTCTGCGTAATAAATTGTAGCACAGTCAATCACTCATGAGAAGGAGTCAATTGATGGCTTTATTACGCAGACTTGTTCCTCAGCAGCAAAGTTACAGATTGCAGCTGCTGGGAGAACCCGGGCTCTTATACTCCGCCTTACTGGGTGGAGCCAGTAGGCGGCTGATCCAATGGGGACGCGGCGTCTATCCACCAATAGCCTCTCGGCGTCACAGGGTACCGTAATACCCCTAATGCATACCACCACAGATGGAATTCACCCTGCAGTTTGAGACAGTGAAGCTGGAATCAGACGTAATGGTATTACAATTGAACAAAGGTAACTACGAAGACATGATAGAGGAGCTGGCCAGAGTTGATTGGAAGAGGAGCCTACAGGGAAGACAGTGGAACAGCCATGGCAGGAGTTTTGGGGGGCACAAGAGAAATTCATCCCGAGGCGGAGGAAATATGCTAAGGGGAGAACGAGGCAACCATGGCTGATAAGGAAAGTCAGGGACAGCATAAAGAAAAAGCATACAATGTGGCAAGGATTGGTGGGAAGCCAGAGGATTGGGAAGCCTTTAAATGTGAGTAGTGGACAACTAAAAAAGCAATAAGGGAGGGAAGAAGAGGAAATGAGTAAGCTTGTAATATAAAAGAAGATTGCAAGAGTTTTTTTTGATATATAAAAGGTGAAAGAGGCAAGAATGGACATTGGACCACAAACACGAGGCTGGAGTAGTCGTGATGGGGACAAAGAAATGGTAGAGGAACTGAACAGGTACTTTGCATCAGTCTTCATGGTGGAAGAGACCAGTGACATACCAGAACTTCAAGAGAGTCAGGGGTCAGAGGTGAGTGTAGCGATCATCACGAAGGAGAAGGTGCTGTGGAAGCTGAAAGGTCTGAAGGTGAATACATCAGTCAGACGAGATGGACCCCAAGGTTCTGAAGGAGATAGCGGAGGGTTTGGTGGTGATCTTTTAGGAATCACTGGAGGCAGGGAGGGTCCCAGAGGAGTGGAAAGTATCTAATGCAACACCCCTGTTTAAGAAGGGAGGGAGGCAGAAAATGAGAAATTATAGGCCAGTTAGCCTGACTTTGGTCATTGGCAACATTTTATGTTCGACGTTTTAGTTGCTGCGATATGAAGAGTTTAAAGTTCTGTTCCTTTTTCACAAACACACATTTATTTCATTCCAACAGACTTTGCACAAAACTCTAACTATACATCACCTGGCAGAGGCCACCTGAAGCCCCTTTACATATCAGTGTCAATTAATGGATACTTAACATAAATGAGACAACTAATTGCAATGTCTCTTAACCCATTACTTAACATTTAGAGTATTATTAAAGATGAGATTGCGGAATACTTCGAAGTGCATGATAAAATAGGGCAGAGTCAGCACGGATTCATAAAGGGGAGGCCATGCCTGACAAATCCGTTAGAATTCTTTGCGGAGATAACGAGGAAGGTTGACAAAGGAGAGCCAGTGGATGCGATCTGTTTGAATTTCCAGGCCTTTGACAAGGTGTCATACAGGAGACTGCTAAATAAGATAGGAGCCCAGGGTGTTAGGGGCAATGCACTGATATGGGTAGAGGATTGCCTGACTGGCAGAAGGCAGAAAGAGGGGATAAAGGGGTCTTTTTCTGGATGGCAGCCGATGACCAGCGGTGTTCTGCAGGGGCCAGTGTTCACGATATACATTAACCATCTGGAAGGAACTGAGGGCATTGTTGCTCGGTTTGCAGATGATACAAAGATATGTTGAGGGACAGGTAGTATTGAGGAAATGGGGTGGCTGCATAAGGACTTGGATAGGCTAGGAGAGTGGACAAAGAAGTGGCAGATGGAATACAATGTGGAAAAGAGTGAGGTTATGCACTTTGGTACGGATAGAGGCATAGACTATTTTCTAAAAAGAGAACGACTTTGGAAATCTGAAGCACAAAGGGACTTGAGGTTCCTAGTTCAGGATTCTCTTAGATTTAACATGCAGGATCAGTTAGGAGTTAGGAAGGCACATGCAATGTTAATATTTATTTCGAGGACAAGAATACAAGAGCAGGGATGTACTTCTGAGGCTGTACAAGTTTCTGGTCAGACCACATTTGGATTATTGCGAGCAGTTTTGGGCCCCGTATCTAAGGAAGGTTGTGCTGGCCTTGGAAAGGGTCCAGAGGTGATTCACAAGAATGATCCCTGGAATGAAGGGCTTGTCATATGAGGAGCAGTTGAAGACTCTGGGTCTGCACTCATTGGAGTTTAGAAGGATTAGGGGGAATCTTATTAAAACTTACAGCATAGTTTCATCAAGGGGAGGTCATGTCTGACAAATCTGTTAAGAGTTCTTTGAGGAAGTTAGACAAAGGAGAACTAGTGGACGTGATTTATTTAGATTTCCAGAAGGCCTTTGACAAGGTGCCGCATAGGAGACTGTTAAATAAGTTAAGAGCCCATGGTGTTACGGGTAAGACCCTGGCATGGATAGAGGGTTGACTGACTGGCAGAAGGCAGAAAGTGGGGATAAAGGGGTCTTTTTCAGGATGGCAACCGGTGACTAGTGGTGTGCCTCAGGGGTCGGTGCTGGGTCCACACCTTTTCACAATATACATTAATGATCTGGAGGAAGGAAATGAAGGCACTGTTGCTAAGTGTGCAAATGATCTAAAGATCTGTAGAGGGGCAGGTAGTATTGAGGAAGCAGGCGGGCTGCAGAAGGACTTGGACAGGCTAGGAGACTGGGCGAAGAAGTGGCAGATGGAATACAATTTGGAAAAGTGTGAGGTTATGCACTTTGGAAGGAGAAATGGAGGCATAGACTATTTTCTAAATGGGGAAGGGGAAATGCTTAGGAAATCAGAAGCACAAAAGGACTTGGGAGTCCATGTTCACGATTCTCTTAAGGTTAATGTGCAGGTTCAGTCGGCAGTTAAGAAGGCAAATGCAATGTCGAGAGGGCTAGAATACAAGACCAGGGATGTATTTCTGAGGCTATATAAGGCTCTGGTCAGACCCCATTTGGGGTATTGTGAGAAGTTTTGGGCCCCGTACCTAAGGAAGGAATTGCTGGCCTTGGAAAGGGTCCAGAGGAGGTTCACAAGAATGATCCCTGGAATAAACAGCTTGTCGTACGAGGAACGGTTGAGGACTCTGGGTCTGTACTCGTTGGGAGTTTAGAAGGATGAGGGGGAATCTTATTGAAATTTGCAGGATACTGCGAGGCCTGGATAGAGTGGACGTGGAGAGGATGTTTTTCACTTGTAGGAAAAACTAGAACCAGAGGGCACAATCTCAGACTAAAGGGACGATCCTTTGAAACAGAGATGAGGAGGAATTTCTTCAGCCAGAGGGTGGTGAATATGTGGAACTGTTTGCTGCAGAAGGCTGTGGAGGCCAAATCACTGAGTGTCTTTAAGACAGAGTTAGATAGGTTCTTGATTAATAAGGGGATCAGGGGTTATGGGGAGAAGGCAGGAGAATGGGGACGAGAAACATATCAGCTAAGATTGAATGGCAGAGCAATCTTGATGGGCCGAATGGCCTAATTCTGCTCCTATGTCTTATGGTCTCTGCGGTGCAAGCACTAAGAATAATACACCAGGGTATCATCCAATGTCATAACTGAAAGGTGTCCTTTTATTGATTAATGCAACTGTTACACACACACTTATGAAAATATGTTCTTTAGGAAAAACAACAAACTGTGTGCAGTTAAAGTATGTTTCTGAAAAAAGCACTGGAGAAATGGAATGTACATGAAAAGTCAAACCAAACCATACTCAATCCTCTGATAGCCTGTGATGCTCCAAATATGACAAACGTCCAATGGTAATGTTTCCAGCGCGACAATAAAAAACACTCCAGCCCAATTCATTAACACATCTGGAACAGAGTTACAATCCAAAGAGAGAAGTTACAAAAAAAGGTACAGTGCAGCGAGAATGCCAATTAGAGCTACACTTTTTTTTCCAATGGATTGTAAAAATAAACCAAGTATTAAGCCTGTAAGCACTCTTGCTGTTCCCAGTGCTCAGAAACGAAGCTTGGTTTGGATGAAAGAACAATGTTAGCTTTGTCAGTCCGATTCTGTTCATTTCCTACACCATCCTCAGCCTGTGCAATATTTCACACAGTGTCGTGCTCATATTGTTCTGCATTTCTCTTGTTCGAGAGACCATTCACTGCAGCCCGCACCTCTTCCATATCTGGCTTCATGTCGATGTAACTCTCCCCATCCCCAGGACCCTCCAGGGCAACGATTGGAGGAAACAGCATTTCTTCCATTTCCACAGACTGAGGAGGGTCTGTTGCAATTGATACCATCTCAGGATCCTTACACACAGACAGCAAGGCTTTACTGAGGAAAATGGAGATAGAATGAAAGAAGATTTTAACAATCTCTTTGCATAATGTACACATATATATATTATACATGTGCATCTGGCACATCCCAAAACATGGCGACAGGAAGGAGTCGACCATTCCATACTCCATTTACCCCTTCTCTCCGTACCTCTCAATACCGTAACCCACTACAAATACCACTGAAATTACAAAAAACCACAATTGCCTGGCTTTAGAAACAGATTCCTGTTAATCAACTTTGTGGAGTACTTCAAGACACTTCTGACATAGGAAAGACACAATGTAAATGCAAGATGTTGCTGAAAAGTTACATGTTATCACTTACAAATATTTTTAAACAAGGATCCAGAGAAACTTTGTGAGCAGCTCTGTTGTCAGAATTTGTCAGGTGCTGGCCCTCCGACAATGCAGCGCTCCCCGGTGCTGGCCCTCCGACAATGCAGCGCTCCCCCGGTGCTGGCCCTCCGACAGTGCAGCGCTCCCCCGGTGCTGGCCCTCCGACAGTGCAGCACTCCCCCGGTGCTGGCCCTCCGACAGTGCAGCGCTCCCCTGGTGCTGGCCCTCCGACAGTGCAGCGCTCCCCGGTGCTGGCCCTCCGACAGTGCAGCGCTCCCCCGGTGCTGGCCCTCCGACAGAGCAGCGCTCCCCCGGTGCTGGCCCTCCAACAGTGCAGCGCTCCCCCGGTGCTGGCCCTCCGACAGAGCAGCGCTCCCCCGCTGCTGGCCCTCTGACAGTGCAGCGCTCCCCACATGCTGGCCCTCCGACAATGCAGCGCTCCCCCGGTGCTGGCCCTCCGACAATGCAGCGCTGCCCTGGTGCTGGCCCTCCGACAATGCAGTGCTGCCCTGGTGCTGGCCCACCAACAGTGCAGCTCTCCACCGGTGCTGGCCCTCCGACAGAGCAGCGCTGCCCTGGTGCTGGCCCTCCGACAGAGCAGCGCTGCCCCGGTGCTGGCCATCCGACAATGCAGCGCTCCCCTGGTGCTGGCCCTCCGACAGTGCAGCGCTGCCCTGGTGCTGGCCCTCCGACAGTGCAGCGCTTCTCTGGTGCTGGCCCTCCGACAGTGCAGAGCTCCCCCGATGCTGGCCCTCCGACAGAGCAGCGCTGCCCTGGTGCTGGCCCTCCGACAATGCAGAGCACCCCCGGTGCTGGCCCTCCGACAGTGCAGCACTCCCCCGGTGCTGGCCCTCTGACAGTGCAGCGCTCCCCCGCTGCTGGCCCTCCGACAGTGCAGCGCTCCCCCGGTGCTGGCCCTCCGACAGTGCAGCGCTCCCCCGGTGCTGGCCCTCCGTCAGTGCAGTGCTCCCCCTGTGCTAGCCCTCCGACAGTGCAGCGCTCCCCCGGTGCTGGCCCTCCGACAGTGCAGCACTCCCCCGGTGCTGGCCCTCTGACAATGCAGCGCTCCCCCGCTGCTGGCCCTCCGACAGTGCAGCACTCCCCTGGTGCTGGCCCTCTGACAGTGCAGCGCTCCCCCGCTGCTGGCCCTCCGACAGTGCAGCACTCCCCTGGTGCTAGCCCTCCGACAGTGCAGCGCTCCCCTGGTGCTGGCCCTCCGACAGTGCAGCACTCCCGCGGTGCTGGCCCTCCGACAGTGCAGGACTCCCCCGGTGCTGGCCCTCCGACAGTGCAGCACTCCCCCGGTGCTGGCCCTCCGACAGTGCAGCACTCCCCCGGTGCTTGCCCTCCGACAGTGCAGCGCTCCCCCGGTGCTTGCCCTCCGACAGTGCAGCACTCCCCTGGTGCTGGTCCTCCGACAGAGCAGCGCTTCCCTGGTGCTGGTCCTCCGACAGAGCAGCGCTTCCCTGGTGCTGGCCCTCCGACAGTGCAGCGCTCCCCCGGTGCTGCCCCTCCGACAGTGCAGCGCTCCCCCGGTGCTGCCCCTCCGACAGTGCAGCGCTCCCCCGGTGCTGCCCCTCCGACAGTGCAGCGGTCCCCCGGGGCTGGCCCTCCGACAGTGCAGCGCTCCCCCGGTGCTGGCCCTCCGACAGTGCAGCGCTCACCTGGTGCTGGCCCACCGACAGTGCAGCGTTCCCCCGGTGCTGGCCCTCCGACAGAGCAGCGCTTCCCTGGTGCTGGCCCTCCGACAGAGCAGCGCTTCCCTGGTGCTGGCCCTCCGACAGTGCAGCAACCCCCCGGTGCTGGCCCTCCGACATTGCAGCACTCCCCCGGTGCTGGCCCTCCGACAGTGCAGAGCTCCCCCGGTGCTGTCCCACCGACAGTGCAGCGCTCCCCGGTGCTGGCCCCATGACAGTGTCGCACTCCCCCGGTGCTGGCCCTCCCGCGGTGCTGGCCCTCCGACAGTGCAGCACTCCCCCGGTGGTGGCCCTCCCGCGGTGCTGGCCCTCCGACAGAGCAGCGCCTCCCTGGTGCTGGCCCACCGACAGTGCAGCGCTCCCCCGGTGCTGGCCCTCCGACAGAGCAGCGCCTCCCTGGTGCTGGCCCTCCGACAGTGCAGCGCTCCCCGGTGCTGGCCCTCCGACAGTGCAGTGCTCCCCCTGTGCTAGCCCTCCGACAGTGCAGCGCTCTCCCGGTGCTAGCCCTCCGACAGTGCAGCGCTCCCCCGGTGCTGGCCCTCCGTCAGTGCAGCACCCCCCCGGTGCTGGCCCTCCGACAGTGCAGCGCTCCCCGGTGCTGGCCCTCCGACAGTGCAGCGCTCCCCCGGTGCTGGCCCTCCGACAGTGCAGCGCTCCCCTGGTGCTGGCCCTCCGACAGTGCAGCGCTCCCCCGGTGCTGGCCCTCCGTCAGTGCAGCGCTCCCCCGGTGCTGGCCCTCCGTCAGTGCAGCGCTCCCCCGGTGCTGGCCCTCCGACAGTGCAGCGCTCCCCGGTGCTGGCCCTCCGACAGTGCAGCGCTCCCCCGGTGCTGGCCCTCCGACAGTGCAGCGCACCCCCGGTGCTGGCCCTCCGACAGTGCAGCGCTTCCCTGGTGCTGGCCCTCCGACAGTGCAGCGCTTCCCTGGTGCTGGTCCTCCGACAGTGCAGCGTTCCCCCGGTGCTGGCCCTCTGACAGAGCAGCGCTTCCCTGGTGCTGGCCCTCCGACAGAGCAGCGCTTCCCTGGTGCTGGCCCTCCGACAGTGCAGCACCCCCCCGGTGCTGGCCCTCCGACATTGCAGCACTCCCCCGGTGCTGGCCCTCCGACAGTGCAGAGCTCCCCCGGTGCTGTCCCACCGACAGTGCAGCGCTCCCCCGGTGCTGGCCCTATGACAGTGTCGCACTCCCCCGGTGCTGGCCCTCCGACTGTGCAGCACTCCCCCGGTGCTGGCCCTCCCGCGGTGCTAGCCCTCCGACAGTGCAGCGCTCCCCTGGTGCTGGCCCTCCGACAGTGCAGCACTCCCGCGGTGCTGGCCCTCCGACAGTGCAGGACTCCCCCGGTGCTGGCCCTCCGACAGTGCAGCACTCCCCCGGTGCTGGCCCTCCGACAGTGCAGCACTCCCCCGGGGCTGGCCCTCCGACAGTGCAGCGCTCCCCCAGTGCTGGCCCTCCGACAGTGCAGCGCTCACCAGGTGCTGGCCCACCGACAGTGCAGCGTTCCCCCGGTGCTGGCCCTCCGACAGAGCAGCGCTTCCCTGGTGCTGGCCCTCCGACAGAGCAGCGCTTCCCTGGTGCTGGCCCTCCGACAGTGCAGCAACCCCCCGGTGCTGGCCCTCCGACATTGCAGCACTCCCCCGGTGCTGGCCCTCCGACAGTGCAGAGCTCCCCCGGTGCTGTCCCACCGACAGTGCAGCGCTCCCCGGTGCTGGCCCCATGACAGTGTCGCACTCCCCCGGTGCTGGCCCTCCCGCGGTGCTGGCCCTCCGACAGTGCAGCACTCCCCCGGTGGTGGCCCTCCCGCGGTGCTGGCCCTCCGACAGAGCAGCGCCTCCCTGGTGCTGGCCCACCGACAGTGCAGCGCTCCCCCGGTGCTGGCCCTCCGACAGAGCA
This sequence comes from Scyliorhinus torazame, assembly GCF_047496885.1. Classification (NCBI taxonomy): domain Eukaryota; kingdom Metazoa; phylum Chordata; class Chondrichthyes; order Carcharhiniformes; family Scyliorhinidae; genus Scyliorhinus; species Scyliorhinus torazame. The sequence continues at coordinate 190,378,687 of NC_092716.1, forward strand.
GCGCCTCCCTGGTGCTGGCCCTCCGACAGTGCAGCGCTCCCCGGTGCTGGCCCTCCGACAGTGCAGTGCTCCCCCTGTGCTAGCCCTCCGACAGTGCAGCGCTCTCCCGGTGCTAGCCCTCCGACAGTGCAGCGCTCCCCCGGTGCTGGCCCTCCGTCAGTGCAGCACCCCCCCGGTGCTGGCCCTCCGACAGTGCAGCGCTCCCCGGTGCTGGCCCTCCGACAGTGCAGCGCTCCCCCGGTGCTGGCCCTCCGACAGTGCAGCGCTCCCCTGGTGCTGGCCCTCCGACAGTGCAGCGCTCCCCCGGTGCTGGCCCTCCGTCAGTGCAGCGCTCCCCCGGTGCTGGCCCTCCGTCAGTGCAGCGCTCCCCCGGTGCTGGCCCTCCGACAGTGCAGCGCTCCCCGGTGCTGGCCCTCCGACAGTGCAGCGCTCCCCCGGTGCTGGCCCTCCGACAGTGCAGCGCACCCCCGGTGCTGGCCCTCCGACAGTGCAGCGCTTCCCTGGTGCTGGCCCTCCGACAGTGCAGCGCTTCCCTGGTGCTGGTCCTCCGACAGTGCAGCGTTCCCCCGGTGCTGGCCCTCTGACAGAGCAGCGCTTCCCTGGTGCTGGCCCTCCGACAGAGCAGCGCTTCCCTGGTGCTGGCCCTCCGACAGTGCAGCACCCCCCCGGTGCTGGCCCTCCGACATTGCAGCACTCCCCCGGTGCTGGCCCTCCGACAGTGCAGAGCTCCCCCGGTGCTGTCCCACCGACAGTGCAGCGCTCCCCCGGTGCTGGCCCTATGACAGTGTCGCACACCCCCGGTGCTGGCCCTCCGACAGTGCAGAGCTCCCCCGATGCTGGCCCTCCGACAGAGCAGCGCTGCCCTGGTGCTGGCCCTCCGACAATGCAGAGCACCCCCGGTGCTGGCCCTCCGACAGTGCAGCACTCCCCCGGTGCTGGCCCTCTGACAGTGCAGCGCTCCCCCGCTGCTGGCCCTCCGACAGTGCAGCGCTCCCCCGGTGCTGGCCCTCCGACAGTGCAGCGCTCCCCCGGTGCTGGCCCTCCGTCAGTGCAGTGCTCCCCCTGTGCTAGCCCTCCGACAGTGCAGCGCTCCCCCGGTGCTGGCCCTCCGACAGTGCAGCACTCCCCCAGTGCTGGCCCTCTGACAATGCAGCGCTCCCCCGCTGCTGGCCCTCCGACAGTGCAGCACTCCCCTGGTGCTGGCCCTCTGACAGTGCAGCGCTCCCCCGCTGCTGGCCCTCCGACAGTGCAGCACTCCCCTGGTGCTAGCCCTCCGACAGTGCAGCGCTCCCCTGGTGCTGGCCCTCCGACAGTGCAGCACTCCCGCGGTGCTGGCCCTCCGACAGTGCAGGACTCCCCCGGTGCTGGCCCTCCGACAGTGCAGCACTCCCCCGGTGCTGGCCCTCCGACAGTGCAGCACTCCCCCGGTGCTTGCCCTCCGACAGTGCAGCGCTCCCCCGGTGCTTGCCCTCCGACAGTGCAGCACTCCCCTGGTGCTGGTCCTCCGACAGAGCAGCGCTTCCCTGGTGCTGGTCCTCCGACAGAGCAGCGCTTCCCTGGTGCTGGCCCTCCGACAGTGCAGCGCTCCCCCGGTGCTGCCCCTCCGACAGTGCAGCGCTCCCCGGTGCTGCCCCTCCGACAGTGCAGCGCTCCCCCGGTGCTGCCCCTCCGACAGTGCAGCGGTCCCCCGGGGCTGGCCCTCCGACAGTGCAGCGCTCCCCCGGTGCTGGCCCTCCGACAGTGCAGCGCTCACCTGGTGCTGGCCCACCGACAGTGCAGCGTTCCCCCGGTGCTGGCCCTCCGACAGAGCAGCGCTTCCCTGGTGCTGGCCCTCCGACAGAGCAGCGCTTCCCTGGTGCTGGCCCTCCGACAGTGCAGCAACCCCCCGGTGCTGGCCCTCCGACATTGCAGCACTCCCCCGGTGCTGGCCCTCCGACAGTGCAGAGCTCCCCCGGTGCTGTCCCACCGACAGTGCAGCGCTCCCCGGTGCTGGCCCCATGACAGTGTCGCACTCCCCCGGTGCTGGCCCTCCCGCGGTGCTGGCCCTCCGACAGTGCAGCACTCCCCCGGTGGTGGCCCTCCCGCGGTGCTGGCCCTCCGACAGAGCAGCGCCTCCCTGGTGCTGGCCCACCGACAGTGCAGCGCTCCCCCGGTGCTGGCCCTCCGACAGAGCAGCGCCTCCCTGGTGCTGGCCCTCCGACAGTGCAGCGCTCCCCGGTGCTGGCCCTCCGACAGTGCAGTGCTCCCCCTGTGCTAGCCCTCCGACAGTGCAGCGCTCTCCCGGTGCTAGCCCTCCGACAGTGCAGCGCTCCCCCGGTGCTGGCCCTCCGTCAGTGCAGCACCCCCCCGGTGCTGGCCCTCCGACAGTGCAGCGCTCCCCGGTGCTGGCCCTCCGACAGTGCAGCGCTCCCCCGGTGCTGGCCCTCCGACAGTGCAGCGCTCCCCTGGTGCTGGCCCTCCGACAGTGCAGCGCTCCCCCGGTGCTGGCCCTCCGTCAGTGCAGCGCTCCCCCGGTGCTGGCCCTCCGTCAGTGCAGCGCTCCCCCGGTGCTGGCCCTCCGACAGTGCAGCGCTCCCCGGTGCTGGCCCTCCGACAGTGCAGCGCTCCCCCGGTGCTGGCCCTCCGACAGTGCAGCGCACCCCCGGTGCTGGCCCTCCGACAGTGCAGCGCTTCCCTGGTGCTGGCCCTCCGACAGTGCAGCGCTTCCCTGGTGCTGGTCCTCCGACAGTGCAGCGTTCCCCCGGTGCTGGCCCTCTGACAGAGCAGCGCTTCCCTGGTGCTGGCCCTCCGACAGAGCAGCGCTTCCCTGGTGCTGGCCCTCCGACAGTGCAGCACCCCCCCGGTGCTGGCCCTCCGACATTGCAGCACTCCCCCGGTGCTGGCCCTCCGACAGTGCAGAGCTCCCCCGGTGCTGTCCCACCGACAGTGCAGCGCTCCCCCGGTGCTGGCCCTATGACAGTGTCGCACTCCCCCGGTGCTGGCCCTCCGACTGTGCAGCACTCCCCCGGTGCTGGCCCTCCCGCGGTGCTAGCCCTCCGACAGTGCAGCGCTCCCCTGGTGCTGGCCCTCCGACAGTGCAGCACTCCCGCGGTGCTGGCCCTCCGACAGTGCAGGACTCCCCCGGTGCTGGCCCTCCGACAGTGCAGCACTCCCCCGGTGCTGGCCCTCCGACAGTGCAGCACTCCCCCGGGGCTGGCCCTCCGACAGTGCAGCGCTCCCCCGGTGCTGGCCCTCCGACAGTGCAGCGCTCACCAGGTGCTGGCCCACCGACAGTGCAGCGTTCCCCCGGTGCTGGCCCTCCGACAGAGCAGCGCTTCCCTGGTGCTGGCCCTCCGACAGAGCAGCGCTTCCCTGGTGCTGGCCCTCCGACAGTGCAGCAACCCCCCGGTGCTGGCCCTCCGACATTGCAGCACTCCCCCGGTGCTGGCCCTCCGACAGTGCAGAGCTCCCCCGGTGCTGTCCCACCGACAGTGCAGCGCTCCCCGGTGCTGGCCCCATGACAGTGTCGCACTCCCCCGGTGCTGGCCCTCCCGCGGTGCTGGCCCTCCGACAGTGCAGCACTCCCCCGGTGGTGGCCCTCCCGCGGTGCTGGCCCTCCGACAGAGCAGCGCCTCCCTGGTGCTGGCCCACCGACAGTGCAGCGCTCCCCCGGTGCTGGCCCTCCGACAGAGCAGCGCCTCCCTGGTGCTGGCCCTCCGACAGTGCAGCGCTCCCCGGTGCTGGCCCTCCGACAGTGCAGTGCTCCCCCTGTGCTAGCCCTCCGACAGTGCAGCGCTCTCCCGGTGCTAGCCCTCCGACAGTGCAGCGCTCCCCCGGTGCTGGCCCTCCGTCAGTGCAGCACCCCCCCGGTGCTGGCCCTCCGACAGTGCAGCGCTCCCCGGTGCTGGCCCTCCGACAGTGCAGCGCTCCCCCGGTGCTGGCCCTCCGACAGTGCAGCGCTCCCCTGGTGCTGGCCCTCCGACAGTGCAGCGCTCCCCCGGTGCTGGCCCTCCGTCAGTGCAGCGCTCCCCCGGTGCTGGCCCTCCGTCAGTGCAGCGCTCCCCCGGTGCTGGCCCTCCGACAGTGCAGCGCTCCCCGGTGCTGGCCCTCCGACAGTGCAGCGCTCCCCCGGTGCTGGCCCTCCGACAGTGCAGCGCACCCCCGGTGCTGGCCCTCCGACAGTGCAGCGCTTCCCTGGTGCTGGCCCTCCGACAGTGCAGCGCTTCCCTGGTGCTGGTCCTCCGACAGTGCAGCGTTCCCCCGGTGCTGGCCCTCTGACAGAGCAGCGCTTCCCTGGTGCTGGCCCTCCGACAGAGCAGCGCTTCCCTGGTGCTGGCCCTCCGACAGTGCAGCACCCCCCCGGTGCTGGCCCTCCGACATTGCAGCACTCCCCCGGTGCTGGCCCTCCGACAGTGCAGAGCTCCCCCGGTGCTGTCCCACCGACAGTGCAGCGCTCCCCCGGTGCTGGCCCTATGACAGTGTCGCACACCCCCGGTGCTGGCCCTCCGACTGTGCAGCACTCCCCCGGTGCTGGCCCTCCCGCGGTGCTGGCCCTCCGACAGTGCAGCACTCCCCCGGTGCTGGCCCTCCGACAGAGCAGCGCTCCCCGGTGCTGGCCCTCCGACAGTGCAGCGCTCCCCCGGTGCTGGCCCTCTGACAGAGCAGCGCTTGCCTGGTGCTGGCCCTCCGACAGAGCAGCGCTTCCCTGGTGCTGGCCCTCCGACAGTGCAGCACCCCCCCGGTGCTGGCCCTCCGACATTGCAGCACTCCCCCGGTGCTGGCCCTCCGACAGTGCAGCGCTCCCCCGGTGCTGGCCCTCCGACAGTGCAGCGCTCCCCCGGTGCTGGCCCTCCGTCAGTGCAGCGCTCCCCCGGTGCTGGCCCTCCGTCAGTGCAGCGCTCCCCGGTGCGGGCCCTCCGACAGTGCAGCGCTCCCCGGTGCGGGCCCTCCGACAGTGCAGCGCTCCCCCGGTGCTGGCCCTCCGACAGTGCAGCGCACCCCCGGTGCTGGCCCTCCGACAGTGCAGCGCTTCCCTGGTGCTGGCCCTCCGACAGTGCAGCGCTTCCCTGGTGCTGGTCCTCCGACAGTGCAGCGTTCCCCCGGTGCTGGCCCTCTGACAGAGCAGCGCTTCCCTGGTGCTGGCCCTCCGACAGAGCAGCGCTTCCCTGGTGCTGGCCCTCCGACAGTGCAGCACCCCCCCGGTGCTGGCCCTCCGACAGTGCAGAGCTCCCCCGGTGCTGTCCCACCGACAGTGCAGCGCTCCCCCGGTGCTGGCCCTCCGACTGTGCAGCACTCCCCCGGTGCTGGCCCTCCCGCGGTGCTGGCCCTCCGACAGTGCAGCACTCCCCCGGTGCTGGCCCTCCGACAGAGCAGCGCTCCCCGGTGCTGGCCCTCCGACAGTGCAGCGCTCCCCCGGTGCTGGCCCTCCGACAGTGCAGCGCACCCCCGGTGCTGGCCCTCCGACAGTGCAGCGCTTCCCTGGTGCTGGCCCTCCGACAGTGCAGCGCTTCCCTGGTGCTGGTCCTCCGACAGTGCAGCGTTCCCCCGGTGCTGGCCCTCTGACAGAGCAGCGCTTCCCTGGTGCTGGCCCTCTGACAGAGCAGCGCTTCCCTGGTGCTGGCCCTCCGACAGTGCAGCACCCCCCCGGTGCTGGCCCTCCGACATTGCAGCACTCCCCCGGTGCTGGCCCTCCGACAGTGCAGAGCTCCCCCGGTGCTGTCCCACCGACAGTGCAGCGCTCCCCGGTGCTGGCCCTATGACAGTGTCGCACTCCCCCGGTGCTGGCCCTCCGACTGTGCAGCACTCCCCCGGTGCTGGCCCTCCCGCGGTGCTGGCCCTCCGACAGTGCAGCACTCCCCCGGTGCTGGCCCTCCGACAGTGCAGCGCTCTCCCGGTGCTGGCCCACCGACAGTGCAGCGCTCCCCCGGTGCTGGCCCTCCGACAGTGCAGTGCTCCCCCTGTGCTAGCCCTCCGACAGTGCAGCGCTCTCCCGGTGCTAGCCCTCCGACAGTGCAGCGCTCCCCCGGTGCTGGCCCTCCGTCAGTGCAGCACCCCCCCGGTGCTGGCCCTCCGACTGTGCTGCGCTCCCCGGTGCTGGCCCTCCGACAGTGCAGCGCTCCCCCGGTGCTGGCCCTCCGACAGTGCAGCGCTCCCCTGGTGCTGGCCCTCCGACAGTGCAGCGCTCCCCCGGTGCTGGCCCTCCGACAGTGCAGCGCTCCCCCGCTGCTGGCCCTCCGACAGTGCAGCGCTCCCCCGGTGCTGGCCCTCCGTCAGTGCAGCGCTCCCCCGGTGCTGGCCCTCCGTCAGTGCAGCGCTCCCCCGGTGCTGGCCCTCCGTCAGTGCAGCGCTTCCCCGGTGCTGGCCCTCCGACAGAGCAGCGCTTCCCTGGTGCTGGCCCTCCGACAGTGCAGCGCTCCCCCGGTGCTGTCTCTCCGACAGAGTCGCACTCCCCCGGTGCTGGCCCTCCGACAGGGCAGCACTCCCCTGGTGCTGGCCCTCCGACAGTGCAGCGCTCCCCCGGTGCTGGCCCTCCCGCGGTGCTGGCCCTCCGACAGTGCAGCGCTCCCCCTGTGCTAGCCCTCTGACAGTGCAGCGCTCTCCCGGTGCTGGCCCTCCGACAGTGCAGCGCTCCCCCGGTGCTGTCTCTCCGACAGAGTCGCACTCCCCCGGTGCTGGCCCTCCGACAGGGCAGCACTCCCCTGGTGCTGGCCCTCCGACAGTGCAGCGCTCCCCCGGTGCTGGCCCTCCCGCGGTGCTGGCCCTCCGACAGTGCAGCGCTCCCCCTGTGCTAGCCCTCTGACAGTGCAGCGCTCCCCCGGTGCTAGCCCTCCGTCAGTGCAGCGCTCGCCGGTGCTAGCCCTCCGACAGTGCAGCGCTCCCCCGGTGCAGGCCCTCCGACAATGCAGCGCTCCCCCGGTGCTGGCCCTCCGACAGTGCAGCACTCCCCCGGTGCTGGCCCTCCGACAGTGCAGCACTCCCCCGGTGCTGGCCCTCCGACAGTGCAGCGCTCCCCCAGTGTTGGCCCTCCGTCAGTGCAGCGCTCCCCCGGTGCTGGCCCTCCGACAGTGCAGCGCTCCCCCGGTGCTGGCCCTCCGACAGTGCAGCGCTCCCCCGCTGCTGGCCCTCCGACAGTGCAGCGCTCCCCCGCTGCTGGCCCTCCGACAGTGCAGCGCTCCCCCGGTGCTGGCCCTCCGACAGTGCAGCGCTCCCCCGCTGCTGGCCCTCCGACAGTGCAGCACTCCCGCGGTGCTGGCCCTCCGACAGTGCAGCGCTCCCCCGGTGCTGGCCCTCCGACAGTGCAGCGCTCCCTCGGTGCAGCGCTCCCCCGCTGCTGGCCCTCCGACAGTGCAGCACTCCCGCGGTGCTGGCCCTCCGACAGTGCAGCACTCCCCCGGTGCTGGCCCTCCGACAGTGCCGCGCTCCCCCGGTGCTGGCCCTCCGACAGTGTCGCGCTCCCCCGGTGCTGGCCCTCCGACAGTGCAGCACTCCCCTGGTGCTGGCCCTCCGACAGTGCAGCGCTCCCCCGGTGCTGGCCCTCCGACAGTGCAGCGCTTCCCCGGTGCTGGCCCTCCGACAGTGCAGCGCTCCCCCGCTGCTGGCCCTCCGACAGTGTCGCGCTCCCCCGGTGCTGGCCCTCCGACAGTGCAGCACTCCCCCGGTGCTGGCCCTCCGACAGTGCAGCGCTCCCCCGGTGCTGGCCCTCCGACAGTGCAGCACTCCCCCGGTGCTGGCCCTCTGACAGTGCAGCACTCCCCCGGTGCTGGCCCTCCCGCGGTGCTGGCCCTCCGACAGTGCAGCACTCCCCCGGTGCTGGCCCTATGACAGTGTCGCACTCCCCCGGTGCTGGCCCTCCGACAGTGCAGCGCTCCCCCGGTGCTGGCCCTCCCGCGGTGCTGGCCCACCGACAGTGCAGCGCTTCCCTGGTGCTGGCCTTCCGACAGTGCAGCGCTTCCCTGGTGCTGGCCCTCCGACAGTGCAGCGCTCCCCCGGTGCTAGCACTCCGACAGTGCAGCGCTCCCCGGTGCTGGCCCTCCGACATTGCAGCACTCCCCCGGTGCTGGCCCTCCGACATTGCAGCGCTCCCCCGGTGCTGGCCCTCCGACAGAGCAGCGCCTCCCTGGTGCTGGCCCACCGACAGTGCAGCGCTCCCCCGGTGCTGGCCCTCCTACAGAGCAGCGCCTCCCTGGTGCTGGCCCTCCGACAGTGCAGCGCTCCCCCGGTGCTGGCCCTCCGACAGTGCAGTGCTCCCCCTGTGCTAGCCCTCCGACAGTGCAGCGCTCTCCCGGTGCTAGCCCTCCGACAGTGCAGCGCTCCCCCGGTGCTGGCCCTCCGTCAGTGCAGCACCCCCCTGGTGCTGGCCCTCCGACAGTGCAGCGCTCCCCGGTGCTGGCCCTCCGACAGTGCAGCGCTCCCCCGGTGCTGGCCCTCCGACAGTGCAGCGCTCCCCGGTGCTGGCCCTCCGACAGTGCAGCGCACCCCCGGTGCTGGCCCTCCGACAGTGCAGTGCTTCCCTGGTGCTGGCCCTCTGACAGTGCAGCGCTTCCCTGGTGCTGGTCCTCCGACAGTGCAGCGTTCCCCCGGTGCTGGCCCTCTGACAGAGCAGCGCTTCCCTGGTGCTGGCCCTCCGACAGAGCAGCGCTTCCCTGGTGCTGGCCCTCCGACAGTGCAGCACCCCCCCGGTGCTGGCCCTCCGACATTGCAGCACTCCCCCGGTGCTGGCCCTCCGACAGTGCAGAGCTCCCCCGGTGCTGTCCCACCGACAGTGCAGCGCTCCCCCGGTGCTGGCCCTATGACAGTGTCGCACTCCCCCGGTGCTGGCCCTCCGACTGTGCAGCACTCCCCCGGTGCTGGCCCTCCCGCGGTGCTGGCCCTCCGACAGTGCAGCACTCCCCCGGTGCTGGCCCTCCGACAGAGCAGCGCCTCCCTGGTGCTGGCCCACTGACAGTGCAGCGCTCCCCCGGTGCTGGCCCTCCGACAGAGCAGCGCCTCCCTGGTGCTGGCCCTCCGACAGTGCAGCGCTCCCCCGGTGCTGGCCCTCCGACAGTGCAGTGCTCACCCTGTGCTAGCCCTCCGACAGTGCAGCGCTCTCCCGGTGCTAGCCCTCCGACAGTGCAGTGCTCCCCGGTGCTGGCCCTCCGTCAGTGCAGCACCCCCCCGGTGCTGGCCCTCCGACTGTGCAGCGCTCCCCGGTGCTGGCCATCCGACAGTGCAGCGCTCCCCCGGTGCTGGCCCTCCGACAGTGCAGCGCTCCCCTGGTGCTGGCCCTCCGACAGTGCAGCGCTCCCCCGGTGCTGGCCCTCCGACAGTGCAGCACCCCCCCGGTGCTGGCCCTCCGACATTGCAGCACTCCCCCGGTGCTGGCCCTCCGACAGTGCAGAGCTCCCCCGGTGCTGTCCCACCGACAGTGCAGCGCTCCCCCGGTGCTGGCCCTATGACAGTGTCGCACTCCCCCGGTGCTGGCCCTCCGACTGTGCAGCACTCCCCCGGTGCTGGCCCTCCCGCGGTGCTGGCCCTCCGACAGTGCAGCACTCCCCCGGTGCTGGCCCTCCGACAGAGCAGCGCCTCCCTGGTGCTGGCCCACCGACAGTGCAGCGCTCCCCCGGTGCTGGCCCTCCGACAGAGCAGCGCCTCCCTGGTGCTGGCCCTCCGACAGTGCAGCGCTCCCCGGTGCTGGCCCTCCGACAGTGCAGTGCTCACCCTGTGCTAGCCCTCCGACAGTGCAGCGCTCTCCCGGTGCTAGCCCTCCGACAGTGCAGTGCTCCCCCGGTGCTGGCCCTCCGTCAGTGCAGCACCCCCCCGGTGCTGGCCCTCCGACTGTGCAGCGCTCCCCGGTGCTGGCCATCCGACAGTGCAGCGCTCCCCCGGTGCTGGCCCTCCGACAGTGCAGCGCTCCCCTGGTGCTGGCCCTCCGACAGTGCAGCGCTCCCCCGGTGCTGGCCCTCCGACAGTGCAGCGCTCCCCCGCTGCTGGCCCTCCGACAGTGCAGCGCTCCCCCGGTGCTGGCCCTCCGTCAGTGCAGCGCTCCCCCGGTGCTGGCCCTCCGTCAGTGCAGCGCTCCCCCGGTGCTGGCCCTCCGTCAGTGCAGCGCTTCCCTGGTGCTGGCCCTCCGACAGAGCAGCGCTTCCCTGGTGCTGGCCCTCCGACAGTGCAGCGCTCCCCCGGTGCTGTCTCTCCGACAGAGTCGCACTCCCCCGGTGCTGGCCCTCCGACAGGGCAGCACTCCCCTGGTGCTGGCCCTCCGACAGTGCAGCGCTCCCCCGGTGCTGGCCCTCCCGCGGTGCTGGCCCTCCGACAGTGCAGCGCTCCCCCTGTGCTAGCCCTCTGACAGTGCAGCGCTCTCCCGGTGCTGGCCCTCCGACAGTGCAGCGCTCCCCCGGTGCTGTCTCTCCGACAGAGTCGCACTCCCCCGGTGCTGGCCCTCCGACAGGGCAGCACTCCCCTGGTGCTGGCCCTCCGACAGTGCAGCGCTCCCCCGGTGCTGGCCCTCCGACAGTGCAGCGCTCCCCCGGTGCTGGCCCTCCGACAGTGCAGCACTCCCCCGGTGCTGGCCCTCCGACAGTGCAGCGCTCCCCTGGTGCTGGCCCTCCGACAGTGCAGCGCTCCCCCGGTGCTGGCCCTCCGACAGTGCAGCGCTCCCCCGGTGCTGGCCCTCCGACAGAGCAGCGCTCCCCCGGTGCTGGCCCTCCAACAGTGCAGCGCTCCCCCGGTGCTGGCCCTCCGACAGAGCAGCGCTCCCCCGCTGCTGGCCCTCTGACAGTGCAGCGCTCCCCACATGCTGGCCCTCCGACAATGCAGCGCTCCCCCGGTGCTGGCCCTCCGACAGAGCAGCGCTCCCCCGCTGCTGGCCCTCTGACAGTGCAGCGCTCCCCACATGCTGGCCCTCCGACAGTGCAGCGCTGCCCTGGTGCTGGCCCTCCGACAGTGCAGCGCTTCTCTGGTGCTGGCCCTCCGACAGTGCAGAGCTCCCCCGATGCTGGCCCTCCGACAGAGCAGCGCTGCCCTGGTGCTGGCCCTCCGACAATGCAGAGCACCCCCGGTGCTGGCCCTCTGACAGTGCAGCGCTTCCCTGGTGCTGGTCCTCCGACAGTGCAGCGTTCCCCCGGTGCTGGCCCTCCGACAGTGCAGCGCTCCCCCGGTGCTGGCCCTCCGACAGTGCAGCGCTCCCCCGGTGCTGGCCCTCCGACAGAGCAGCGCTCCCCCGGTGCTGGCCCTCCAACAGTGCAGCGCTCCCCCGGTGCTGGCCCTCCGACAGAGCAGCGCTCCCCCGCTGCTGGCCCTCTGACAGTGCAGCGCTCCCCACATGCTGGCCCTCCGACAATGCAGCGCTCCCCCGGTGCTGGCCCTCCGACAGAGCAGCGCTCCCCCGCTGCTGGCCCTCTGACAGTGCAGCGCTCCCACATGCTGGCCCTCCGACAGTGCAGCGCTGCCCTGGTGCTGGCCCTCCGACAGTGCAGCGCTTCTCTGGTGCTGGCCCTCCGACAGTGCAGAGCTCCCCCGATGCTGGCCCTCCGACAGAGCAGCGCTTCCCTGGTGCTGGCCCTCCGACAGAGCAGCGCTTCCCTGGTGCTGGCCCTCCGACAGTGCAGCACCCCCCCGGTGCTGGCCCTCCGACATTGCAGCACTCCCCCGGTGCTGGCCCTCCGACAGTGCAGAGCTCCCCCGGTGCTGTCCCACCGACAGTGCAGCGCTCCCCCGGTGCTGGCCCTATGACAGTGTCGCACTCCCCCGGTGCTGGCCCTCCGACTGTGCAGCACTCCCCCGGTGCTGGCCCTCCCGCGGTGCTGGCCCTCCGACAGTGCAGCACTCCCCCGGTGCTGGCCCTCCGACAGAGCAGCGCCTCCCTGGTGCTGGCCCACCGACAGTGCAGCGCTCCCCCGGTGCTGGCCCTCCGACAGAGCAGCGCCTCCCTGGTGCTGGCCCTCCGACAGTGCAGCGCTCCCCCGGTGCTGGCCCTCCGACAGTGCAGTGCTCCCCCTGTGCTAGCCCTCCGACAGTGCAGCGCTCTCCCGGTGCTAGCCCTCCGACAGTGCAGTGCTCCCCCGGTGCTGGCCCTCCGTCAGTGCAGCACCCCCCTGGTGCTGGCCCTCCGACTGTGCAGCGCTCCCCGGTGCTGGCCCTCCGACAGTGCAGCGCTCCCCCGGTGCTGGCCCTCCGACAGTGCAGCGCTCCCCTGGTGCTGGCCCTCCGACAGTGCAGCGCTCCCCCGGTGCTGGCCCTCCGACAGTGCAGCGCTCGCCCGCTGCTGGCCCTCCGACAGTGCAGCGCTCCCCCGGTGCTGGCCCTCCGTCAGTGCAGCGCTCCCCCGGTGCTGGCCCTCCGTCAGTGCAGCGCTCCCCCGGTGCTGGCCCTCCGTCAGTGCAGCGCTTCCCTGGTGCTGGCCCTCCGACAGAGCAGCGCTTCCCTGGTGCTGGCCCTCCGACAGTGCAGCGCTCCCCCGGTGCTGTCTCTCCGACAGAGTCGCACTCCCCCGGTGCTGGCCCTCCGACAGGGCAGCACTCCCCTGGTGCTGGCCCTCCGACAGTGCAGCGCTCCCCCGGTGCTGGCCCTCCCGCGGTGCTGGCCCTCCGACAGTGCAGCGCTCCCCCTGTGCTAGCCCTCTGACAGTGCAGCGCTCTCCCGGTGCTGGCCCTCCGACAGTGCAGCGCTCCCCCGGTGCTGTCTCTCCGACAGAGTCGCACTCCCCCGGTGCTGGCCCTCCGACAGGGCAGCACTCCCCTGGTGCTGGCCCTCCGACAGTGCAGCGCTCCCCCGGTGCTGGCCCTCCGACAGTGCAGCGCTCCCCCGGTGCTGGCCCTCCGACAGTGCAGCACTCCCCTGGTGCTGGCCCTCCGACAGTGCAGCGCTCCCCTGGTGCTGGCCCTCCGACAGTGCAGCGCTCCCCCGGTGCTGGCCCTCCGACAGTGCAGCGCTCCCCCGGTGCTGGCCCTCCGACAGAGCAGCGCTCCCCCGGTGCTGGCCCTCCAACAGTGCAGCGCTCCCCCGGTGCTGGCCCTCCGACAGAGCAGCGCTCCCCCGCTGCTGGCCCTCTGACAGTGCAGCGCTCCCCACATGCTGGCCCTCCGACAATGCAGCGCTCCCCCGGTGCTGGCCCTCCGACAGAGCAGCGCTCCCCCGCTGCTGGCCCTCTGACAGTGCAGCGCTCCCCACATGCTGGCCCTCCGACAGTGCAGCGCTGCCCTGGTGCTGGCCCTCCGACAGTGCAGCGCTTCTCTGGTGCTGGCCCTCCGACAGTGCAGAGCTCCCCCGATGCTGGCCCTCCGACAGAGCAGCGCTGCCCTGGTGCTGGCCCTCCGACAATGCAGAGCACCCCCGGTGCTGGCCCTCTGACAGTGCAGCGCTCCCCCGCTGCTGGCCCTCCGACAGTGCAGCGCTCCCCCGGTGCTGGCCCTCCGACAGTGCAGCGCTCCCCCGGTGCTGGCCCTCCGTCAGTGCAGTGCTCCCCCTGTGCTAGCCCTCCGACAGTGCAGCGCTCCCCCGGTGCTGGCCCTCCGACAGTGCAGCACTCCCCCGGTGCTGGCCCTCTGACAATGCAGCGCTCCCCCGCTGCTGGCCCTCCGACAGTGCAGCACTCCCCTGGTGCTGGCCCTCTGACAGTGCAGCGCTCGCCCGCTGCTGGCCCTCCGACAGTGCAGCACTCCCCTGGTGCTAGCCCTCCGACAGTGCAGCGCTCCCCTGGTGCTGGCCCTCCGACAGTGCAGCACTCCCGCGGTGCTGGCCCTCCGACAGTGCAGGACTCCCCCGGTGCTGGCCCTCCGACAGTGCAGCACTCCCCCGGTGCTGGCCCTCCGACAGTGCAGCACTCCCCCGGTGCTTGCCCTCCGACAGTGCAGCGCTCCCCCGGTGCTTGCCCTCCGACAGTGCAGCACTCCCCTTGTGCTGGTCCTCCGACAGAGCAGCGCTTCCCTGGTGCTGGTCCTCCGACAGAGCAGCGCTTCCCTGGTGCTGGCCCTCCGACAGTGCAGCGCTCCCCCGGTGCTGCCCCTCCGACAGTGCAGCGCTCCCCGGTGCTGCCCCTCCGACAGTGCAGTGGTCCCCCGGGGCTGGCCCTCCCACAGTGCAGCGCTCCCCCGGTGCTGGCCCTCCGACAGTGCAGCGCTCCCCTGGTGCTGGCCCACCGACAGTGCAGCGTTCCCCCGGTGCTGGCCCTCCGACAGAGCAGCGCTTCCCTGGTGCTGGCCCTCCGACAGAGCAGCGCTTCCCTGGTGCTGGCCCTCCGACAGTGCAGCAACCCCCCGGTGCTGGCCCTCCGACATTGCAGCACTCCCCCGGTGCTGGCCCTCCGACAGTGCAGAGCTCCCCCGGTGCTGTCCCACCGACAGTGCAGCGCTCCCCGGTGCTGGCCCTATGACAGTGTCGCACTCCCCCGGTGCTGGCCCTCCCGCGGTGCTGGCCCTCCGACAGTGCAGCACTCCCCCGGTGGTGGCCCTCCCGCGGTGCTGGCCCTCCGACAGAGCAGCGCCTCCCTGGTGCTGGCCCACCGACAGTGCAGCGCTCCCCGGTGCTGGCCCTCCGACAGAGCAGCGCCTCCCTGGTGCTGGCCCTCCGACAGTGCAGCGCTCCCCGGTGCTGGCCCTCCGACAGTGCAGTGCTCCCCCTGTGCTAGCCCTCCGACAGTGCAGCGCTCTCCCGGTGCTAGCCCTCCGACAGTGCAGCGCTCCCCCGGTGCTGGCCCTCCGTCAGTGCAGCACCCCCCCGGTGCTGGCCCTCCGACAGTGCAGCGCTCCCCGGTGCTGGCCCTCCGACAGTGCAGCGCTCCCCCGGTGCTGGCCCTCCGACAGTGCAGCACTCCCCTGGTGCTGGCCCTCCGACAGTGCAGCGCTCCCCCGGTGCTGGCCCTCCGTCAGTGCAGCGCTCCCCCGGTGCTGGCCCTCCGTCAGTGCAGCGCTCCCCGGTGCTGGCCCTCCGACAGTGCAGCGCTCCCCGGTGCTGGCCCTCCGACAGTGCAGCGCTCCCCCGGTGCTGGCCCTCCGACAGTGCAGCGCACCCCCGGTGCTGGCCCTCCGACAGTGCAGCGCTTCCCTGGTGCTGGCCCTCCGACAGTGCAGCGCTTCCCTGGTGCTGGTCCTCCGACAGTGCAGCGTTCCCCCGGTGCTGGCCCTCTGACAGAGCTTCGCTTCCCTGGTGCTGGCCCTCCGACAGAGCAGCGCTTCCCTGGTGCTGGCCCTCCGACAGTGCAGCACCCCCCCGGTGCTGGCCCTCCGACATTGCAGCACTCCCCCGGTGCTGGCCCTCCGACAGTGCAGAGCTCCCCCGGTGCTGTCCCACCGACAGTGCAGCGCTCCCCCGGTGCTGGCCCTATGACAGTGTCGCACTCCCCCGGTGCTGGCCCTCCGACTGTGCAGCACTCCCCCGGTGCTGGCCCTCCCGCGGTGCTGGCCCTCCGACAGTGCAGCACTCCCCCGGTGCTGGCCCTCCGACAGAGCACCGCTCCCCGGTGCTGGCCCTCCGACAGTGCAGCGCTCCCCCGGTGCTGGCCCTCCGACAGTGCAGCGCACCCCCGGTGCTGGCCCTCCGACAGTGCAGCGCTTCCCTGGTGCTGGCCCTCCGACAGTGCAGCGCTTCCCTGGTGCTGGCCCTCCGACAGTGCAGCGCTTCCCTGGTGCTGGTCCTCCGACAGTGCAGCGTTCCCCCGGTGCTGGCCCTCTGACAGAGCAGCGCTTCCCTGGTGCTGGCCCTCCGACAGAGCAGCGCTTCCCTGGTGCTGGCCCTCCGACAGTGCAGCACCCCCCCGGTGCTGGCCCTCCGACATTGCAGCACTCCCCCGGTGCTGGCCCTCCGACAGTGCAGCGCTCCCCCGGTGCTGGCCCTCCGTCAGTGCAGCGCTCCCCCGGTGCTGGCCCTCCGTCAGTGCAGCGCTCCCCCGGTGCTGGCCCTCCGACAGTGCAGCGCTCCCCGGTGCTGGCCCTCCGACAGTGCAGCGCTCCCCCGGTGCTGGCCCTCCGACAGTGCAGCGCACCCCCGGTGCTGGCCCTCCGACAGTGCAGCGCTTCCCTGGTGCTGGCCCTCCGACAGTGCAGCGCTTCCCTGGTGCTGGTCCTCCGACAGTGCAGCGTTCCCCCGGTGCTGGCCCTCTGACAGAGCAGCGCTTCCCTGGTGCTGGCCCTCCGACAGAGCAGCGCTTCCCTGGTGCTGGCCCTCCGACAGTGCAGAGCTCCCCCGGTGCTGTCCCACCGACAGTGCAGCGCTCCCCGGTGCTGGCCCTATGACAGTGTCGCACTCCCCCGGTGCTGGCCCTCCCGCGGTGCTGGCCCTCCGACAGTGCAGCACTCCCCCGGTGGTGGCCCTCCCGCGGTGCTGGCCCTCCGACAGAGCAGCGCCTCCCTGGTGCTGGCCCACCGACAGTGCAGCGCTCCCCCGGTGCTGGCCCTCCGACAGAGCAGCGCCTCCCTGGTGCTGGCCCTCCGACAGTGCAGCGCTCCCCGGTGCTGGCCCTCCGACAGTGCAGTGCTCCCCCTGTGCTAGCCCTCCGACAGTGCAGCGCTCTCCCGGTGCTAGCCCTCCGACAGTGCAGCGCTCCCCCGGTGCTGGCCCTCCATCAGTGCAGCACCCCCCCGGTGCTGGCCCTCCGACAGTGCAGCGCTCCCCGGTGCTGGCCCTCCGACAGTGCAGCGCTCCCCCGGTGCTGGCCCTCCGACAGTGCAGCGCTCCCCTGGTGCTGGCCCTCCGACAGTGCAGCGCTCCCCCGGTGCTGGCCCTCCGTCAGTGCAGCGCTCCCCCGGTGCTGGCCCTCCGTCAGTGCAGCGCTCCCCCGGTGCTGGCCCACCGACAGTGCAGCGCTCCCCGGTGCTGGCCCTCCGACAGTGCAGCGCTCCCCCGGTGCTGGCCCTCCGACAGTGCAGCGCACCCCCGGTGCTGGCCCTCCGACAGTGCAGCGCTTCCCTGGTGCTGGCCCTCCGACAGTGCAGCGCTTCCCTGGTGCTGGTCCTCCGACAGTGCAGCGTTCCCCCGGTGCTGGCCCTCTGACAGAGCTTCGCTTCACTGGTGCTGGCCCTCCGACAGAGCAGCGCTTCCCTGGTGCTGGCCCTCCGACAGTGCAGCACCCCCCCGGTGCTGGCCCTCCGACATTGCAGCACTCCCCCGGTGCTGGCCCTCCGACAGTGCAGAGCTCCCCCGGTGCTGTCCCACCGACAGTGCAGCGCTCCCCCGGTGCTGGCCCTATGACAGTGTCGCACTCCCCCGGTGCTGGCCCTCCGACTGTGCAGCACTCCCCCGGTGCTGGCCCTCCCGCGGTGCTGGCCCTCCGACAGTGCAGCACTCCCCCGGTGCTGGCCCTCCGACAGAGCAGCGCTCCCCGGTGCTGGCCCTCCGACAGTGCAGCGCTCCCCCGGTGCTGGCCCTCCGACAGTGCAGCGCACCCCCGGTGCTGGCCCTCCGACAGTGCAGCGCTTCCCTGGTGCTGGCCCTCCGACAGTGCAGCGCTTCCCTGGTGCTGGTCCTCCGACAGTGCAGCGTTCCCCCGGTGCTGGCCCTCTGACAGAGCAGCGCTTCCCTGGTGCTGGCCCTCCGACAGAGCAGCGCTTCCCTGGTGCTGGCCCTCCGACAGTGCAGCACCCCCCCGGTGCTGGCCCTCCGACATTGCAGCACTCCCCCGGTGCTGGCCCTCCGACAGTGCAGCGCTCCCCCGGTGCTGGCCCTCCGTCAGTGCAGCGCTCCCCCGGTGCTGGCCCTCCGTCAGTGCAGCGCTCCCCCGGTGCTGGCCCTCCGACAGTGCAGCGCTCCCCGGTGCTGGCCCTCCGACAGTGCAGCGCTCCCCCGGTGCTGGCCCTCCGACAGTGCAGCGCACCCCCGGTGCTGGCCCTCCGACAGTGCAGCGCTTCCCTGGTGCTGGCCCTCCGACAGTGCAGCGCTTCCCTGGTGCTGGTCCTCCGACAGTGCAGCGTTCCCCCGGTGCTGGCCCTCTGACAGAGCAGCGCTTCCCTGGTGCTGGCCCTCCGACAGAGCAGCGCTTCCCTGGTGCTGGCCCTCCAACAGTGCAGCACCCCCCCGGTGCTGGCCCTCCGACATTGCAGCACTCCCCCGGTGCTGGCCCTCCGACAGTGCAGCGCTCCCCCGGTGCTGGCCCTCCGTCAGTGCAGCGCTCCCCCGGTGCTGGCCCTCCGTCA
Source organism: Scyliorhinus torazame (assembly GCF_047496885.1). Classification (NCBI taxonomy): domain Eukaryota; kingdom Metazoa; phylum Chordata; class Chondrichthyes; order Carcharhiniformes; family Scyliorhinidae; genus Scyliorhinus; species Scyliorhinus torazame. Next base: position 190,396,767 of record NC_092716.1, read on the forward strand.
GTGCAGCGCTCCCCCGGTGCTGGCCCTCCGACAGTGCAGCGCTCCCCGGTGCTGGCCCTCCGACAGTGCAGCGCTCCCCCGGTGCTGGCCCTCCGACAGTGCAGCGCACCCCCGGTGCTGGCCCTCCGACAGTGCAGCGCTTCCCTGGTGCTGGCCCTCCGACAGTGCAGCGCTTCCCTGGTGCTGGTCCTCCGACAGTGCAGCGCTTCCCTGGTGCTGGCCCTCCGACAGTGCAGCACCCCCCCGGTGCTGGCCCTCCGACATTGCAGCACTCCCCCGGTGCTGGCCCTCCGACAGTGCAGCGCTCCCCCGGTGCTGGCCCTCCGTCAGTGCAGCGCTCCCCCGGTGCTGGCCCTCCGTCAGTGCAGCGCTCCCCCGGTGCTGGCCCTCCGACAGTGCAGCGCTCCCCGGTGCTGGCCCTCCGACAGTGCAGCGCTCCCCCGGTGCTGGCCCTCCGACAGTGCAGCGCACCCCCGGTGCTGGCCCTCCGACAGTGCAGCGCTTCCCTGGTGCTGGCCCTCCGACAGTGCAGCGCTTCCCTGGTGCTGGTCCTCCGACAGTGCAGCGTTCCCCCGGTGCTGGCCCTCTGACAGAGCAGCGCTTCCCTGGTGCTGGCCCTCCGACAGAGCAGCGCTTCCCTGGTGCTGGCCCTCCGACAGTGCAGCACCCCCCCGGTGCTGGCCCTCCGACAGTGCAGAGCTCCCCCGGTGCTGTCCCACCGACAGTGCAGCGCTCCCCCGGTGCTGGCCCTATGACAGTGTCGCACTCCCCCGGTGCTGGCCCTCCGACTGTGCAGCACTCCCCCGGTGCTGGCCCTCCCGCGGTGCTGGCCCTCCGACAGTGCAGCACTCCCCCGGTGCTGGCCCTCCGACAGAGCAGCGCTCCCCGGTGCTGGCCCTCCGACAGTGCAGCGCTCCCCCGGTGCTGGCCCTCCGACAGTGCAGCGCACCCCCGGTGCTGGCCCTCCGACAGTGCAGCGCTTCCCTGGTGCTGGCCCTCCGACAGTGCAGCGCTTCCCTGGTGCTGGTCCTCCGACAGTGCAGCGTTCCCCCGGTGCTGGCCCTCTGACAGAGCAGCGCTTCCCTGGTGCTGGCCCTCCGACAGAGCAGCGCTTCCCTGGTGCTGGCCCTCCGACAGTGCAGCACCCCCCCGGTGCTGGCCCTCCGACATTGCAGCACTCCCCCGGTGCTGGCCCTCCGACAGTGCAGAGCTCCCCCGGTGCTGTCCCACCGACAGTGCAGCGCTCCCCCGGTGCTGGTCCTATGACAGTGTCGCACTCCCCCGGTGCTGGCCCTCCGACTGTGCAGCACTACCCCGGTGCTGGCCCTCCCGCGGTGCTGGCCCTCCGACAGTGCAGCACTCCCCCGGTGCTGGCCCTCCGACAGTGCAGCGCTCTCCCGGTGCTGGCCCACCGACAGTGCAGCGCTCCCCCGGTGCTGGCCCTCCGACAGTGCAGTGCTCCCCCTGTGGTAGCCCTCCGACAGTGCAGCGCTCTCCCGGTGCTAGCCCTCCGACAGTGCAGCGCTCCCCCGGTGCTGGCCCTCCGTCAGTGCAGCACCCCTCCGGTGCTGGCCCTCCGACTGTGCAGCGCTCCCCGGTGCTGGCCCTCCGACAGTGCAGCGCTCCCCCGGTGCTGGCCCTCCGACAGTGCAGCGCTCCCCTGGTGCTGGCCCTCCGACAGTGCAGCGCTCCCCCGGTGCTGGCCCTCCGACAGTGCAGCGCTCCCCCGCTGCTGGCCCTCCGACAGTGCAGCGCTCCCCGGTGCTGGCCCTCCGTCAGTGCAGCGCTCCCCCGGTGCTGGCCCTCCGTCAGTGCAGCGCTCCCCCGGTGCTGGCCCTCCGTCAGTGCAGCGCTTCCCTGGTGCTGGCCCTCCGACAGAGCAGCGCTTCCCTGGTGCTGGCCCTCCGACAGTGCAGCGCTCCCCCGGTGCTGTCTCTCCGACAGAGTCGCACTCCCCCGGTGCTGGCCCTCCGACAGGGCAGCACTCCCCTGGTGCTGGCCCTCCGACAGTGCAGCGCTCCCCCGGTGCTGGCCCTCCCGCGGTGCTGGCCCTCCGACAGTGCAGCGCTCCCCCTGTGCTAGCCCTCTGACAGTGCAGCGCTCTCCCGGTGCTGGCCCTCCGACAGTGCAGCGCTCCCCCGGTGCTGTCTCTCCGACAGAGTCGCACTCCCCCGGTGCTGGCCCTCCGACAGGGCAGCACTCCCCTGGTGCTGGCCCTCCGACAGTGCAGCGCTCCCCCGGTGCTGGCCCTCCCGCGGTGCTGGCCCTCCGACAGTGCAGCGCTCCCCCTGTGCTAGCCCTCTGACAGTGCAGCGCTCCCCCGGTGCTAGCCCTCCGTCAGTGCAGCGCTCCCCGGTGCTAGCCCTCCGACAGTGCAGCGCTCCCCCGGTGCAGGCCCTCCGACAATGCAGCGCTTCCCTGGTGCTGGCCCTCCGACAGTGCAGCACTCCCCCGGTGCTGGCCCTCCGATAGTGCAGCACTCCCCCGGTGCTGGCCCTCCGTCAGTGCAGCGCTCCCCCAGTGCTGGCCCTCCGTCAGTGCAGCGCTCCCCCGGTGCTGGCCCTCCGACAGTGCAGCGCTCCCCCGGTGCTGGCCCTCCGACAGTGCAGCGCTCCCCCGCTGCTGGCCCTCCGACAGTGCAGCGCTCCCCCGCTGCTGGCCCTCCGACAGTGCAGCGCTCCCCCGGTGCTGGCCCTCCGACAGTGCAGCGCTCCCCCGCTGCTGGCCCTCCGACAGTGCAGCACTCCCGCGGTGCTGGCCCTCCGACAGTGCAGCGCTCCCCGGTGCTGGCCCTCCGACAGTGCAGCGCTCCCTCGGTGCAGCGCTCCCCCGCTGCTGGCCCTCCGACAGTGCAGCACTCCCGCGGTGCTGGCCCTCCGACAGTGCAGCACTCCCCCGGTGCTGGCCCTCCGACAGTGTCGCGCTCCCCCGGTGCTGGCCCTCCGACAGTGTCGCGCTCCCCCGGTGCTGGCCCTCCGACAGTGCAGCACTCCCCTAGTGCTGGCCCTCCGACAGTGCAGCGCTCCCCCGGTGCTGGCCCTCCGACAGTGCAGCGCTTCCCCGGTGCTGGCCCTCCGTCAGTGCAGCACCCCCCCCGGTGCTGGCCCTCCGACTGTGCAGCGCTCCCCGGTGCTGGCCCTCCGACAGTGCAGCGCTCCCCCGGTGCTGGCCCTCCGACAGTGCAGCGCTCCCTTGGTGCTGGCCCTCCGACAGTGCAGCGCTCCCCCGGTGCTGGCCCTCCGACAGTGCAGCGCTCCCCCGCTGCTGGCCCTCCGACAGTGCAGCGCTCCCCCGGTGCTGGCCCTCCGTCAGTGCAGCGCTCCCCCGGTGCTGGCCCTCCGTCAGTGCAGCGCTCCCCCGGTGCTGGCCCTCCGTCAGTGCAGCGCTTCCCTGGTGCTGGCCCTCCGACAGAGCAGCGCTTCCCTGGTGCTGGCCCTCCGACAGTGCAGCGCTCCCCCGGTGCTGTCTCTCCGACAGAGTCGCACTCCCCCGGTGCTGGCCCTCCGACAGGGCAGCACTCCCCTGGTGCTGGCCCTCCGACAGTGCAGCGCTCCCCCGGTGCTGGCCCTCCCGCGGTGCTGGCCCTCCGACAGTGCAGCGCTCCCCCTGTGCTAGCCCTCTGACAGTGCAGCGCTCTCCCGGTGCTGGCCCTCCGACAGTGCAGCGCTCCCCCGGTGCTGTCTCTCCGACAGAGTCGCACTCCCCCGGTGCTGGCCCTCCGACAGTGCAGCGCTCCCTCGGTGCAGCGCTCCCCCGCTGCTGGCCCTCCGACAGTGCAGCACTCCCGCGGTGCTGGCCCTCCGACAGTGCAGCACTCCCCCGGTGCTGGCCCTCCGACAGTGTCGCGCTCCCCCGGTGCTGGCCCTCCGACAGTGTCGCGCTCCCCCGGTGCTGGCCCTCCGACAGTGCAGCACTCCCCTAGTGCTGGCCCTCCGACAGTGCAGCGCTCCCCCGGTGCTGGCCCTCCGACAGTGCAGCGCTTCCCCGGTGCTGGCCCTCCGACAGTGCAGCGCTCCCCCGCTGCTGGCCCTCCGACAGTGTCGCGCTCCCCCGGTGCTGGCCCTCCGACAGTGCAGCACTCCCCCGGTGCTGGCCCTCCGACAGTGCAGCGCTCCCCCGGTGCTGGCCCTCCGACAGTGCAGCACTCCCCCGGTGCTGGCCCTCTGACAGTGCAGCACTCCCCCGGTGCTGGCCCTCCCGCGGTGCTGGCCCTCCGACAGTGCAGCACTCCCCCGGTGCTGGCCCTATGACAGTGTCGCACTCCCCCGGTGCTGGCCCTCCGACAGTGCAGCGCTCCCCCGGTGCTGGCCCTCCCGCGGTGCTGGCCCACCGACAGTGCAGCGCTTCCCTGGTGCTGGCCTTCCGACAGTGCAGCGCTTCCCTGGTGCTGGCCCTCCGACAGTGCAGCGCTCCCCCGGTGCTAGCACTCCGACAGTGCAGCGCTCCCCGGTGCTGGCCCTCCGACATTGCAGCACTCCCCCGGTGCTGGCCCTCCGACATTGCAGCGCTCCCCCGGTGCTGGCCCTCCGACAGAGCAGCGCCTCCCTGGTGCTGGCCCACCGACAGTGCAGCGCTCCCCCGGTGCTGGCCCTCCGACAGTGCAGTGCTCCCCCTGTGCTAGCCCTCCGACAGTGCAGCGCTCTCCCGGTGCTAGCCCTCCGACAGTGCAGCGCTCCCCCGGTGCTGGCCCTCCGTCAGTGCAGCACCCCCCCGGTGCTGGCCCTCCGACAGTGCAGCGCTCCCCGGTGCTGGCCCTCCGACAGTGCAGGGCTCCCCCGGTGCTGGCCCTCCGACAGTGCAGCGCTCCCCGGTGCTGGCCCTCCGACAGTGCAGCGCTCCCCCGGTGCTGGCCCTCCGACAGTGCAGCGCACCCCCGGTGCTGGCCCTCCGACAGTGCAGCGCTTCCCTGGTGCTGGCCCTCCGACAGTGCAGCGCTTCCCTGGTGCTGGTACTCCGACAGTGCAGCGTTCCCCCGGTGCTGGCCCTCTGACAGAGCAGCGCTTCCCTGGTGCTGGCCCTCCGACAGAGCAGCGCTTCCCTGGTGCTGGCCCTCCGACAGTGCAGCACCCCCCCGGTGCTGGCCCTCCGACATTGCAGCACTCCCCCGGTGCTGGCCCTCCGACAGTGCAGAGCTCCCCCGGTGCTGTCCCACCGACAGTGCAGCGCTCCCCCGGTGCTGGCCCTATGACAGTGTCGCACTCCCCCGGTGCTGGCCCTCCGACTGTGCAGCACTCCCCCGGTGCTGGCCCTCCCGCGGTGCTGGCCCTCCGACAGTGCAGCACTCCCCCGGTGCTGGCCCTCCGACAGAGCAGCGCCTCCCTGGTGCTGGCCCACCGACAGTGCAGCGCTCCCCCGGTGCTGGCCCTCCGACAGAGCAGCGCCTCCCTGGTGCTGGCCCTCCGACAGTGCAGCGCTCCCCCGGTGCTGGCCCTCCGACAGTGCAGTGCTCCCCCTGTGCTAGCCCTCCGACAGTGCAGCGCTCTCCCGGTGCTAGCCCTCCGACAGTGCAGCGCTTCCCTGGTGCTGGCCCTCCGACAGAGCAGCGCTTCCCTGGTGCTGGCCCTCCGACAGTGCAGCGCTCCCCCGGTGCTGTCTCTCCGACAGAGTCGCACTCCCCCGGTGCTGGCCCTCCGACAGGGCAGCACTCCCCTGGTGCTGGCCCTCCGACAGTGCAGCGCTCCCCCGGTGCTGGCCCTCCCGCGGTGCTGGCCCTCCGACAGTGCAGCGCTCCCCCTGTGCTAGCCCTCTGACAGTGCAGCGCTCTCCCGGTGCGGGCCCTCCGACAGTGCAGCGCTCCCCCGGTGCTGTCTCTCCGACAGAGTCGCACTCCCCCGGTGCTGGCCCTCCGACAGGGCAGCACTCCCCTGGTGCTGGCCCTCCGACAGTGCAGCGCTCCCCCGGTGCTGGCCCTCCCGCGGTGCTGGCCCTCCGACAGTGCAGCGCTCCCCCTGTGCTAGCCCTCTGACAGTGCAGCGCTCCCCCGGTGCTAGCCCTCCGTCAGTGCAGCGCTCCCCGGTGCTAGCCCTCCGACAGTGCAGCGCTCCCCCGGTGCAGGCCCTCCGACAATGCAGCGCTTCCCTGGTGCTGGCCCTCCGACAGTGCAGCACTCCCCCGGTGCTGGCCCTCCGATAGTGCAGCACTCCCCCGGTGCTGGCCCTCCGTCAGTGCAGCGCTCCCCCAGTGCTGGCCCTCCGTCAGTGCAGCGCTCCCCCGGTGCTGGCCCTCCGACAGTGCAGCGCTCCCCCGGTGCTGGCCCTCCGACAGTGCAGCGCTCCCCCGCTGCTGGCCCTCCGACAGTGCAGCGCTCCCCCGCTGCTGGCCCTCCGACAGTGCAGCGCTCCCCCGGTGCTGGCCCTCCGACAGTGCAGCGCTCCCCCGCTGCTGGCCCTCCGACAGTGCAGCACTCCCGCGGTGCTGGCCCTCCGACAGTGCAGCGCTCCCCGGTGCTGGCCCTCCGACAGTGCAGCGCTCCCTCGGTGCAGCGCTCCCCCGCTGCTGGCCCTCCGACAGTGCAGCACTCCCGCGGTGCTGGCCCTCCGACAGTGCAGCACTCCCCCGGTGCTGGCCCTCCGACAGTGTCGCGCTCCCCCGGTGCTGGCCCTCCGACAGTGTCGCGCTCCCCCGGTGCTGGCCCTCCGACAGTGCAGCACTCCCCTAGTGCTGGCCCTCCGACAGTGCAGCGCTCCCCCGGTGCTGGCCCTCCGACAGTGCAGCGCTTCCCCGGTGCTGGCCCTCCGTCAGTGCAGCACCCCCCCCGGTGCTGGCCCTCCGACTGTGCAGCGCTCCCCGGTGCTGGCCCTCCGACAGTGCAGCGCTCCCCCGGTGCTGGCCCTCCGACAGTGCAGCGCTCCCTTGGTGCTGGCCCTCCGACAGTGCAGCGCTCCCCCGGTGCTGGCCCTCCGACAGTGCAGCGCTCCCCCGCTGCTGGCCCTCCGACAGTGCAGCGCTCCCCCAGTGCTGGCCCTCCGTCAGTGCAGCGCTCCCCCGGTGCTGGCCCTCCGTCAGTGCAGCGCTCCCCCGGTGCTGGCCCTCCGTCAGTGCAGCGCTTCCCTGGTGCTGGCCCTCCGACAGAGCAGCGCTTCCCTGGTGCTGGCCCTCCGACAGTGCAGCGCTCCCCCGGTGCTGTCTCTCCGACAGAGTCGCACTCCCCCGGTGCTGGCCCTCCGACAGGGCAGCACTCCCCTGGTGCTGGCCCTCCGACAGTGCAGCGCTCCCCCGGTGCTGGCCCTCCCGCGGTGCTGGCCCTCCGACAGTGCAGCGCTCCCCCTGTGCTAGCCCTCTGACAGTGCAGCGCTCTCCCGGTGCTGGCCCTCCGACAGTGCAGCGCTCCCCCGGTGCTGTCTCTCCGACAGAGTCGCACTCCCCCGGTGCTGGCCCTCCGACAGTGCAGCGCTCCCTCGGTGCAGCGCTCCCCCGCTGCTGGCCCTCCGACAGTGCAGCACTCCCGCGGTGCTGGCCCTCCGACAGTGCAGCACTCCCCCGGTGCTGGCCCTCCGACAGTGTCGCGCTCCCCCGGTGCTGGCCCTCCGACAGTGTCGCGCTCCCCCGGTGCTGGCCCTCCGACAGTGCAGCACTCCCCTAGTGCTGGCCCTCCGACAGTGCAGCGCTCCCCCGGTGCTGGCCCTCCGACAGTGCAGCGCTTCCCCGGTGCTGGCCCTCCGACAGTGCAGCGCTCCCCCGCTGCTGGCCCTCCGACAGTGTCGCGCTCCCCCGGTGCTGGCCCTCCGACAGTGCAGCACTCCCCCGGTGCTGGCCCTCCGACAGTGCAGCGCTCCCCCGGTGCTGGCCCTCCGACAGTGCAGCACTCCCCCGGTGCTGGCCCTCTGACAGTGCAGCACTCCCCCGGTGCTGGCCCTCCCGCGGTGCTGGCCCTCCGACAGTGCAGCACTCCCCCGGTGCTGGCCCTATGACAGTGTCGCACTCCCCCGGTGCTGGCCCTCCGACAGTGCAGCGCTCCCCCGGTGCTGGCCCTCCCGCGGTGCTGGCCCACCGACAGTGCAGCGCTTCCCTGGTGCTGGCCTTCCGACAGTGCAGCGCTTCCCTGGTGCTGGCCCTCCGACAGTGCAGCGCTCCCCCGGTGCTAGCACTCCGACAGTGCAGCGCTCCCCGGTGCTGGCCCTCCGACATTGCAGCACTCCCCCGGTGCTGGCCCTCCGACATTGCAGCGCTCCCCCGGTGCTGGCCCTCCGACAGTGCAGCGCTCCCCGGTGCTGGCCCTCCGACAGTGCAGCGCTCCCCCGGTGCTGGCCCTCCGACAGTGCAGCGCTCCCCGGTGCTGGCCCTCCGACAGTGCAGCGCTCCCCCGGTGCTGGCCCTCCGACAGTGCAGCGCACCCCCGGTGCTGGCCCTCCGACAGTGCAGCGCTTCCCTGGTGCTGGCCCTCCGACAGTGCAGCGCTTCCCTGGTGCTGGTACTCCGACAGTGCAGCGTTCCCCCGGTGCTGGCCCTCTGACAGAGCAGCGCTTCCCTGGTGCTGGCCCTCCGACAGAGCAGCGCTTCCCTGGTGCTGGCCCTCCGACAGTGCAGCACCCCCCCGGTGCTGGCCCTCCGACATTGCAGCACTCCCCCGGTGCTGGCCCTCCGACAGTGCAGAGCTCCCCCGGTGCTGTCCCACCGACAGTGCAGCGCTCCCCCGGTGCTGGCCCTATGACAGTGTCGCACTCCCCCGGTGCTGGCCCTCCGACTGTGCAGCACTCCCCCGGTGCTGGCCCTCCCGCGGTGCTGGCCCTCCGACAGTGCAGCACTCCCCCGGTGCTGGCCCTCCGACAGAGCAACGCCTCCCTGGTGCTGGCCCACCGACAGTGCAGCGCTCCCCCGGTGCTGGCCCTCCGACAGAGCAGCGCCTCCCTGGTGCTGGCCCTCCGACAGTGCAGCGCTCCCCCGGTGCTGGCCCTCCGACAGTGCAGTGCTCCCCCTGTGCTAGCCCTCCGACAGTGCAGCGCTCTCCCGGTGCTAGCCCTCCGACAGTGCAGCGCTCCCCCGGTGCTGGCCCTCCGTCAGTGCAGCACCCCCCCGGTGCTGGCCCTCCGACTGTGCAGCGCTCCCCGGTGCTGGCCCTCCGACAGTGCAGCGCTCCCCCGGTGCTGGCCCTCCGACAGTGCAGCGCTCCCCTGGTGCTGGCCCTCCGACAGTGCAGCGCTCCCCCGGTGCTGGCCCTCCGACAGTGCAGCGCTCCCCCGCTGCTGGCCCTCCGACAGTGCAGCCCTCCCCCGGTGCTGGCCCTCCGTCAGTGCAGCGCTCCCCCGGTGCTGGCCCTCCGTCAGTGCAGCGCTCCCCCGGTGCTGGCCCTCCGTCAGTGCAGCGCTTCCCTGGTGCTGGCCCTCCGACAGAGCAGCGCTTCCCTGGTGCTGGCCCTCCGACAGTGCAGCGCTCCCCCGGTGCTGTCTCTCCGACAGAGTCGCACTCCCCCGGTGCTGGCCCTCCGACAGGGCAGCACTCCCCTGGTGCTGGCCCTCCGACAGTGCAGCGCTCCCACGGTGCTGGCCCTCCCGCGGTGCTGGCCCTCCGACAGTGCAGCGCTCCCCCTGTGCTAGCCCTCTGACAGTGCAGCGCTCTCCCGGTGCTGGCCCTCCGACAGTGCAGCGCTCCCCCGGTGCTGTCTCTCCGACAGAGTCGCACTCCCCCGGTGCTGGCCCTCCGACAGGGCAGCACTCCCCTGGTGCTGGCCCTCCGACAGTGCAGCGCTCCCCCGGTGCTGGCCCTCCGACAGTGCAGCGCTCCCCCGGTGCTGGCCCTCCGACAGTGCAGCACTCCCCCGGTGCTGGCCCTCCGACAGTGCAGCGCTCCCCTGGTGCTGGCCCTCCGACAGTGCAGCGCTCCCCCGGTGCTGGCCCTCCGACAGTGCAGCGCTCCCCCGGTGCTGGCCCTCCGACAGAGCAGCGCTCCCCCGCTGCTGGCCCTCTGACAGTGCAGCGCTCCCCACATGCTGGCCCTCCGACAATGCAGCGCTCCCCCGGTGCTGGCCCTCCGACAATGCAGCGCTGCCCTGGTGCTGGCCCTCCGACAATGCAGTGCTGCCCTGGTGCTGGCCCACCGACAGTGCAGCTCTCCACCGGTGCTGGCCCTCCGACAGAGCAGCGCTGCCCTGGTGCTGGCCCTCCGACAGAGCAGCGCTGCCCCGGTGCTGGCCCTCCGACAATGCAGCGCTCCCCTGGTGCTGGCCCTCCGACAGTGCAGCGTTCCCCCGGTGCTGGCCCTCTGACAGAGCAGCGCTTCCCTGGTGCTGGCCCTCCGACAGAGCAGCGCTTCCCTGGTGCTGGCCCTCCGACAGTGCAGCACCCCCCCGGTGCTGGCCCTCCGACATTGCAGCACTCCCCCGGTGCTGGCCCTCCGACAGTGCAGAGCTCCCCCGGTGCTGTCCCACCGATAGTGTAGCGCTCCCCCGGTGCTGGCCCGATGACAGTGTCGCACTCCCCCGGTGCTGGCCCTCCGACTGTGCAGCACTCCCCCGGTGCTGGCCCTCCCGCGGTGCTGGCCCTCCGACAGTGCAGCACTCCCCCGGTGCTGGCCCTCCGACAGAGCAGCGCCTCCCTGGTGCTGGCCCACCGACAGTGCAGCGCTCCCCCGGTGCTGGCCCTCCGACAGAGCAGCGCCTCCCTGGTGCTGGCCCTCCGACAGTGCAGCGCTCCCCCGGTGCTGGCCCTCCGACAGTGCAGTGCTCCCCCTGTGCTAGCCCTCCGACAGTGCAGCGCTCTCCCGGTGCTAGCCCTCCGACAGTGCAGCGCTCCCCCGGTGCTGGCCCTCCGTCAGTGCAGCACCCCCCCGGTGCTGGCCCTCCGACTGTGCAGCGCTCCCCGGTGCTGGCCCTCTGACAGTGCAGCGCTCCCCCGGTGCTGGCCCTCCGACAGTGCAGCGCTCCCTCGGTGCTGCGCTCCCCCGCTGCTGGCCCTCCGACAGTGCAGCACTCCCGCGGTGCTGGCCCTCCGACAGTGCAGCACTCCCCCGGTGCTGGCCCTCCGACAGTGCCGCGCTCCCCCGGTGCTGGCCCTCCGACAGTGTCGCGCTCCCCCGGTGCTGGCCCTCCGACAGTGCAGCACTCCCCTGGTGCTGGCCCTCCGACAGTGCAGCGCTCCCCCGGTGCTGGCCCTCCGACAGTGCAGCGCTTCCCCGGTGCTGGCCCTCCGACAGTGCAGCGCTCCCCCGCTGCTGGCCCTCCGACAGTGTCGCGCTCCCCCGGTGCTGGCCCTCCGACAGTGCAGCACTCCCCCGGTGCTGGCCCTCCGACAGTGCAGCGCTCCCCCGGTGCTGGCCCTCCGACAGTGCAGCACTCCCCCGGTGCTGGCCCTCTGACAGTGCAGCACTCCCCCGGTGCTGGCCCTCCCGCGGTGCTGGCCCTCCGACAGTGCAGCACTCCCCCGGTGCTGGCCCTATGACAGTGTCGCACTCCCCCGGTGCTGGCCCTCCGACAGTGCAGCGCTCCCCCGGTGCTGGCCCTCCCGCGGTGCTGGCCCACCGACAGTGCAGCGCTTCCCTGGTGCTGGCCTTCCGACAGTGCAGCGCTTCCCTGGTGCTGGCCCTCCGACAGTGCAGCGCTCCCCCGGTGCTCGCACTCCGACAGTGCAGCGCTCCCCGGTGCTGGCCCTCCGACATTGCAGCACTCCCCCGGTGCTGGCCCTCCGACATTGCAGCGCTCCCCCGGTGCTGGCCCTCCGACAGAGCAGCGCCTCCCTGGTGCTGGCCCACCGACAGTGCAGCGCTCCCCCGGTGCTGGCCCTCCTACAGAGCAGCGCCTCCCTGGTGCTGGCCCTCCGACAGTGCAGCGCTCCCCCGGTGCTGGCCCTCCGACAGTGCAGTGCTCCCCCTGTGCTAGCCCTCCGACAGTGCAGCGCTCTCCCGGTGCTAGCCCTCCGACAGTGCAGCGCTCCCCCGGTGCTGGCCCTCCGTCAGTGCAGCACCCCCCCGGTGCTGGCCCTCCGACAGTGCAGCGCTCCCCGGTGCTGGCCCTCCGACAGTGCAGCGCTCCCCCTGTGCTGGCCCTCCGACAGTGCAGCACTCCCCCGGTGCTGGCCCTCCGACAGTGCAGCGCTCCCCCGGTGCTGGCCCTCCGACAGTGCAGCGCTCCCCGGTGCTGGCCCTCCGACAGTGCAGCGCACCCCCGGTGCTGGCCCTCCGACAGTGCAGTGCTTCCCTGGTGCTGGCCCTCTGACAGTGCAGCGCTTCCCTGGTGCTGGTCCTCCGACAGTGCAGCGTTCCCCCGGTGCTGGCCCTCTGACAGAGCAGCGCTTCCCTGGTGCTGGCCCTCCGACAGTGCAGCGCTCCCCCGGTGCTGTCTCTCCGACAGAGTCGCACTCCCCCGGTGCTGGCCCTCCGACAGGGCAGCACTCCCCTGGTGCTGGCCCTCCGACAGTGCAGCGCTCCCCCGGTGCTGGCCCTCCGACAGTGCAGCGCTCCCCCGGTGCTGGCCCTCCGACAGTGCAGCACTCCCCCGGTGCTGGCCCTCCGACAGTGCAGCGCTCCCCTGGTGCTGGCCCTCCGACAGTGCAGCGCTCCCCCGGTGCTGGCCCTCCGACAGTGCAGCGCTCCCCCGGTGCTGGCCCTCCGACAGAGCAGCGCTCCCCCGCTGCTGGCCCTCTGACAGTGCAGCGCTCCCCACATGCTGGCCCTCCGACAATGCAGCGCTCCCCCGGTGCTGGCCCTCCGACAATGCAGCGCTGCCCTGGTGCTGGCCCTCCGACAATGCAGTGCTGCCCTGGTGCTGGCCCACCGACAGTGCAGCTCTCCACCGGTGCTGGCCCTCCGACAGAGCAGCGCTGCCCTGGTGCTGGCCCTCCGACAGAGCAGCGCTGCCCCGGTGCTGGCCCTCCGACAATGCAGCGCTCCCCCGGTGCTGGCCCTCCGACATTGCAGCACTCCCCCGGTGCTGGCCCTCCGACAGTGCAGAGCTCCCCCGGTGCTGTCCCACCGACAGTGCAGCGCTCCCCCGGTGCTGGCCCTATGACAGTGTCGCACTCCCCCGGTGCTGGCCCTCCGACTGTGCAGCACTCCCCCGGTGCTGGCCCTCCCGCGGTGCTGGCCCTCCGACAGTGCAGCACTCCCCCGGTGCTGGCCCTCCGACAGAGCAACGCCTCCCTGGTGCTGGCCCACCGACAGTGCAGCGCTCCCCCGGTGCTGGCCCTCCGACAGAGCAGCGCCTCCCTGGTGCTGGCCCTCCGACAGTGCAGCGCTCCCCCGGTGCTGGCCCTCCGACAGTGCAGTGCTCCCCCTGTGCTAGCCCTCCGACAGTGCAGCGCTCTCCCGGTGCTAGCCCTCCGACAGTGCAGCGCTCCCCCGGTGCTGGCCCTCCGTCAGTGCAGCACCCCCCCGGTGCTGGCCCTCCGACTGTGCAGCGCTCCCCGGTGCTGGCCCTCCGACAGTGCAGCGCTCCCCCGGTGCTGGCCCTCCGACAGTGCAGCGCTCCCCTGGTGCTGGCCCTCCGACAGTGCAGCGCTCCCCGGTGCTGGCCCTCCGACAGTGCAGCGCTCCCCCGCTGCTGGCCCTCCGACAGTGCAGCCCTCCCCCGGTGCTGGCCCTCCGTCAGTGCAGCGCTCCCCCGGTGCTGGCCCTCCGTCAGTGCAGCGCTCCCCCGGTGCTGGCCCTCCGTCAGTGCAGCGCTTCCCTGGTGCTGGCCCTCCGACAGAGCAGCGCTTCCCTGGTGCTGGCCCTCCGACAGTGCAGCGCTCCCCCGGTGCTGTCTCTCCGACAGAGTCGCACTCCCCCGGTGCTGGCCCTCCGACAGGGCAGCACTCCCCTGGTGCTGGCCCTCCGACAGTGCAGCGCTCCCACGGTGCTGGCCCTCCCGCGGTGCTGGCCCTCCGACAGTGCAGCGCTCCCCCTGTGCTAGCCCTCTGACAGTGCAGCGCTCTCCCGGTGCTGGCCCTCCGACAGTGCAGCGCTCCCCCGGTGCTGTCTCTCCGACAGAGTCGCACTCCCCCGGTGCTGGCCCTCCGACAGGGCAGCACTCCCCTGGTGCTGGCCCTCCGACAGTGCAGCGCTCCCCCGGTGCTGGCCCTCCGACAGTGCAGCGCTCCCCCGGTGCTGGCCCTCCGACAGTGCAGCACTCCCCCGGTGCTGGCCCTCCGACAGTGCAGCGCTCCCCTGGTGCTGGCCCTCCGACAGTGCAGCGCTCCCCCGGTGCTGGCCCTCCGACAGTGCAGCGCTCCCCCGGTGCTGGCCCTCCGACAGAGCAGCGCTCCCCCGCTGCTGGCCCTCTGACAGTGCAGCGCTCCCCACATGCTGGCCCTCCGACAATGCAGCGCTCCCCCGGTGCTGGCCCTCCGACAATGCAGCGCTGCCCTGGTGCTGGCCCTCCGACAATGCAGTGCTGCCCTGGTGCTGGCCCACCGACAGTGCAGCTCTCCACCGGTGCTGGCCCTCCGACAGAGCAGCGCTGCCCTGGTGCTGGCCCTCCGACAGAGCAGCGCTGCCCCGGTGCTGGCCCTCCGACAATGCAGCGCTCCCCTGGTGCTGGCCCTCCGACAGTGCAGCGTTCCCCCGGTGCTGGCCCTCTGACAGAGCAGCGCTTCCCTGGTGCTGGCCCTCCGACAGAGCAGCGCTTCCCTGGTGCTGGCCCTCCGACAGTGCAGCACCCCCCCGGTGCTGGCCCTCCGACATTGCAGCACTCCCCCGGTGCTGGCCCTCCGACAGTGCAGAGCTCCCCCGGTGCTGTCCCACCGATAGTGTAGCGCTCCCCCGGTGCTGGCCCTATGACAGTGTCGCACTCCCCCGGTGCTGGCCCTCCGACTGTGCAGCACTCCCCCGGTGCTGGCCCTCCCGCGGTGCTGGCCCTCCGACAGTGCAGCACTCCCCCGGTGCTGGCCCTCCGACAGAGCAGCGCCTCCCTGGTGCTGGCCCACCGACAGTGCAGCGCTCCCCCGGTGCTGGCCCTCCGACAGAGCAGCGCCTCCCTGGTGCTGGCCCTCCGACAGTGCAGCGCTCCCCCGGTGCTGGCCCTCCGACAGTGCAGTGCTCCCCCTGTGCTAGCCCTCCGACAGTGCAGCGCTCTCCCGGTGCTAGCCCTCCGACAGTGCAGCGCTCCCCCGGTGCTGGCCCTCCGTCAGTGCAGCACCCCCCCGGTGCTGGCCCTCCGACTGTGCAGCGCTCCCCGGTGCTGGCCCTCTGACAGTGCAGCGCTCCCCCGGTGCTGGCCCTCCGACAGTGCAGCGCTCCCTCGGTGCTGCGCTCCCCCGCTGCTGGCCCTCCGACAGTGCAGCACTCCCGCGGTGCTGGCCCTCCGACAGTGCAGCACTCCCCCGGTGCTGGCCCTCCGACAGTGCCGCGCTCCCCCGGTGCTGGCCCTCCGACAGTGTCGCGCTCCCCCGGTGCTGGCCCTCCGACAGTGCAGCACTCCCCTGGTGCTGGCCCTCCGACAGTGCAGCGCTCCCCCGGTGCTGGCCCTCCGACAGTGCAGCGCTTCCCCGGTGCTGGCCCTCCGACAGTGCAGCGCTCCCCCGCTGCTGGCCCTCCGACAGTGTCGCGCTCCCCCGGTGCTGGCCCTCCGACAGTGCAGCACTCCCCCGGTGCTGGCCCTCCGACAGTGCAGCGCTCCCCCGGTGCTGGCCCTCCGACAGTGCAGCACTCCCCCGGTGCTGGCCCTCTGACAGTGCAGCACTCCCCCGGTGCTGGCCCTCCCGCGGTGCTGGCCCTCCGACAGTGCAGCACTCCCCCGGTGCTGGCCCTATGACAGTGTCGCACTCCCCCGGTGCTGGCCCTCCGACAGTGCAGCGCTCCCCCGGTGCTGGCCCTCCCGCGGTGCTGGCCCACCGACAGTGCAGCGCTTCCCTGGTGCTGGCCTTCCGACAGTGCAGCGCTTCCCTGGTGCTGGCCCTCCGACAGTGCAGCGCTCCCCCGGTGCTCGCACTCCGACAGTGCAGCGCTCCCCGGTGCTGGCCCTCCGACATTGCAGCACTCCCCCGGTGCTGGCCCTCCGACATTGCAGCGCTCCCCCGGTGCTGGCCCTCCGACAGAGCAGCGCCTCCCTGGTGCTGGCCCACCGACAGTGCAGCGCTCCCCCGGTGCTGGCCCTCCTACAGAGCAGCGCCTCCCTGGTGCTGGCCCTCCGACAGTGCAGCGCTCCCCCGGTGCTGGCCCTCCGACAGTGCAGTGCTCCCCCTGTGCTAGCCCTCCGACAGTGCAGCGCTCTCCCGGTGCTAGCCCTCCGACAGTGCAGCGCTCCCCCGGTGCTGGCCCTCCGTCAGTGCAGCACCCCCCCGGTGCTGGCCCTCCGACAGTGCAGCGCTCCCCGGTGCTGGCCCTCCGACAGTGCAGCGCTCCCCCTGTGCTGGCCCTCCGACAGTGCAGCACTCCCCCGGTGCTGGCCCTCCGACAGTGCAGCGCTCCCCCGGTGCTGGCCCTCCGACAGTGCAGCGCTCCCCGGTGCTGGCCCTCCGACAGTGCAGCGCACCCCCGGTGCTGGCCCTCCGACAGTGCAGTGCTTCCCTGGTGCTGGCCCTCTGACAGTGCAGCGCTTCCCTGGTGCTGGTCCTCCGACAGTGCAGCGTTCCCCCGGTGCTGGCCCTCTGACAGAGCAGCGCTTCCCTGGTGCTGGCCCTCCGACAGTGCAGCGCTCCCCCGGTGCTGTCTCTCCGACAGAGTCGCACTCCCCCGGTGCTGGCCCTCCGACAGGGCAGCACTCCCCTGGTGCTGGCCCTCCGACAGTGCAGCGCTCCCCCGGTGCTGGCCCTCCGACAGTGCAGCGCTCCCCCGGTGCTGGCCCTCCGACAGTGCAGCACTCCCCCGGTGCTGGCCCTCCGACAGTGCAGCGCTCCCCTGGTGCTGGCCCTCCGACAGTGCAGCGCTCCCCCGGTGCTGGCCCTCCGACAGTGCAGCGCTCCCCCGGTGCTGGCCCTCCGACAGAGCAGCGCTCCCCCGCTGCTGGCCCTCTGACAGTGCAGCGCTCCCCACATGCTGGCCCTCCGACAATGCAGCGCTCCCCCGGTGCTGGCCCTCCGACAATGCAGCGCTGCCCTGGTGCTGGCCCTCCGACAATGCAGTGCTGCCCTGGTGCTGGCCCACCGACAGTGCAGCTCTCCACCGGTGCTGGCCCTCCGACAGAGCAGCGCTGCCCTGGTGCTGGCCCTCCGACAGAGCAGCGCTGCCCCGGTGCTGGCCCTCCGACAATGCAGCGCTCCCCTGGTGCTGGCCCTCCGACAGTGCAGCGTTCCCCCGGTGCTGGCCTTCTGACAGAGCAGCGCTTCCCTGGTGCTGGCCCTCCGACAGTGCAGCACCCCCCCGGTGCTGGCCCTCCGACATTGCAGCACTCCCCCGGTGCTGGCCCTCCGACAGTGCAGAGCTCCCCCGGTGCTGTCCCACCGACAGTGCAGCGCTCCCCCGGTGCTGGCCCTATGACAGTGTCGCACTCCCCCGGTGCTGGCCCTCCGACTGTGCAGCACTCCCCCGGTGATGGCCCTCCCGCGGTGCTGGCCCTCCGACAGTGCAGCACTCCCCCGGTGCTGGCCCTCCGACAGAGCAGCGCCTCCCTGGTGCTGGCCCACCGACAGTGCAGCGCTCCCCCGGTGCTGGCCCTCCGACAGTGCAGCGCTCCCCCGCTGCTGGCCCTCCGACAGTGTCGCGCTCCCCCGGTGCTGGCCCTCCGACAGTGCAGCACTCCCCCGGTGCTGGCCCTCCGACAGTGCAGCGCTCCCCCGGTGCTGGCCCTCCGACAGTGCAGCACTCCCCCGGTGCTGGCCCTCTGACAGTGCAGCACTCCCCCGGTGCTGGCCCTCCCGCGGTGCTGGCCCTCCGACAGTGCAGCACTCCCCCGGTGCTGGCCCTATGACAGTGTCGCACTCCCCCGGTGCTGGCCCTCCGACAGTGCAGCGCTCCCCCGGTGCTGGCCCTCCCGCGGTGCTGGCCCACCGACAGTGCAGCGCTTCCCTGGTGCTGGCCTTCCGACAGTGCAGCGCTTCCCTGGTGCTGGCCCTCCGACAGTGCAGCGCTCCCCCGGTGCTCGCACTCCGACAGTGCAGCGCTCCCCGGTGCTGGCCCTCCGACATTGCAGCACTCCCCCGGTGCTGGCCCTCCGACATTGCAGCGCTCCCCCGGTGCTGGCCCTCCGACAGAGCAGCGCCTCCCTGGTGCTGGCCCACCGACAGTGCAGCGCTCCCCCGGTGCTGGCCCTCCTACAGAGCAGCGCCTCCCTGGTGCTGGCCCTCCGACAGTGCAGCGCTCCCCCGGTGCTGGCCCTCCGACAGTGCAGTGCTCCCCCTGTGCTAGCCCTCCGACAGTGCAGCGCTCTCCCGGTGCTAGCCCTCCGACAGTGCAGCGCTCCCCCGGTGCTGGCCCTCCGTCAGTGCAGCACCCCCCCGGTGCTGGCCCTCCGACAGTGCAGCGCTCCCCGGTGCTGGCCCTCCGACAGTGCAGCGCTCCCCCTGTGCTGGCCCTCCGACAGTGCAGCACTCCCCCGGTGCTGGCCCTCCGACAGTGCAGCGCTCCCCCGGTGCTGGCCCTCCGACAGTGCAGCGCTCCCCGGTGCTGGCCCTCCGACAGTGCAGCGCACCCCCGGTGCTGGCCCTCCGACAGTGCAGTGCTTCCCTGGTGCTGGCCCTCTGACAGTGCAGCGCTTCCCTGGTGCTGGTCCTCCGAAAGTGCAGCGTTCCCCCGGTGCTGGCCCTCTGACAGAGCAGCGCTTCCCTGGTGCTGGCCCTCCGACAGTGCAGCGCTCCCCCGGTGCTGTCTCTCCGACAGAGTCGCACTCCCCCGGTGCTGGCCCTCCGACAGGGCAGCACTCCCCTGGTGCTGGCCCTCCGACAGTGCAGCGCTCCCCCGGTGCTGGCCCTCCGACAGTGCAGCGCTCCCCCGGTGCTGGCCCTCCGACAGTGCAGCACTCCCCCGGTGCTGGCCCTCCGACAGTGCAGCGCTCCCCTGGTGCTGGCCCTCCGACAGTGCAGCGCTCCCCCGGTGCTGGCCCTCCGACAGTGCAGCGCTCCCCCGGTGCTGGCCCTCCGACAGAGCAGCGCTCCCCCGCTGCTGGCCCTCTGACAGTGCAGCGCTCCCCACATGCTGGCCCTCCGACAATGCAGCGCTCCCCCGGTGCTGGCCCTCCGACAATGCAGCGCTGCCCTGGTGCTGGCCCTCCGACAATGCAGTGCTGCCCTGGTGCTGGCCCACCGACAGTGCAGCTCTCCACCGGTGCTGGCCCTCCGACAGAGCAGCGCTGCCCTGGTGCTGGCCCTCCGACAGAGCAGCGCTGCCCCGGTGCTGGCCCTCCGACAATGCAGCGCTCCCCTGGTGCTGGCCCTCCGACAGTGCAGCGTTCCCCCGGTGCTGGCCCTCTGACAGAGCAGCGCTTCCCTGGTGCTGGCCCTCCGACAGTGCAGCACCCCCCCGGTGCTGGCCCTCCGACATTGCAGCACTCCCCCGGTGCTGGCCCTCCGACAGTGCAGAGCTCCCCCGGTGCTGTCCCACCGACAGTGCAGCGCTCCCCCGGTGCTGGCCCTATGACAGTGTCGCACTCCCCCGGTGCTGGCCCTCCGACTGTGCAGCACTCCCCCGGTGCTGGCCCTCCCGCGGTGCTGGCCCTCCGACAGTGCAGCACTCCCCCGGTGCTGGCCCTCCGACAGAGCAGCGCCTCCCTGGTGCTGGCCCACCGACAGTGCAGCGCTCCCCCGGTGCTGGCCCTCCGACAGAGCAGCGCCTCCCTGGTGCTGGCCCTCCGACAGTGCAGCGCTCCCCCGGTGCTGGCCCTCCGACAGTGCAGTGCTCCCCCTGTGCTAGCCCTCCGACAGTGCAGCGCTCTCCCGGTGCTAGCCCTCCGACAGTGCAGCGCTCCCCCGGTGCTGGCCCTCCGTCAGTGCAGCACCCCCCCGGTGCTGGCCCTCCGACTGTGCAGCGCTCCCCGGTGCTGGCCCTCCGACAGTGCAGCGCTCCCCCGGTGCTGGCCCTCCGACAGTGCAGCGCTCCCTCGGTGCAGCGCTCCCCCGCTGCTGGCCCTCCGACAGTGCAGCACTCCCGCGGTGCTGGCCCTCCGACAGTGCAGCACTCCCCCGGTGCTGGCCCTCCGACAGTGCCGCGCTCCCCCGGTGCTGGCCCTCCGACAGTGTCGCGCTCCCCCGGTGCTGGCCCTCCGACAGTGCAGCACTCCCCTGGTGCTGGCCCTCCGACAGTGCAGCGCTCCCCCGGTGCTGGCCCTCCGACAGTGCAGCGCTTCCCCGGTGCTGGCCCTCCGACAGTGCAGCGCTCCCCCGCTGCTGGCCCTCCGACAGTGTCGCGCTCCCCCGGTGCTGGCCCTCCGACAGTGCAGCACTCCCCCGGTGCTGGCCCTCCGACAGTGCAGCGCTCCCCCGGTGCTGGCCCTCCGACAGTGCAGCACTCCCCCGGTGCTGGCCCTCTGACAGTGCAGCACTCCCCCGGTGCTGGCCCTCCCGCGGTGCTGGCCCTCCGACAGTGCAGCACTCCCCCGGTGCTGGCCCTATGACAGTGTCGCACTCCCCCAGTGCTGGCCCTCCGACAGTGCAGCGCTCCCCCGGTGCTGGCCCTCCCGCGGTGCTGGCCCACCGACAGTGCAGCGCTTCCCTGGTGCTGGCCTTCCGACAGTGCAGCGCTTCCCTGGTGCTGGCCCTCCGACAGTGCAGCGCTCCCCCGGTGCTAGCACTCCGACAGTGCAGCGCTCCCCGGTGCAGGCCCTCCGACATTGCAGCACTCCCCCGGTGCTGGCCCTCCGACATTGCAGCGCTCCCCCGGTGCTGGCCCTCCGACAGAGCAGCGCCTCCCTGGTGCTGGCCCACCGACAGTGCAGCGCTCCCCCGGTGCTGGCCCTCCTACAGAGCAGCGCCTCCCTGGTGCTGGCCCTCCGACAGTGCAGCGCTCCCCCGGTGCTGGCCCTCCGACAGTGCAGTGCTCCCCCTGTGCTAGCCCTCCGACAGTGCAGCGCTCTCCCGGTGCTAGCCCTCCGACAGTGCAGCGCTCCCCCGGTGCTGGCCCTCCGTCAGTGCAGCACCCCCCCGGTGCTGGCCCTCCGACAGTGCAGCGCTCCCCGGTGCTGGCCCTCCGACAGTGCAGCGCTCCCCCTGTGCTGGCCCTCCGACAGTGCAGCACTTCCCCGGTGCTGGCCCTCCGACAGTGCAGCGCTCCCCCGGTGCTGGCCCTCCGACAGTGCAGCGCTCCCCGGTGCTGGCCCTCCGACAGTGCAGCGCACCCCCGGTGCTGGCCCTCCGACAGTGCAGTGCTTCCCTGGTGCTGGCCCTCTGACAGTGCAGCGCTTCCCTGGTGCTGGTCCTCCGACAGTGCAGCGTTCCCCCGGTGCTGGCCCTCTGACAGAGCAGCGCTTCCCTGGTGCTGGCCCTCCGACAGAGCAGCGCTTCCCTGGTGCTGGCCCTCCGACAGTGCAGCACCCCCCCGGTGCTGGCCCTCCGACATTGCAGCACTCCCCCGGTGCTGGCCCTCCGACAGTGCAGAGCTCCCCCGGTGCTGTCCCACCGACAGTGCAGCGCTCCCCCGGTGCTGGCCCTATGACAGTGTCGCACTCCCCCGGTGCTGGCCCTCCGACTGTGCAGCACTCCCCCGGTGCTGGCCCTCCCGCGGTGCTGGCCCTCCGACAGTGCAGCACTCCCCCGGTGCTGGCCCTCCGACAGAGCAGCGCCTCCCTGGTGCTGGCCCACCGACAGTGCAGCGCTCCCCCGGTGCTGGCCCTCCGACAGAGCAGCGCCTCCCTGGTGCTGGCCCTCCGACAGTGCAGCGCTCCCCCGGTGCTGGCCCTCCGACAGTGCAGTGCTCCCCCTGTGCTAGCCCTCCGACAGTGCAGCGCTCTCCCGGTGCTAGCCCTCCGACAGTGCAGCGCTCCCCCGGTGCTGGCCCTCCGTCAGTGCAGCACCCCCCCGGTGCTGGCCCTCCGACTGTGCAGCGCTCCCCGGTGCTGGCCCTCCGACAGTGCAGCGCTCCC
Source organism: Scyliorhinus torazame (assembly GCF_047496885.1). NCBI lineage: Eukaryota > Metazoa > Chordata > Chondrichthyes > Carcharhiniformes > Scyliorhinidae > Scyliorhinus > Scyliorhinus torazame. The sequence goes on from NC_092716.1 coordinate 190,418,620, forward strand.
CCGGTGCTGGCCCTCCGACAGTGCAGCGCTCCCCTGGTGCTGGCCCTCCGACAGTGCAGCGCTCCCCCGGTGCTGGCCCTCCGACAGTGCAGCGCTCCCCCGCTGCTGGCCCTCCGACAGTGCAGCCCTCCCCCGGTGCTGGCCCTCCGTCAGTGCAGCGCTCCCCCGGTGCTGGCCCTCCGTCAGTGCAGCGCTCCCCCGGTGCTGGCCCTCCGTCAGTGCAGCGCTTCCCTGGTGCTGGCCCTCCGACAGAGCAGCGCTTCCCTGGTGCTGGCCCTCCGACAGTGCAGCGCTCCCCCGGTGCTGTCTCTCCGACAGAGTCGCACTCCCCCGGTGCTGGCCCTCCGACAGTGCAGCGCTCCCCCGGTGCTGGCCCTCCCGCGGTGCTGGCCCTCCGACAGTGCAGCGCTCCCCCTGTGCTAGCCCTCTGACAGTGCAGCGCTCTCCCGGTGCTGGCCCTCCGACAGTGCAGCGCTCCCCCGGTGCTGTCTCTCCGACAGAGTCGCACTCCCCCGGTGCTGGCCCTCCGACAGGGCAGCACTCCCCTGGTGCTGGCCCTCCGACAGTGCAGCGCTCCCCGGTGCTGGCCCTCCGACAGTGCAGCGCTCCCCCGGTGCTGGCCCTCCGACAGTGCAGCACTCCCCCGGTGCTGGCCCTCCGACAGTGCAGCACTCCCCTGGTGCTGGCCCTCCGACAGTGCAGCGCTCCCCCGGTGCTGGCCCTCCGACAGTGCAGCGCTCCCCCGGTGCTGGCCCTCCGACAGTGCAGCGCTCCCCCGGTGCTGGCCCTCCAACAGTGCAGCGCTCCCCCGGTGCTGGCCCTCCGACAGAGCAGCGCTCCCCCGCTGCTGGCCCTCTGACAGTGCAGCGCTCCCCACATGCTGGCCCTCCGACAATGCAGCGCTCCCCCGGTGCTGGCCCTCCGACAATGCAGCGCTGCCCTGGTGCTGGCCCTCCGACAATGCAGTGCTGCCCTGGTGCTGGCCCACCGACAGTGCAGCTCTCCACCGGTGCTGGCCCTCCGACAGAGCAGCGCTGCCCTGGTGCTGGCCCTCCGACAGAGCAGCGCTGCCCCGGTGCTGGCCCTCCGACAATGCAGCGCTCCCCTGGTGCTGGCCCTCCGACAGTGCAGCGCTGCCCTGGTGCTGGCCCTCCGACAGTGCAGCGCTTCTCTGGTGCTGGCCCTCCGACAGTGCAGAGCTCCCCCGATGCTGGCCCTCCGACAGAGCAGCGCTGCCCTGGTGCTGGCCCTCCGACAATGCAGAGCACCCCCGGTGCTGGCCCTCCGACAGTGCAGCACTCCCCCGGTGCTGGCCCTCTGACAGTGCAGCGCTCCCCCGCTGCTGGCCCTCCGACAGTGCAGCGCTCCCCCGGTGCTGGCCCTCCGACAGTGCAGCGCTCCCCGGTGCTGGCCCTCCGTCAGTGCAGTGCTCCCCCTGTGCTAGCCCTCCGACAGTGCAGCGCTCCCCCGGTGCTGGCCCTCCGACAGTGCAGCACTCCCCCGGTGCTGGCCCTCTGACAATGCAGCGCTCCCCCGCTGCTGGCCCTCCGACATTGCAGCACTCCCCTGGTGCTGGCCCTCTGACAGTGCAGCGCTCCCCCGCTGCTGGCCCTCCGACAGTGCAGCACTCCCCTGGTGCTAGCCCTCCGACAGTGCAGCGCTCCCCTGGTGCTGGCCCTCCGACAGTGCAGCACTCCCGCGGTGCTGGCCCTCCGACAGTGCAGGACTCCCCCGGTGCTGGCCCTCCGACAGTGCAGCACTCCCCCGGTGCTGGCCCTCCGACAGTGCAGCACTCCCCCGGTGCTTGCCCTCCGACAGTGCAGCGCTCCCCCGGTGCTTGCCCTCCGACAGTGCAGCACTCCCCTGGTGCTGGTCCTCCGACAGAGCAGCGCTTCCCTGGTGCTGGTCCTCCGACAGAGCAGCGCTTCCCTGGTGCTGGCCCTCCGACAGTGCAGCGCTCCCCCGGTGCTGCCCCTCCGACAGTGCAGCGCTCCCCCGGTGCTGCCCCTCCGACAGTGCAGCGCTCCCCCGGTGCTGCCCCTCCGACAGTGCAGCGGTCCCCCGGGGCTGGCCCTCCGACAGTGCAGCGCTCCCCCGGTGCTGGCCCTCCGACAGTGCAGCGCTCCCCTGGTGCTGGCCCACCGACAGTGCAGCGTTCCCCCGGTGCTGGCCCTCCGACAGAGCAGCGCTTCCCTGGTGCTGGCCCTCCGACAGAGCAGCGCTTCCCTGGTGCTGGCCCTCCGACAGTGCAGCAACCCCCCGGTGCTGGCCCTCCGACATTGCAGCACTCCCCCGGTGCTGGCCCTCCGACAGTGCAGAGCTCCCCCGGTGCTGTCCCACCGACAGTGCAGCGCTCCCCGGTGCTGGCCCTATGACAGTGTCGCACTCCCCCGGTGCTGGCCCTCCCGCGGTGCTGGCCCTCCGACAGTGCAGCACTCCCCCGGTGGTGGCCCTCCCGCGGTGCTGGCCCTCCGACAGAGCAGCGCCTCCCTGGTGCTGGCCCACCGACAGTGCAGCGCTCCCCCGGTGCTGGCCCTCCGACAGAGCAGCGCCTCCCTGGTGCTGGCCCTCCGACAGTGCAGCGCTCCCCGGTGCTGGCCCTCCGACAGTGCAGTGCTCCCCCTGTGCTAGCCCTCCGACAGTGCAGCGCTCTCCCGGTGCTAGCCCTCCGACAGTGCAGCGCTCCCCCGGTACTGGCCCTCCGTCAGTGCAGCACCCCCCCGGTACTGGCCCTCCGACAGTGCAGCGCTCCCCGGTGCTGGCCCTCCGACAGTGCAGCCCTCCCCCGGTGCTGGCCCTCCGTCAGTGCAGCGCTCCCCCGGTGCTGGCCCTCCGTCAGTGCAGCGCTCCCCCGGTGCTGGCCCTCCGTCAGTGCAGCGCTTCCCTGGTGCTGGCCCTCCGACAGAGCAGCGCTTCCCTGGTGCTGGCCCTCCGACAGTGCAGCGCTCCCCCGGTGCTGTCTCTCCGACAGAGTCGCACTCCCCCGGTGCTGGCCCTCCGACAGGGCAGCACTCCCCTGGTGCTGGCCCTCCGACAGTGCAGCGCTCCCCCGGTGCTGGCCCTCCCGCGGTGCTGGCCCTCCGACAGTGCAGCGCTCCCCCTGTGCTAGCCCTCTGACAGTGCAGCGCTCTCCCGGTGCTGGCCCTCCGACAGTGCAGCGCTCCCCCGGTGCTGTCTCTCCGACAGAGTCGCACTCCCCCGGTGCTGGCCCTCCGACAGGGCAGCACTCCCCTGGTGCTGGCCCTCCGACAGTGCAGCGCTCCCCCGGTGCTGGCCCTCCGACAGTGCAGCGCTCCCCCGGTGCTGGCCCTCCGACAGTGCAGCACTCCCCCGGTGCTGGCCCTCCGACAGTGCAGCACTCCCCTGGTGCTGGCCCTCCGACAGTGCAGCGCTCCCCCGGTGCTGGCCCTCCGACAGTGCAGCGCTCCCCCGGTGCTGGCCCTCCGACAGTGCAGCGCTCCCCCGGTGCTGGCCCTCCAACAGTGCAGCGCTCCCCCGGTGCTGGCCCTCCGACAGAGCAGCGCTCCCCCGCTGCTGGCCCTCTGACAGTGCAGCGCTCCCCACATGCTGGCCCTCCGACAATGCAGCGCTCCCCCGGTGCTGGCCCTCCGACAATGCAGCGCTGCCCTGGTGCTGGCCCTCCGACAATGCAGTGCTGCCCTGGTGCTGGCCCACCGACAGTGCAGCTCTCCACCGGTGCTGGCCCTCCGACAGAGCAGCGCTGCCCTGGTGCTGGCCCTCCGACAGAGCAGCGCTGCCCCGGTGCTGGCCCTCCGACAATGCAGCGCTCCCCTGGTGCTGGCCCTCCGACAGTGCAGCGCTGCCCTGGTGCTGGCCCTCCGACAGTGCAGCGCTTCTCTGGTGCTGGCCCTCCGACAGTGCAGAGCTCCCCCGATGCTGGCCCTCCGACAGAGCAGCGCTGCCCTGGTGCTGGCCCTCCGACAATGCAGAGCACCCCCGGTGCTGGCCCTCCGACAGTGCAGCACTCCCCCGGTGCTGGCCCTCTGACAGTGCAGCGCTCCCCCGCTGCTGGCCCTCCGACAGTGCAGCGCTCCCCCGGTGCTGGCCCTCCGACAGTGCAGCGCTCCCCGGTGCTGGCCCTCCGTCAGTGCAGTGCTCCCCCTGTGCTAGCCCTCCGACAGTGCAGCGCTCCCCCGGTGCTGGCCCTCCGACAGTGCAGCACTCCCCCGGTGCTGGCCCTCTGACAATGCAGCGCTCCCCCGCTGCTGGCCCTCCGACATTGCAGCACTCCCCTGGTGCTGGCCCTCTGACAGTGCAGCGCTCCCCCGCTGCTGGCCCTCCGACAGTGCAGCACTCCCCTGGTGCTAGCCCTCCGACAGTGCAGCGCTCCCCTGGTGCTGGCCCTCCGACAGTGCAGCACTCCCGCGGTGCTGGCCCTCCGACAGTGCAGGACTCCCCCGGTGCTGGCCCTCCGACAGTGCAGCACTCCCCCGGTGCTGGCCCTCCGACAGTGCAGCACTCCCCCGGTGCTTGCCCTCCGACAGTGCAGCGCTCCCCCGGTGCTTGCCCTCCGACAGTGCAGCACTCCCCTGGTGCTGGTCCTCCGACAGAGCAGCGCTTCCCTGGTGCTGGTCCTCCGACAGAGCAGCGCTTCCCTGGTGCTGGCCCTCCGACAGTGCAGCGCTCCCCCGGTGCTGCCCCTCCGACAGTGCAGCGCTCCCCCGGTGCTGCCCCTCCGACAGTGCAGCGCTCCCCCGGTGCTGCCCCTCCGACAGTGCAGCGGTCCCCCGGGGCTGGCCCTCCGACAGTGCAGCGCTCCCCCGGTGCTGGCCCTCCGACAGTGCAGCGCTCCCCTGGTGCTGGCCCACCGACAGTGCAGCGTTCCCCCGGTGCTGGCCCTCCGACAGAGCAGCGCTTCCCTGGTGCTGGCCCTCCGACAGAGCAGCGCTTCCCTGGTGCTGGCCCTCCGACAGTGCAGCAACCCCCCGGTGCTGGCCCTCCGACATTGCAGCACTCCCCCGGTGCTGGCCCTCCGACAGTGCAGAGCTCCCCCGGTGCTGTCCCACCGACAGTGCAGCGCTCCCCGGTGCTGGCCCTATGACAGTGTCGCACTCCCCCGGTGCTCGCCCTCCCGCGGTGCTGGCCCTCCGACAGTGCAGCACTCCCCCGGTGGTGGCCCTCCCGCGGTGCTGGCCCTCCGACAGAGCAGCGCCTCCCTGGTGCTGGCCCACCGACAGTGCAGCGCTCCCCCGGTGCTGGCCCTCCGACAGAGCAGCGCCTCCCTGGTGCTGGCCCTCCGACAGTGCAGCGCTCCCCGGTGCTGGCCCTCCGACAGTGCAGTGCTCCCCCTGTGCTAGCCCTCCGACAGTGCAGCGCTCTCCCGGTGCTAGCCCTCCGACAGTGCAGCGCTCCCCCGGTACTGGCCCTCCGTCAGTGCAGCACCCCCCCGGTACTGGCCCTCCGACAGTGCAGCGCTCCCCGGTGCTGGCCCTCCGACAGTGCAGCGCTCACCCGGTGCTGGCCCTCCGACAGTGCAGCGCTCCCCTGGTGCTGGCCCTCCGACAGTGCAGCGCTCCCCCGGTGCTGGCCCTCCGTCAGTGCAGCGCTCCCCGGTGCTGGCCCTCCGTCAGTGCAGCGCTCCCCCGGTGCTGGCCCTCCGACAGTGCAGCGCTCCCCGGTGCTGGCCCTCCGACAGTGCAGCGCTCCCCCGGTGCTGGCCCTCCGACAGTGCAGCGCACCCCCGGTGCTGGCCCTCCGACAGTGCAGCGCTTCCCTGGTGCTGGCCCTCCGACAGTGCAGCGCTTCCCTGGTGCTGGTCCTCCGACAGTGCAGCGTTCCCCCGGTGCTGGCCCTCTGACAGAGCAGCGCTTCCCTGGTGCTGGCCCTCCGACAGAGCAGCGCTTCCCTGGTGCTGGCCCTCCGACAGTGCAGCACCCCCCCGGTGCTGGCCCTCCGACATTGCAGCACTCCCCCGGTGCTGGCCCTCCGACAGTGCAGAGCTCCCCCGGTGCTGTCCCACCGACAGTGCAGCGCTCCCCCGGTGCTGGCCCTATGACAGTGTCGCACTCCCCCGGTGCTGGCCCTCCGACTGTGCAGCACTCCCCCGGTGCTGGTCCTCCCGCGGTGCTGGCCCTCCGACAGTGCAGCACTCCCCCGGTGCTGGCCCTCCGACAGAGCAGCGCTCCCCGGTGCTGGCCCTCCGACAGTGCAGCGCTCCCCCGGTGCTGGCCCTCCGACAGTGCAGCGCACCCCCGGTGCTGGCCCTCCGACAGTGCAGCGCACCCCCGGTGCTGGCCCTCCGACAGTGCAGCGCTTCCCTGGTGCTGGCCCTCCGACAGTGCAGCGCTTCCCTGGTGCTGGTCCTCCGACAGTGCAGCGTTCCCCCGGTGCTGGCCCTCTGACAGAGCAGCGCTTCCCTGGTGCTGGCCCTCCGACAGAGCAGCGCTTCCCTGGTGCTGGCCCTCCGACAGTGCAGCACCCCCCCGGTGCTGGCCCTCCGACATTGCAGCACTCCCCCGGTGCTGGCCCTCCGAAAGTGCAGCGCTCCCCCGGTGCTGGCCCTCCGTCAGTGCAGCGCTCCCCCGGTGCTGGCCCTCCGTCAGTGCAGCGCTCCCCCGGTGCTGGCCCTCCGACAGTGCAGCGCTCCCCGGTGCTGGCCCTCCGACAGTGCAGCGCTCCCCCGGTGCTGGCCCTCCGACAGTGCAGCGCACCCCCGGTGCTGGCCCTCCGACAGTGCAGCGCTTCCCTGGTGCTGGCCCTCCGACAGTGCAGCGCTTCCCTGGTGCTGGTCCTCCGACAGTGCAGCGTTCCCCCGGTGCTGGCCCTCTGACAGAGCAGCGCTTCCCTGGTGCTGGCCCTCCGACAGAGCAGCGCTTCCCTGGTGCTGGCCCTCCGACAGAGCAGCACCCCCCGGGTGCTGGCCCTCCGACAGTGCAGAGCTCCCCCGGTGCTGTCCCACCGACAGTGCAGCGCTCCCCCGGTGCTGGCCCTATGACAGTGTCGCACTCCCCCGGTGCTGGCCCTCTGACTGTGCAGCACTCCCCCGGTGCTGGCCCTCCCGCGGTGCTGGCCCTCCGACAGTGCAGCACTCCCCCGGTGCTGGCCCTCCGACAGAGCAGCGCTCCCCGGTGCTGGCCCTCCGACAGTGCAGCGCTCCCCCGGTGCTGGCCCTCCGACAGTGCAGCGCACCCCCGGTGCTGGCCCTCCGACAGTGCAGCGCTTCCCTGGTGCTGGCCCTCCGACAGTGCAGCGCTTCCCTGGTGCTGGTCCTCCGACAGTGCAGCGTTCCCCCGGTGCTGGCCCTCTGACAGAGCAGCGCTTCCCTGGTGCTGGCCCTCCGACAGAGCAGCGCTTCCCTGGTGCTGGCCCTCCGACAGTGCAGCACCCCCCCGGTGCTGGCCCTCCGACATTGCAGCACTCCCCCGGTGCTGGCCCTCCGACAGTGCAGAGCTCCCCCGGTGCTGTCCCACCGACAGTGCAGCGCTCCCCCGGTGCTGGCCCTATGACAGTGTCGCACTCCCCCGGTGCTGGCCCTCCGACTGTGCAGCACTACCCCGGTGCTGGCCCTCCCGCGGTGCTGGCCCTCCGACAGTGCAGCACTCCCCCGGTGCTGGCCCTCCGACAGTGCAGCGCTCTCCCGGTGCTGGCCCACCGACAGTGCAGCGCTCCCCCGGTGCTGGCCCTCCGACAGTGCAGTGCTCCCCCTGTGCTAGCCCTCCGACAGTGCAGCGCTCTCCCGGTGCTAGCCCTCCGACAGTGCAGCGCTCCCCCGGTGCTGGCCCTCCGTCAGTGCAGCACCCCTCCGGTGCTGGCCCTCCGACTGTGCAGCGCTCCCCGGTGCTGGCCCTCCGACAGTGCAGCGCTCCCCCGGTGCTGGCCCTCCGACAGTGCAGCGCTCCCCTGGTGCTGGCCCTCCGACAGTGCAGCGCTCCCCCGGTGCTGGCCCTCCGACAGTGCAGCGCTCCCCCGCTGCTGGCCCTCCGACAGTGCAGCGCTCCCCCGGTGCTGGCCCTCCGTCAGTGCAGCGCTCCCCCGGTGCTGGCCCTCCGTCAGTGCAGCGCTCCCCCGGTGCTGGCCCTCCGTCAGTGCAGCGCTTCCCTGGTGCTGGCCCTCCGACAGAGCAGCGCTTCCCTGGTGCTGGCCCTCCCGCGGTGCAGCGCTCCCCCGGTGCTGGCCCTCCGTCAGTGCAGCGCTTCCCTGGTGCTGGCCCTCCGACAGAGCAGCGCTTCCCTGGTGCTGGCCCTCCGTCAGTGCAGCGCTCCCCCGGTGCTGGCCCTCCGTCAGTGCAGCGCTTCCCTGGTGCTGGCCCTCCGACAGTGCAGCACTCTCCTGGTGCTGGCCCTCCGACAGGGCAGCGCTTCCCCGGTGCTGGCCCTCCCGCGGTGCTGGCCCTCCGACAGAGCAGCGCTGCCCTGGTGCTGGCCCTCCGACAGAGCAGCGCTGCCCCGGTGCTGGCCCTCCGACAATGCAGCGCTCCCCTGGTGCTGGCCCTCCGACAGTGCAGCGCTGCCCTGGTGCTGGCCCTCCGACAGTGCAGCGCTTCTCTGGTGCTGGCCCTCCGACAGTGCAGAGCTCCCCCGATGCTGGCCCTCCGACAGAGCAGCGCTGCCCTGGTGCTGGCCCTCCGACAATGCAGAGCACCCCCGGTGCTGGCCCTCCGACAGTGCAGCACTCCCCCGGTGCTGGCCCTCTGACAGTGCAGCGCTCCCCCGCTGCTGGCCCTCCGACAGTGCAGCGCTCCCCCGGTGCTGGCCCTCCGACAGTGCAGCGCTCCCCCGGTGCTGGCCCTCCGTCAGTGCAGTGCTCCCCCTGTGCTAGCCCTCCGACAGTGCAGCGCTCCCCCGGTGCTGGCCCTCCGACAGTGCAGCACTCCCCCGGTGCTGGCCCTCTGACAATGCAGCGCTCCCCCGCTGCTGGCCCTCCGACAGTGCAGCACTCCCCTGGTGCTGGCCCTCTGACAGTGCAGCGCTCCCCCGCTGCTGGCCCTCCGACAGTGCAGCACTCCCCTGGTGCTAGCCCTCCGACAGTGCAGCGCTCCCCTGGTGCTGGCCCTCCGACAGTGCAGCACTCCCGCGGTGCTGGCCCTCCGACAGTGCAGGACTCCCCCGGTGCTGGCCCTCCGACAGTGCAGCACTCCCCCGGTGCTGGCCCTCCGACAGTGCAGCACTCCCCCGGTGCTTGCCCTCCGACAGTGCAGCGCTCCCCCGGTGCTTGCCCTCCGACAGTGCAGCACTCCCCTGGTGCTGGTCCTCCGACAGAGCAGCGCTTCCCTGGTGCTGGTCCTCCGACAGAGCAGCGCTTCCCTGGTGCTGGCCCTCCGACAGTGCAGCGCTCCCCCGGTGCTGCCCCTCCGACAGTGCAGCGCTCCCCCGGTGCTGCCCCTCCGACAGTGCAGCGCTCCCCCGGTGCTGGCCCTCCGACAGTGCAGCGCTCCCCTGGTGCTGGCCCACCGACAGTGCAGCGTTCCCCCGGTGCTGGCCCTCCGACAGAGCAGCGCTTCCCTGGTGCTGGCCCTCCGACAGAGCAGCGCTTCCCTGGTGCTGGCCCTCCGACAGTGCAGCAACCCCCCGGTGCTGGCCCTCCGACATTGCAGCACTCCCCCGGTGCTGGCCCTCCGACAGTGCAGAGCTCCCCCGGTGCTGTCCCACCGACAGTGCAGCGCTCCCCGGTGCTGGCCCTATGACAGTGTCGCACTCCCCCGGTGCTGGCCCTCCCGCGGTGCTGGCCCTCCGACAGTGCAGCACTCCCCCGGTGGTGGCCCTCCCGCGGTGCTGGCCCTCCGACAGAGCAGCGCCTCCCTGGTGCTGGCCCACCGACAGTGCAGCGCTCCCCCGGTGCTGGCCCTCCGACAGAGCAGCGCCTCCCTGGTGCTGGCCCTCCGACAGTGCAGCACTCCCCGGTGCTGGCCCTCCGACAGTGCAGTTCTCCCCCTGTGCTAGCCCTCCGACAGTGCAGCGCTCTCCCGGTGCTAGCCCTCCGACAGTGCAGCGCTCCCCCGGTGCTGGCCCTCCGTCAGTGCAGCACCCCCCCGGTGCTGGCCCTCCGACAGTGCAGCGCTCCCCGGTGCTGGCCCTCCGACAGTGCAGCGCTCACCCGGTGCTGGCCCTCCGACAGTGCAGCGCTCCCCTGGTGCTGGCCCTCCGACAGTGCAGCGCTCCCCCGGTGCTGGCCCTCCGTCAGTGCAGCGCTCCCCGGTGCTGGCCCTCCGTCAGTGCAGCGCTCCCCCGGTGCTGGCCCTCCGACAGTGCAGCGCTCCCCGGTGCTGGCCCTCCGACAGTGCAGCGCTCCCCCGGTGCTGGCCCTCCGACAGTGCAGCGCACCCCCGGTGCTGGCCCTCCGACAGTGCAGCGCTTCCCTGGTGCTGGCCCTCCGACAGTGCAGCGCTTCCCTGGTGCTGGTCCTCCGACAGTGCAGCGTTCCCCCGGTGCTGGCCCTCTGACAGAGCAGCGCTTCCCTGGTGCTGGCCCTCCGACAGAGCAGCGCTTCCCTGGTGCTGGCCCTCCGACAGTGCAGCACCCCCCCGGTGCTGGCCCTCCGACATTGCAGCACTCCCCCGGTGCTGGCCCTCCGACAGTGCAGAGCTCCCCCGGTGCTGTCCCACCGACAGTGCAGCGCTCCCCCGGTGCTGGCCCTATGACAGTGTCGCACTCCCCCGGTGCTGGCCTTCCGACTGTGCAGCACTCCCCCGGTGCTGGTCCTCCCGCGGTGCTGGCCCTCCGACAGTGCAGCACTCCCCCGGTGCTGGCCCTCCGACAGAGCAGCGCTCCCCGGTGCTGGCCCTCCGACAGTGCAGCGCTCCCCCGGTGCTGGCCCTCCGACAGTGCAGCGCACCCCCGGTGCTGGCCCTCCGACAGTGCAGCGCTTCCCTGGTGCTGGCCCTCCGACAGTGCAGCGCTTCCCTGGTGCTGGTCCTCCGACAGTGCAGCGTTCCCCCGGTGCTGGCCCTCTGACAGAGCAGCGCTTCCCTGGTGCTGGCCCTCCGACAGAGCAGCGCTTCCCTGGTGCTGGCCCTCCGACAGTGCAGCACCCCCCCGGTGCTGGCCCTCCGACATTGCAGCACTCCCCCGGTGCTGGCCCTCCGACAGTGCAGCGCTCCCCCGGTGCTGGCCCTCCGTCAGTGCAGCGCTCCCCCGGTGCTGGCCCTCCGTCAGTGCAGCGCTCCCCCGGTGCTGGCCCTCCGACAGTGCAGCGCTCCCCGGTGCTGGCCCTCCGACAGTGCAGCGCTCCCCGGTGCTGGCCCTCCGACAGTGCAGCGCACCCCCGGTGCTGGCCCTCCGACAGTGCAGCGCTTCCCTGGTGCTGGCCCTCCGACAGTGCAGCGCTTCCCCGGTGCTGGTCCTCCGACAGTGCAGCGTTCCCCCGGTGCTGGCCCTCTGACAGAGCAGCGCTTCCCTGGTGCTGGCCCTCCGACAGAGCAGCGCTTCCCTGGTGCTGGCCCTCCGACAGAGCAGCACCCCCCCGGTGCTGGCCCTCCGACAGTGCAGAGCTCCCCCGGTGCTGTCCCACCGACAGTGCAGCGCTCCCCCGGTGCTGGCCCTATGACAGTGTCGCACTCCCCCGGTGCTGGCCCTCCGACTGTGCAGCACTCCCCCGGTGCTGGCCCTCCCGCGGTGCTGGCCCTCCGACAGTGCAGCACTCCCCCGGTGCTGGCCCTCCGACAGAGCAGCGCTCCCCGGTGCTGGCCCTCCGACAGTGCAGCGCTCCCCCGGTGCTGGCCCTCCGACAGTGCAGCGCACCCCCGGTGCTGGCCCTCCGACAGTGCAGCGCTTCCCTGGTGCTGGCCCTCCGACAGTGCAGCGCTTCCCTGGTGCTGGTCCTCCGACAGTGCAGCGTTCCCCCGGTGCTGGCCCTCTGACAGAGCAGCGCTTCCCTGGTGCTGGCCCTCCGACAGAGCAGCGCTTCCCTGGTGCTGGCCCTCCGACAGTGCAGCACCCCCCCGGTGCTGGCCCTCCGACATTGCAGCACTCCCCCGGTGCTGGCCCTCCGACAGTGCAGAGCTCCCCCGGTGCTGTCCCACCGACAGTGCAGCGCTCCCCCGGTGCTGGCCCTATGACAGTGTCGCACTCCCCCGGTGCTGGCCCTCCGACTGTGCAGCACTACCCCGGTGCTGGCCCTCCCGCGGTGCTGGCCCTCCGACAGTGCAGCACTCCCCCGGTGCTGGCCCTCCGACAGTGCAGCGCTCTCCCGGTGCTGGCCCACCGACAGTGCAGCGCTCCCCCGGTGCTGGCCCTCCGACAGTGCAGTGCTCCCCCTGTGCTAGCCCTCCGACAGTGCAGCGCTCTCCCGGTGCTAGCCCTCCGACAGTGCAGCGCTCCCCCGGTGCTGGCCCTCCGTCAGTGCAGCACCCCTCCGGTGCTGGCCCTCCGACTGTGCAGCGCTCCCCGGTGCTGGCCCTCCGACAGTGCAGCGCTCCCCCGGTGCTGGCCCTCCGACAGTGCAGCGCTCCCCTGGTGCTGGCCCTCCGACAGTGCAGCGCTCCCCCGGTGCTGGCCCTCCGACAGTGCAGCGCTCCCCCGCTGCTGGCCCTCCGACAGTGCAGCGCTCCCCCGGTGCTGGCCCTCCGTCAGTGCAGCGCTCCCCCGGTGCTGGCCCTCCGTCAGTGCAGCGCTCCCCCGGTGCTGGCCCTCCGTCAGTGCAGCGCTTCCCTGGTGCTGGCCCTCCGACAGAGCAGCGCTTCCCTGGTGCTGGCCCTCCCGCGGTGCAGCGCTCCCCCGGTGCTGGCCCTCCGTCAGTGCAGCGCTTCCCTGGTGCTGGCCCTCCGACAGAGCAGCGCTTCCCTGGTGCTGGCCCTCCGTCAGTGCAGCGCTCCCCGGTGCTGGCCCTCCGTCAGTGCAGCGCTTCCCTGGTGCTGGCCCTCTGACAGTGCAGCGCTCTCCCGGTGCTGGCCCTCCGACAGTGCAGCGCTCCCCCGGTGCTGTCTCTCCGACAGAGTCGCACTCCCCCGGTGCTGGCCCTCCGACAGGGCAGCACTCCCCTGGTGCTGGCCCTCCGACAGTGCAGCGCTCCCCCGGTGCTGGCCCTCCCGCGGTGCTGGCCCTCCGACAGTGCAGCGCTCCCCCTGTGCTAGCCCTCTGACAGTGCAGCGCTCTCCCGGTGCTGGCCCTCCGACAGTGCAGCGCTCCCCCGGTGCTGTCTCTCCGACAGAGTCGCACTCCCCCGGTGCTGGCCCTCCGACAGGGCAGCACTCCCCTGGTGCTGGCCCTCCGACAGTGCAGCGCTCCCCCGGTGCTGGCCCTCCCGCGGTGCTGGCCCTCCGACAGTGCAGCGCTCCCCCTGTGCTAGCCCTCTGACAGTGCAGCGCTCCCCCGGTGCTAGCCCTCCGTCAGTGCAGCGCTCCCCGGTGCTAGCCCTCCGACAGTGCAGCGCTCACCCGGTGCAGGCCCTCCGACAATGCAGCGCTTCCCTGGTGCTGGCCCTCCGACAGTGCAGCACTCCCCCGGTGCTGGCCCTCCGATAGTGCAGCACTCCCCCGGTGCTGGCCCTCCGTCAGTGCAGCGCTCCCCCGGTGCTGGCCCTCCGTCAGTGCAGCGCTCCCCCGGTGCTGGCCCTCCGACAGTGCAGCGCTCCCCCGGTGCTGGCCCTCCGACAGTGCAGCGCTCCCCCGCTGCTGGCCCTCCGACAGTGCAGCGCTCCCCCGCTGCTGGCCCTCCGACAGTGCAGCGCTCCCCCGGTGCTGGCCCTCCGACAGTGCAGTGCTCCCCGGTGCTGGCCCTCCGACAGTGCAGCGCTCCCTCGGTGCAGCGCTCCCCCGCTGCTGGCCCTCCGACAGTGCAGCACTCCCGCGGTGCTGGCCCTCCGACAGTGCAGCACTCCCCCGGTGCTGGCCCTCCGACAGTGTCGCGCTCCCCCGGTGCTGGCCCTCCGACAGTGTCGCGCTCCCCCGGTGCTGGCCCTCCGACAGTGCAGCACTCCCCTAGTGCTGGCCCTCCGACAGTGCAGCGCTCCCCCGGTGCTGGCCCTCCGACAGTGCAGCGCTTCCCCGGTGCTGGCCCTCCGTCAGTGCAGCACCCCCCCGGTGCTGGCCCTCCGACTGTGCAGCGCTCCCCGGTGCTGGCCCTCCGACAGTGCAGCGCTCCCCCGGTGCTGGCCCTCCGACAGTGCAGCGCTCCCCCGGTGCTGGCCCTCCGACAGTGCAGCACTCCCCCGCTGCTGGCCCTCCGACAGTGCAGCGCTCCCCCGGTGCTGGCCCTCCGTCAGTGCAGCGCTCCCCCGGTGCTGGCCCTCCGTCAGTGCAGCGCTCCCCCGGTGCTGGCCCTCCGTCAGTGCAGCGCTTCCCTGGTGCTGGCCCTCCAACAGAGCAGCGCTTCCCTGGTGCTGGCCCTCCGACAGTGCAGCGCTCCCCCGGTGCTGTCTCTCCGACAGAGTCGCACTCCCCCGGTGCTGGCCCTCCGACAGGGCAGCACTCCCCTGGTGCTGGCCCTCCGACAGTGCAGCGCTCCCCCGGTGCTGGCCCTACCGCGGTGCTGGCCCTCCGACAGTGCAGCGCTCCCCCTGTGCTAGCCCTCTGACAGTGCAGCGCTCTCCCGGTGCTGGCCCTCCGACAGTGCAGCGCTCCCCCGGTGCTGTCTCTCCGACAGAGTCGCACTCCCCCGGTGCTGGCCCTCCGACAGGGCAGCACTCCCCTGGTGCTGGCCCTCCGACAGTGCAGCGCTCCCCCTGTGCTAGCCCTCTGACAGTGCAGCGCTCCCCCGGTGCTAGCCCTCCGTCAGTGCAGCGCTCCCCGGTGCTAGCCCTCCGACAGTGCAGCGCTCCCCCGGTGCAGGCCCTCCGACAATGCAGCGCTTCCCTGGTGCTGGCCCTCCGACAGTGCAGCACTCCCCCGGTGCTGGCCCTCCGATAGTGCAGCACTCCCCCGGTGCTGGCCCTCCGTCAGTGCAGCGCTCCCCCAGTGCTGGCCCTCCGTCAGTGCAGCGCTCCCCGGTGCTGGCCCTCCGACAGTGCAGCGCTCCCCCGGTGCTGGCCCTACGACAGTGCAGCGCTCCCCCGCTGCTGGCCCTCCGACAGTGCAGCGCTCCCCCGCTGCTGGCCCTCCGACAGTGCAGCGCTCCCCCGGTGCTGGCCCTCCGACAGTGCAGCGCTCCCCCGCTGCTGGCCCTCCGACAGTGCAGCACTCCCGCGGTGCTGGCCCTCCGACAGTGCAGCGCTCCCCGGTGCTGGCCCTCCGACAGTGCAGCGCTCCCTCGGTGCAGCGCTCCCCCGCTGCTGGCCCTCCGACAGTGCAGCACTCCCGCGGTGCTGGCCCTCCGACAGTGCAGCACTCCCCCGGTGCTGGCCCTCCGACAGTGCAGCACTCCCCCGGTGCTGGCCCTCCGACAGTGTCGCGCTCCCCCGGTGCTGGCCCTCCGACAGTGTCGCGCTCCCCCGGTGCTGGCCCTCCGACAGTGCAGCACTCCCCTAGTGCTGGCCCTCCGACAGTGCAGCGCTCCCCCGGTGCTGGCCCTCCGACAGTGCAGCGCTTCCCCGGTGCTGGCCCTCCGACAGTGCAGCGCTCCCCCGCTGCTGGCCCTCCGACAGTGTCGCGCTCCCCCGGTGCTGGCCCTCCGACAGTGCAGCACTCCCCCGGTGCTGGCCCTCCGACAGTGCAGCGCTCCCCCGGTGCTGGCCCTCCGACAGTGCAGCACTCCCCCGGTGCTGGCCCTCCCGCGGTGCTGGCCCTCCGACAGTGCAGCACTCCCCCGGTGCTGGCCCTATGACAGTGTCGCACTCCCCCGGTGCTGGCCCTCCGACAGTGCAGCGCTCCCCCGGTGCTGGCCCTCCCGCGGTGCTGGCCCACCGACAGTGCAGCGCTTCCCTGGTGCTGGCCTTCCGACAGTGCAGCGCTTCCCTGGTGCTGGCCCTCCGACAGTGCAGCGCTCCCCCGGTGCTGGCCCTCCCGCGGTGCTGGCCCACCGACAGTGCAGCGCTTCCCTGGTGCTGGCCTTCCGACAGTGCAGCGCTTCCCTGGTGCTGGCCTTCCGACAGTGCAGCGCTTCCCTGGTGCTGGCACTCCGACAGTGCAGCGCTCCCCGGTGCTGGCCCTCCGACATTGCAGCACTCCCCCGGTGCTCGCCCTCCGACATTGCAGCGCTCCCCCGGTGCTGGCCCTCCGACAGAGCAGCGCCTCCCTGGTGCTGGCCCACCGACAGTGCAGCGCTCCCCCGGTGCTGGCCCTCCGACAGTGCAGTGCTCCCCCTGTGCTAGCCCTCCGACAGTGCAGCGCTCTCCCGGTGCTAGCCCTCCGACAGTGCAGCGCTCCCCCGGTGCTGGCCCTCCGTCAGTGCAGCACCCCCCCGGTGCTGGCCCTCCGACAGTGCAGCGCTCCCCGGTGCTGGCCCTCCGACAGTGCAGCGCTCCCCCGGTGCTGGCCCTCCGACAGTGCAGCGCTCCCCCGGTGCTGGCCCTCCGACAGTGCAGCGCTCCCCGGTGCTGGCCCTCCGACAGTGCAGCGCTCCCCCGGTGCTGGCCCTCCGACAGTGCAGCGCACCCCCGGTGCTGGCCCTCCGACAGTGCAGCGCTTCCCTGGTGCTGGCCCTCCGACAGTGCAGCGCTTCCCTGGTGCTGGTACTCCGACAGTGCAGCGTTCCCCCGGTGCTGGCCCTCTGACAGAGCAGCGCTTCCCTGGTGCTGGCCCTCCGACAGAGCAGCGCTTCCCTGGTGCTGGCCCTCCGACAGTGCAGCACCCCCCCGGTGCTGGCCCTCCGACATTGCAGCACTCCCCCGGTGCTGGCCCTCCGACAGTGCAGAGCTCCCCCGGTGCTGTCCCACCGACAGTGCAGCGCTCCCCCGGTGCTGGCCCTATGACAGTGTCGCACTCCCCCGGTGCTGGCCCTCCGACTGTGCAGCACTCCCCCGGTGCTGGCCCTCCCGCGGTGCTGGCCTTCCGACAGTGCAGCACTCCCCCGGTGCTGGCCCTCCGACAGAGCAGCGCCTCCCTGGTGCTGGCCCACCGACAGTGCAGCGCTCCCCCGGTGCTGGCCCTCCGACAGAGCAGCGCCTCCCTGGTGCTGGCCCTCCGACAGTGCAGCGCTCCCCCGGTGCTGGCCCTCCGACAGTGCAGTGCTCCCCCTGTGCTAGCCCTCCGACAGTGCAGCGCTCTCCCGGTGCTAGCCCTCCGACAGTGCAGCGCTCCCCCGGTGCTGGCCCTCCGTCAGTGCAGCACCCCCCCGGTGCTGGCCCTCCGACAGTGCAGCGCTCCCCCGCTGCTGGCCCTCCGACAGTGCAGCGCTCCCCCGGTGCTGGCCCTCCGTCAGTGCAGCGCTCCCCCGGTGCTGGCCCTCCGTCAGTGCAGCGCTCCCCCGGTGCTGGCCCTCCGTCAGTGCAGCGCTCCCCCGGTGCTGGCCCTCCGTCAGTGCAGCGCTTCCCTGGTGCTGGCCCTCCGACAGAGCAGCGCTTCCCTGGTGCTGGCCCTCCGACAGTGCAGCGCTCCCCCGGTGCTGTCTCTCCGACAGAGTCGCACTCCCCCGGTGCTGGCCCTCCGACAGGGCAGCACTCCCCTGGTGCTGGCCCTCCGACAGTGCAGCGCTCCCCCGGTGCTGGCCCTCCCGCGGTGCTGGCCCTCCGACAGTGCAGCGCTCCCCCTGTGCTAGCCCTCTGACAGTGCAGCGCTCTCCCGGTGCTGGCCCTCCGACAGTGCAGCGCTCCCCCGGTGCTGTCTCTCCGACAGAGTCGCACTCCCCCGGTGCTGGCCCTCCGACAGGGCAGCACTCCCCTGGTGCTGGCCCTCCGACAGTGCAGCGCTCCCCCGGTGCTGGCCCTCCGACAGTGCAGCGCTCCCCCGGTGCTGGCCCTCCGATAGGGCAGCACTCCCCTGGTGCTGGCCCTCCGACAGTGCAGCGCTCCCCCGGTGCTGGCCCTCCCGCGGTGCTGGCCCTCCGACAGTGCAGCGCTCCCCCTGTGCTAGCCCTCTGACAGTGCAGCGCTCCCCCGGTGCTAGCCCTCCGTCAGTGCAGCGCTCCCCGGTGCTAGCCCTCCGACAGTGCAGCGCTCCCCCGGTGCTGGCCCTCCGACAGTGCAGCGCTCCCCGGTGCTGGCCCTCCGACAGTGCAGCGCTCCCCCTGTGCTGGCCCTCCGACAGTGCAGCACTCCCCCGGTGCTGGCCCTCCGACAGTGCAGCGCTCCCCCGGTGCTGGCCCTCCGACAGTGCAGCGCTCCCCCGGTGCTGGCCCTCCGACAGTGCAGCACTCCCCCGGTGCTGGCCCTCCCGCGGTGCTGGCCCTCCGACAGTGCAGCACTCCCCCGGTGCTGGCCCTATGACAGTGTCGCACTCCCCCGGTGCTGGCCCTCCGACAGTGCAGCGCTCCCCCGGTGCTGGCCCTCCCGCGGTGCTGGCCCACCGACAGTGCAGCGCTTCCCTGGTGCTGGCCTTCCGACAGTGCAGCGCTTCCCTGGTGCTGGCCCTCCGACAGTGCAGCGCTCCCCCGGTGCTGGCCCTCCCGCGGTGCTGGCCCACCGACAGTGCAGCGCTTCCCTGGTGCTGGCCTTCCGACAGTGCAGCGCTTCCCTGGTGCTGGCCTTCCGACAGTGCAGCGCTTCCCTGGTGCTGGCACTC
The DNA here is from genome assembly GCF_047496885.1 of Scyliorhinus torazame. Lineage (NCBI taxonomy): Eukaryota > Metazoa > Chordata > Chondrichthyes > Carcharhiniformes > Scyliorhinidae > Scyliorhinus > Scyliorhinus torazame. The sequence continues at coordinate 190,437,107 of NC_092716.1, forward strand.
CGACAGTGCAGCGCTCCCCGGTGCTGGCCCTCCGACATTGCAGCACTCCCCCGGTGCTCGCCCTCCGACATTGCAGCGCTCCCCCGGTGCTGGCCCTCCGACAGAGCAGCGCCTCCCTGGTGCTGGCCCACCGACAGTGCAGCGCTCCCCCGGTGCTGGCCCTCCGACAGTGCAGTGCTCCCCCTGTGCTAGCCCTCCGACAGTGCAGCGCTCTCCCGGTGCTAGCCCTCCGACAGTGCAGCGCTCCCCCGGTGCTGGCCCTCCGTCAGTGCAGCACCCCCCCGGTGCTGGCCCTCCGACAGTGCAGCGCTCCCCGGTGCTGGCCCTCCGACAGTGCAGCGCTCCCCCGGTGCTGGCCCTCCGACAGTGCAGCGCTCCCCCGGTGCTGGCCCTCCGACAGTGCAGCGCTCCCCGGTGCTGGCCCTCCGACAGTGCAGCGCTCCCCCGGTGCTGGCCCTCCGACAGTGCAGCGCTTCCCTGGTGCTGGCCCTCCGACAGTGCAGCGCTTCCCTGGTGCTGGTACTCCGACAGTGCAGCGTTCCCCCGGTGCTGGCCCTCTGACAGAGCAGCGCTTCCCTGGTGCTGGCCCTCCGACAGAGCAGCGCTTCCCTGGTGCTGGCCCTCCGACAGTGCAGCACCCCCCCGGTGCTGGCCCTCCGACATTGCAGCACTCCCCCGGTGCTGGCCCTCCGACAGTGCAGAGCTCCCCCGGTGCTGTCCCACCGACAGTGCAGCGCTCCCCCGGTGCTGGCCCTATGACAGTGTCGCACTCCCCCGGTGCTGGCCCTCCGACTGTGCAGCACTCCCCCGGTGCTGGCCCTCCCGCGGTGCTGGCCTTCCGACAGTGCAGCACTCCCCCGGTGCTGGCCCTCCGACAGAGCAGCGCCTCCCTGGTGCTGGCCCACCGACAGTGCAGCGCTCCCCCGGTGCTGGCCCTCCGACAGAGCAGCGCCTCCCTGGTGCTGGCCCTCCGACAGTGCAGCGCTCCCCCGGTGCTGGCCCTCCGACAGTGCAGTGCTCCCCCTGTGCTAGCCCTCCGACAGTGCAGCGCTCTCCCGGTGCTAGCCCTCCGACAGTGCAGCGCTCCCCCGGTGCTGGCCCTCCGTCAGTGCAGCACCCCCCCGGTGCTGGCCCTCCGACAGTGCAGCGCTCCCCCGCTGCTGGCCCTCCGACAGTGCAGCGCTCCCCCGGTGCTGGCCCTCCGTCAGTGCAGCGCTCCCCCGGTGCTGGCCCTCCGTCAGTGCAGCGCTCCCCCGGTGCTGGCCCTCCGTCAGTGCAGCGCTCCCCCGGTGCTGGCCCTCCGTCAGTGCAGCGCTTCCCTGGTGCTGGCCCTCCGACAGAGCAGCGCTTCCCTGGTGCTGGCCCTCCGACAGTGCAGCGCTCCCCCGGTGCTGTCTCTCCGACAGAGTCGCACTCCCCCGGTGCTGGCCCTCCGACAGGGCAGCACTCCCCTGGTGCTGGCCCTCCGACAGTGCAGCGCTCCCCCGGTGCTGGCCCTCCCGCGGTGCTGGCCCTCCGACAGTGCAGCGCTCCCCCTGTGCTAGCCCTCTGACAGTGCAGCGCTCTCCCGGTGCTGGCCCTCCGACAGTGCAGCGCTCCCCCGGTGCTGTCTCTCCGACAGAGTCGCACTCCCCCGGTGCTGGCCCTCCGACAGGGCAGCACTCCCCTGGTGCTGGCCCTCCGACAGTGCAGCGCTCCCCCGGTGCTGGCCCTCCGACAGTGCAGCGCTCCCCCGGTGCTGGCCCTCCGATAGGGCAGCACTCCCCTGGTGCTGGCCCTCCGACAGTGCAGCGCTCCCCCGGTGCTGGCCCTCCCGCGGTGCTGGCCCTCCGACAGTGCAGCGCTCCCCCTGTGCTAGCCCTCTGACAGTGCAGCGCTCCCCCGGTGCTAGCCCTCCGTCAGTGCAGCGCTCCCCGGTGCTAGCCCTCCGACAGTGCAGCGCTCCCCCGGTGCTGGCCCTCCGACAGTGCAGCGCTCCCCGGTGCTGGCCCTCCGACAGTGCAGCGCTCCCCCTGTGCTGGCCCTCCGACAGTGCAGCACTCCCCCGGTGCTGGCCCTCCGACAGTGCAGCGCTCCCCCGGTGCTGGCCCTCCGACAGTGCAGCGCTCCCCGGTGCTGGCCCTCCGACAGTGCAGCGCACCCCCGGTGCTGGCCCTCCGACAGTGCAGTGCTTCCCTGGTGCTGGCCCTCTGACAGTGCAGCGCTTCCCTGGTGCTGGTCCTCCGACAGTGCAGCGTTCCCCCGGTGCTGGCCCTCTGACAGAGCAGCGCTTCCCTGGTGCTGGCCCTCCGACAGTGCAGCGCTCCCCCGGTGCTGTCTCTCCGACAGAGTCGCACTCCCCCGGTGCTGGCCCTCCGACAGGGCAGCACTCCCCTGGTGCTGGCCCTCCGACAGTGCAGCGCTCCCCCGGTGCTGGCCCTCCGACAGTGCAGCGCTCCCCCGGTGCTGGCCCTCCGACAGTGCAGCACTCCCCCGGTGCTGGCCCTCCGACAGTGCAGCGCTCCCCTGGTGCTGGCCCTCCGACAGTGCAGCGCTCCCCCGGTGCTGGCCCTCCGACAGTGCAGCGCTCCCCCGGTGCTGGCCCTCCGACAGAGCAGCGCTCCCCCGCTGCTGGCCCTCTGACAGTGCAGCGCTCCCCACATGCTGGCCCTCCGACAATGCAGCGCTCCCCCGGTGCTGGCCCTCCGACAATGCAGCGCTGCCCTGGTGCTGGCCCTCCGACAATGCAGTGCTGCCCTGGTGCTGGCCCACCGACAGTGCAGCTCTCCACCGGTGCTGGCCCTCCGACAGAGCAGCGCTGCCCTGGTGCTGGCCCTCCGACAGAGCAGCGCTGCCCCGGTGCTGGCCCTCCGACAATGCAGCGCTCCCCTGGTGCTGGCCCTCCGACAGTGCAGCGTTCCCCCGGTGCTGGCCCTCTGACAGAGCAGCGCTTCCCTGGTGCTGGCCCTCCGACAGAGCAGCGCTTCCCTGGTGCTGGCCCTCCGACAGTGCAGCACCCCCCCGGTGCTGGCCCTCCGATATTGCAGCACTCCCCCGGTGCTGGCCCTCCGACAGTGCAGAGCTCCCCCGGTGCTGTCCCACCGACAGTGCAGCGCTCCCCCGGTGCTGGCCCTATGACAGTGTCGCACTCCCCCGGTGCTGGCCCTCCGACTGTGCAGCACTCCCCCGGTGCTGGCCCTCCCGCGGTGCTGGCCCTCCGACAGTGCAGCACTCCCCCGGTGCTGGCCCTCCGACAGAGCAGCGCCTCCCTGGTGCTGGCCCACCGACAGTGCAGCGCTCCCCCGGTGCTGGCCCTCCGACAGAGCAGCGCCTCCCTGGTGCTGGCCCTCCGACAGTGCAGTGCTCCCCCGGTGCTGGCCCTCCGACAGTGCAGTGCTCCCCCTGTGCTAGCCCTCCGACAGTGCAGCGCTCTCCCGGTGCTAGCCCTCCGACAGTGCAGCGCTCCCCGGTGCTGGCCCTCCGTCAGTGCAGCACCCCCCCGGTGCTGGCCCTCCGACTGTGCAGCGCTCCCCGGTGCTGGCCCTCCGACAGTGCAGCGCTCCCCCGGTGCTGGCCCTCCGACAGTGCAGCGCTCCCTCGGTGCAGCGCTCCCCCGCTGCTGGCCCTCCGACAGTGCAGCACTCCCGCGGTGCTGGCCCTCCGACAGTGCAGCACTCCCCCGGTGCTGGCCCTCCGACAGTGCCGCGCTCCCCCGGTGCTGGCCCTCCGACAGTGTCGCGCTCCCCCGGTGCTGGCCCTCCGACAGTGCAGCACTCCCCTGGTGCTGGCCCTCCGACAGTGCAGCGCTCCCCCGGTGCTGGCCCTCCGACAGTGCAGCGCTTCCCCGGTGCTGGCCCTCCGACAGTGCAGCACTCCCCCGCTGCTGGCCCTCCGACAGTGTCGCGCTCCCCCGGTGCTGGCCCTCCGACAGTGCAGCACTCCCCCGGTGCTGGCCCTCCGACAGTGCAGCGCTCCCCCGGTGCTGGCCCTCCGACAGTGCAGCACTCCCCCGGTGCTGGCCCTCTGACAGTGCAGCACTCCCCCGGTGCTGGCCCTCCCGCGGTGCTGGCCCTCCGACAGTGCAGCACTCCCCCGGTGCTGGCCCTATGACAGTGTCGCACTCCCCCGGTGCTGGCCCTCCGACAGTGCAGCGCTCCCCCGGTGCTGGCCCTCCCGCGGTGCTGGCCCACCGACAGTGCAGCGCTTCCCTGGTGCTGGCCTTCCGACAGTGCAGCGCTTCCCTGGTGCTGGCCCTCCGACAGTGCAGCGCTCCCCCGGTGCTAGCACTCCGACAGTGCAGCGCTCCCCGGTGCTGGCCCTCCGACATTGCAGCACTCCCCCGGTGCTGTCCCTCCGACATTGCAGCGCTCCCCCGGTGCTGGCCCTCCGACAGAGCAGCGCCTCCCTGGTGCTGGCCCACCGACAGTGCAGCGCTCCCCCGGTGCTGGCCCTCCTACAGAGCAGCGCCTCCCTGGTGCTGGCCCTCCGACAGTGCAGCGCTCCCCCGGTGCTGGCCCTCCGACAGTGCAGTGCTCCCCCTGTGCTAGCCCTCCGACAGTGCAGCGCTCTCCCGGTGCTAGCCCTCCGACAGTGCAGCGCTCCCCCGGTGCTGGCCCTCCGTCAGTGCAGCACCCCCCCGGTGCTGGCCCTCCGACAGTGCAGCGCTCCCCGGTGCTGGCCCTCCGACAGTGCAGCGCTCCCCCTGTGCTGGCCCTCCGACAGTGCAGCACTTCCCCGGTGCTGGCCCTCCGACAGTGCAGCGCTCCCCCGGTGCTGGCCCTCCGACAGTGCAGCGCTCCCCGGTGCTGGCCCTCCGACAGTGCAGCGCACCCCCGGTGCTGGCCCTCCGACAGTGCAGTGCTTCCCTGGTGCTGGCCCTCTGACAGTGCAGCGCTTCCCTGGTGCTGGTCCTCCGACAGTGCAGCGTTCCCCCGGTGCTGGCCCTCTGACAGAGCAGCGCTTCCCTGGTGCTGGCCCTCCGACAGAGCAGCGCTTCCCTGGTGCTGGCCCTCCGACAGTGCAGCACCCCCCCGGTGCTGGCCCTCCGACATTGCAGCACTCCCCCGGTGCTGGCCCTCCGACAGTGCAGAGCTCCCCCGGTGCTGTCCCACCGACAGTGCAGCGCTCCCCCGGTGCTGGCCCTATGACAGTGTCGCACTCCCCCGGTGCTGGCCCTCCGACTGTGCAGCACTCCCCCGGTGCTGGCCCTCCCGCGGTGCTGGCCCTCCGACAGTGCAGCACTCCCCCGGTGCTGGCCCTCCGACAGAGCAGCGCCTCCCTGGTGCTGGCCCACCGACAGTGCAGCGCTCCCCCGGTGCTGGCCCTCCGACAGAGCAGCGCCTCCCTGGTGCTGGCCCTCCGACAGTGCAGCGCTCCCCCGGTGCTGGCCCTCCGACAGTGCAGTGCTCCCCCTGTGCTAGCCCTCCGACAGTGCAGCGCTCTCCCGGTGCTAGCCCTCCGACAGTGCAGCGCTCCCCCGGTGCTGGCCCTCCGTCAGTGCAGCACCCCCCCGGTGCTGGCCCTCCGACTGTGCAGCGCTCCCCGGTGCTGGCCCTCCGACAGTGCAGCGCTCCCCCGGTGCTGGCCCTCCGACAGTGCAGCGCTCCCCTGGTGCTGGCCCTCCGACAGTGCAGCGCTCCCCCGGTGCTGGCCCTCCGACAGTGCAGCGCTCCCCCGCTGCTGGCCCTCCGACAGTGCAGCCCTCCCCCGGTGCTGGCCCTCCGTCAGTGCAGCGCTCCCCCGGTGCTGGCCCTCCGTCAGTGCAGCGCTCCCCCGGTGCTGGCCCTCCGTCAGTGCAGCGCTTCCCTGGTGCTGGCCCTCCGACAGAGCAGCGCTTCCCTGGTGCCGGCCCTCCGACAGTGCAGCGCTCCCCCGGTGCTGTCTCTCCGACAGAGTCGCACTCCCCCGGTGCTGGCCCTCCGACAGGGCAGCACTCCCCTGGTGCTGGCCCTCCGACAGTGCAGCGCTCCCCCGGTGCTGGCCCTCCCGCGGTGCTGGCCCTCCGACAGTGCAGCGCTCCCCCTGTGCTAGCCCTCTGACAGTGCAGCGCTCTCCCGGTGCTGGCCCTCCGACAGTGCAGCGCTCCCCCGGTGCTGTCTCTCCGACAGAGTCGCACTCCCCCGGTGCTGGCCCTCCGACAGGGCAGCACTCCCCTGGTGCTGGCCCTCCGACAGTGCAGCGCTCCCCCGGTGCTGGCCCTCCGACAGTGCAGCGCTCCCCCGGTGCTGGCCCTCCGACAGTGCAGCGCTCCCCCGCTGCTGGCCCTCCGACAGTGTCGCGCTCCCCCGGTGCTGGCCCTCCGACAGTGCAGCACTCCCCCGGTGCTGGCCCTCCGACAGTGCAGCGCTCCCCCGGTGCTGGCCCTCCGACAGTGCAGCACTCCCCCGGTGCTGGCCCTCTGACAGTGCAGCACTCCCCCGGTGCTGGCCCTCCCGCGGTGCTGGCCCTCCGACAGTGCAGCACTCCCCCGGTGCTGGCCCTATGACAGTGTCGCACTCCCCCGGTGCTGGCCCTCCGACAGTGCAGCGCTCCCCCGGTGCTGGCCCTCCCGCGGTGCTGGCCCACCGACAGTGCAGCGCTTCCCTGGTGCTGGCCTTCCGACAGTGCAGCGCTTCCCTGGTGCTGGCCCTCCGACAGTGCAGCGCTCCCCCGGTGCTAGCACTCCGACAGTGCAGCGCTCCCCGGTGCTGGCCCTCCGACATTGCAGCACTCCCCCGGTGCTGTCCCTCCGACATTGCAGCGCTCCCCCGGTGCTGGCCCTCCGACAGAGCAGCGCCTCCCTGGTGCTGGCCCACCGACAGTGCAGCGCTCCCCCGGTGCTGGCCCTCCTACAGAGCAGCGCCTCCCTGGTGCTGGCCCTCCGACAGTGCAGCGCTCCCCCGGTGCTGGCCCTCCGACAGTGCAGTGCTCCCCCTGTGCTAGCCCTCCGACAGTGCAGCGCTCTCCCGGTGCTAGCCCTCCGACAGTGCAGCGCTCCCCCGGTGCTGGCCCTCCGTCAGTGCAGCACCCCCCCGGTGCTGGCCCTCCGACAGTGCAGCGCTCCCCGGTGCTGGCCCTCCGACAGTGCAGCGCTCCCCCTGTGCTGGCCCTCCGACAGTGCAGCACTTCCCCGGTGCTGGCCCTCCGACAGTGCAGCGCTCCCCCGGTGCTGGCCCTCCGACAGTGCAGCGCTCCCCGGTGCTGGCCCTCCGACAGTGCAGCGCACCCCCGGTGCTGGCCCTCCGACAGTGCAGTGCTTCCCTGGTGCTGGCCCTCTGACAGTGCAGCGCTTCCCTGGTGCTGGTCCTCCGACAGTGCAGCGTTCCCCCGGTGCTGGCCCTCTGACAGAGCAGCGCTTCCCTGGTGCTGGCCCTCCGACAGAGCAGCGCTTCCCTGGTGCTGGCCCTCCGACAGTGCAGCACCCCCCCGGTGCTGGCCCTCCGACATTGCAGCACTCCCCCGGTGCTGGCCCTCCGACAGTGCAGAGCTCCCCCGGTGCTGTCCCACCGACAGTGCAGCGCTCCCCCGGTGCTGGCCCTATGACAGTGTCGCACTCCCCCGGTGCTGGCCCTCCGACTGTGCAGCACTCCCCCGGTGCTGGCCCTCCCGCGGTGCTGGCCCTCCGACAGTGCAGCACTCCCCCGGTGCTGGCCCTCCGACAGAGCAGCGCCTCCCTGGTGCTGGCCCACCGACAGTGCAGCGCTCCCCCGGTGCTGGCCCTCCGACAGAGCAGCGCCTCCCTGGTGCTGGCCCTCCGACAGTGCAGCGCTCCCCCGGTGCTGGCCCTCCGACAGTGCAGTGCTCCCCCTGTGCTAGCCCTCCGACAGTGCAGCGCTCTCCCGGTGCTAGCCCTCCGACAGTGCAGCGCTCCCCCGGTGCTGGCCCTCCGTCAGTGCAGCACCCCCCCGGTGCTGGCCCTCCGACTGTGCAGCGCTCCCCGGTGCTGGCCCTCCGACAGTGCAGCGCTCCCCCGGTGCTGGCCCTCCGACAGTGCAGCGCTCCCCTGGTGCTGGCCCTCCGACAGTGCAGCGCTCCCCCGGTGCTGGCCCTCCGACAGTGCAGCGCTCCCCCGCTGCTGGCCCTCCGACAGTGCAGCCCGCCCCCGGTGCTGGCCCTCCGTCAGTGCAGCGCTCCCCCGGTGCTGGCCCTCCGTCAGTGCAGCGCTCCCCCGGTGCTGGCCCTCCGTCAGTGCAGCGCTTCCCTGGTGCTGGCCCTCCGACAGAGCAGCGCTTCCCTGGTGCTGGCCCTCCGACAGTGCAGCGCTCCCCCGGTGCTGTCTCTCCGACAGAGTCGCACTCCCCCGGTGCTGGCCCTCCGACAGGGCAGCACTCCCCTGGTGCTGGCCCTCCGACAGTGCAGCGCTCCCCCGGTGCTGGCCCTCCCGCGGTGCTGGCCCTCCGACAGTGCAGCGCTCCCCCTGTGCTAGCCCTCTGACAGTGCAGCGCTCTCCCGGTGCTGGCCCTCCGACAGTGCAGCGCTCCCCCGGTGCTGTCTCTCCGACAGAGTCGCACTCCCCCGGTGCTGGCCCTCCGACAGGGCAGCACTCCCCTGGTGCTGGCCCTCCGACAGTGCAGCGCTCCCCCGGTGCTGGCCCTCCGACAGTGCAGCGCTCCCCCGGTGCTGGCCCTCCGACAGTGCAGCACTCCCCCGGTGCTGGCCCTCCGACAGTGCAGCACTCCCCTGGTGCTGGCCCTCCGACAGTGCAGCGCTCCCCCGGTGCTGGCCCTCCGACAGTGCAGCGCTCCCCCGGTGCTGGCCCTCCGACAGTGCAGCGCTCCCCCGGTGCTGGCCCTCCAACAGTGCAGCGCTCCCCCGGTGCTGGCCCTCCGACAGAGCAGCGCTCCCCCGCTGCTGGCCCTCTGACAGTGCAGCGCTCCCCACATGCTGGCCCTCCGACAATGCAGCGCTCCCCCGGTGCTGGCCCTCCGACAATGCAGCGCTGCCCTGGTGCTGGCCCTCCGACAATGCAGTGCTGCCCTGGTGCTGGCCCACCGACAGTGCAGCTCTCCACCGGTGCTGGCCCTCCGACAGAGCAGCGCTGCCCTGGTGCTGGCCCTCCGACAGAGCAGCGCTGCCCCGGTGCTGGCCCTCCGACAATGCAGCGCTCCCCTGGTGCTGGCCCTCCGACAGTGCAGCGCTGCCCTGGTGCTGGCCCTCCGACAGTGCAGCGCTTCTCTGGTGCTGGCCCTCCGACAGTGCAGAGCTCCCCCGATGCTGGCCCTCCGACAGAGCAGCGCTGCCCTGGTGCTGGCCCTCCGACAATGCAGAGCACCCCCGGTGCTGGCCCTCCGACAGTGCAGCACTCCCCCGGTGCTGGCCCTCTGACAGTGCAGCGCTCCCCCGCTGCTGGCCCATCCGACAGTGCAGCGCTCCCCCGGTGCTGGCCCTCCGACAGTGCAGCGCTCCCCGGTGCTGGCCCTCCGTCAGTGCAGTGTTCCCCCTGTGCTAGCCCTCCGACAGTGCAGCGCTCCCCCGGTGCTGGCCCTCCGACAGTGCAGCACTCCCCCGGTGCTGGCCCTCTGACAATGCAGCGCTCCCCCGCTGCTGGCCCTCCGACAGTGCAGCACTCCCCTGGTGCTGGCCCTCTGACAGTGCAGCGCTCCCCCGCTGCTGGCCCTCCGACAGTGCAGCACTCCCCTGGTGCTAGCCCTCCGACAGTGCAGCGCTCCCCTGGTGCTGGCCCTCCGACAGTGCAGCACTCCCGCGGTGCTGGCCCTCCGACAGTGCAGGACTCCCCCGGTGCTGGCCCTCCGACAGTGCAGCACTCCCCCGGTGCTGGCCCTCCGACAGTGCAGCACTCCCCCGGTGCTTGCCCTCCGACAGTGCAGCGCTCCCCCGGTGCTTGCCCTCCGACAGTGCAGCACTCCCCTGGTGCTGGTCCTCCGACAGAGCAGCGCTTCCCTGGTGCTGGTCCTCCGACAGAGCAGCGCTTCCCTGGTGCTGGCCCTCCGACAGTGCAGCGCTCCCCCGGTGCTGCCCCTCCGACAGTGCAGCGCTCCCCCGGTGCTGCCCCTCCGACAGTGCAGCGCTCCCCCGGTGCTGCCCCTCCGACAGTGCAGCGGTCCCCCGGGGCTGGCCCTCCGACAGTGCAGCGCTCCCCCGGTGCTGGCCCTCCGACAGTGCAGCGCTCCCCTGGTGCTGGCCCACCGACAGTGCAGCGTTCCCCCGGTGCTGGCCCTCCGACAGAGCAGCGCTTCCCTGGTGCTGGCCCTCCGACAGAGCAGCGCTTCCCTGGTGCTGGCCCTCCGACAGTGCAGCAACCCCCCGGTGCTGGCCCTCCGACATTGCAGCACTCCCCCGGTGCTGGCCCTCCGACAGTGCAGAGCTCCCCCGGTGCTGTCCCACCGACAGTGCAGCGCTCCCCGGTGCTGGCCCTATGACAGTGTCGCACTCCCCCGGTGCTGGCCCTCCCGCGGTGCTGGCCCTCCGACAGTGCAGCACTCCCCCGGTGGTGGCCCTCCCGCGGTGCTGGCCCTCCGACAGAGCAGCGCCTCCCTGGTGCTGGCCCACCGACAGTGCAGCGCTCCCCCGGTGCTGGCCCTCCGACAGAGCAGCGCCTCCCTGGTGCTGGCCCTCCGACAGTGCAGCGCTCCCCGGTGCTGGCCCTCCGACAGTGCAGTGCTCCCCCTGTGCTAGCCCTCCGACAGTGCAGCGCTCTCCCGGTGCTAGCCCTCCGACAGTGCAGCGCTCCCCCGGTACTGGCCCTCCGTCAGTGCAGCACCCCCCCGGTACTGGCCCTCCGACAGTGCAGCGCTCCCCCGTGCTGGCCCTCCGACAGTGCAGCGCTCACCCGGTGCTGGCCCTCCGACAGTGCAGCGCTCCCCTGGTGCTGGCCCTCCGACAGTGCAGCGCTCCCCCGGTGCTGGCCCTCCGTCAGTGCAGCGCTCCCCGGTGCTGGCCCTCCGTCAGTGCAGCGCTCCCCCGGTGCTGGCCCTCCGACAGTGCAGCGCTCCCCGGTGCTGGCCCTCCGACAGTGCAGCGCTCCCCCGGTGCTGGCCCTCCGACAGTGCAGCGCACCCCCGGTGCTGGCCCTCCGACAGTGCAGCGCTTCCCTGGTGCTGGCCCTCCGACAGTGCAGCGCTTCCCTGGTGCTGGTCCTCCGACAGTGCAGCGTTCCCCCGGTGCTGGCCCTCTGACAGAGCAGCGCTTCCCTGGTGCTGGCCCTCCGACAGAGCAGCGCTTCCCTGGGGCTGGCCCTCCGACAGTGCAGCACCCCCCCGGTGCTGGCCCTCCGACATTGCAGCACTCCCCCGGTGCTGGCCCTCCGACAGTGCAGAGCTCCCCCGGTGCTGTCCCACCGACAGTGCAGCGCTCCCCCGGTGCTGGCCCTATGACAGTGTCGCACTCCCCCGGTGCTGGCCCTCCGACTGTGCAGCACTCCCCCGGTGCTGGTCCTCCCGCGGTGCTGGCCCTCCGACAGTGCAGCACTCCCCCGGTGCTGGCCCTCCGACAGAGCAGCGCTCCCCGGTGCTGGCCCTCCGACAGTGCAGCGCTCCCCCGGTGCTGGCCCTCCGACAGTGCAGCGCACCCCCGGTGCTGGCCCTCCGACAGTGCAGCGCACCCCCGGTGCTGGCCCTCCGACAGTGCAGCGCTTCCCTGGTGCTGGCCCTCCGACAGTGCAGCGCTTCCCTGGTGCTGGTCCTCCGACAGTGCAGCGTTCCCCCGGTGCTGGCCCTCTGACAGAGCAGCGCTTCCCTGGTGCTGGCCCTCCGACAGAGCAGCGCTTCCCTGGTGCTGGCCCTCCGACAGTGCAGCACCCCCCCGGTGCTGGCCCTCCGACATTGCAGCACTCCCCCGGTGCTGGCCCTCCGACAGTGCAGCGCTCCCCCGGTGCTGGCCCTCCGTCAGTGCAGCGCTCCCCCGGTGCTGGCCCTCCGTCAGTGCAGCGCTCCCCCGGTGCTGGCCCTCCGACAGTGCAGCGCTCCCCGGTGCTGGCCCTCCGACAGTGCAGCGCTCCCCCGGTGCTGGCCCTCCGACACTGCAGCGCACCCCCGGTGCTGGCCCTCCGACAGTGCAGCGCTTCCCTGGTGCTGGCCCTCCGACAGTGCAGCGCTTCCCTGGTGCTGGTCCTCCGACAGTGCAGCGTTCCCCCGGTGCTGGCCCTCTGACAGAGCAGCGCTTCCCTGGTGCTGGCCCTCCGACAGAGCAGCGCTTCCCTGGTGCTGGCCCTCCGACAGAGCAGCACCCCCCCGGTGCTGGCCCTCCGACAGTGCAGAGCTCCCCCGGTGCTGTCCCACCGACAGTGCAGCGCTCCCCCGGTGCTGGCCCTATGACAGTGTCGCACTCCCCCGGTGCTGGCCCTCTGACTGTGCAGCACTCCCCCGGTGCTGGCCCTCCCGCGGTGCTGGCCCTCCGACAGTGCAGCACTCCCCCGGTGCTGGCCCTCCGACAGAGCAGCGCTCCCCGGTGCTGGCCCTCCGACAGTGCAGCGCTCCCCCGGTGCTGGCCCTCCGACAGTGCAGCGCACCCCCGGTGCTGGCCCTCCGACAGTGCAGCGCTTCCCTGGTGCTGGCCCTCCGACAGTGCAGCGCTTCCCTGGTGCTGGTCCTCCGACAGTGCAGCGTTCCCCCGGTGCTGGCCCTCTGACAGAGCAGCGCTTCCCTGGTGCTGGCCCTCCGACAGAGCAGCGCTTCCCTGGTGCTGGCCCTCCGACAGTGCAGCACCCCCCCGGTGCTGGCCCTCCGACATTGCAGCACTCCCCCGGTGCTGGCCCTCCGACAGTGCAGAGCTCCCCCGGTGCTGTCCCACCGACAGTGCAGCGCTCCCCCGGTGCTGGCCCTATGACAGTGTCGCACTCCCCCGGTGCTGGCCCTCCGACTGTGCAGCACTACCCCGGTGCTGGCCCTCCCGCGGTGCTGGCCCTCCGACAGTGCAGCACTCCCCCGGTGCTGGCCCTCCGACAGTGCAGCGCTCTCCCGGTGCTGGCCCACCGACAGTGCAGCGCTCCCCCGGTGCTGGCCCTCCGACAGTGCAGTGCTCCCCCTGTGCTAGCCCTCCGACAGTGCAGCGCTCTCCCGGTGCTAGCCCTCCGACAGTGCAGCGCTCCCCCGGTGCTGGCACTCCGTCAGTGCAGCACCCCTCCGGTGCTGGCCCTCCGACTGTGCAGCGCTCCCCGGTGCTGGCCCTCCGACAGTGCAGCGCTCCCCCGGTGCTGGCCCTCCGACAGTGCAGCGCTCCCCTGGTGCTGGCCCTCCGACAGTGCAGCGCTCCCCCGGTGCTGGCCCTCCGACAGTGCAGCGCTCCCCCGCTGCTGGCCCTCCGACAGTGCAGCGCTCCCCCGGTGCTGGCCCTCCGTCAGTGCAGCGCTCCCCCGGTGCTGGCCCTCCGTCAGTGCAGCGCTCCCCCGGTGCTGGCCCTCCGTCAGTGCAGCGCTTCCCTGGTGCTGGCCCTCCGACAGAGCAGCGCTTCCCTGGTGCTGGCCCTCCCGCGGTGCAGCGCTCCCCCGGTGCTGGCCCTCCGTCAGTGCAGCGCTTCCCTGGTGCTGGCCCTCCGACAGAGCAGCGCTTCCCTGGTGCTGGCCCTCCGTCAGTGCAGCGCTCCCCCGGTGCTGGCCCTCCGTCAGTGCAGCGCTTCCCTGGTGCTGGCCCTCCGACAGTGCAGCACTCTCCTGGTGCTGGCCCTCCGACAGGGCAGCGCTTCCCCGGTGCTGGCCCTCCCGCGGTGCTGGCCCTCCGACAGAGCAGCGCTGCCCTGGTGCTGGCCCTCCGACAGAGCAGCGCTGCCCCGGTGCTGGCCCTCCGACAATGCAGCGCTCCCCTGGTGCTGGCCCTCCGACAGTGCAGCGCTGCCCTGGTGCTGGCCCTCCGACAGTGCAGCGCTTCTCTGGTGCTGGCCCTCCGACAGTGCAGAGCTCCCCCGATGCTGGCCCTCCGACAGAGCAGCGCTGCCCTGGTGCTGGCCCTCCGACAATGCAGAGCACCCCCGGTGCTGGCCCTCCGACAGTGCAGCACTCCCCCGGTGCTGGCCCTCTGACAGTGCAGCGCTCCCCCGCTGCTGGCCCTCCGACAGTGCAGCGCTCCCCCGGTGCTGGCCCTCCGACAGTGCAGCGCTCCCCCGGTGGTGGCCCTCCGTCAGTGCAGTGCTCCCCCTGTGCTAGCCCTCCGACAGTGCAGCGCTCCCCCGGTGCTGGCCCTCCGACAGTGCAGCACTCCCCCGGTGCTGGCCCTCTGACAATGCAGCGCTCCCCCGCTGCTGGCCCTCCGACAGTGCAGCACTCCCCTGGTGCTGGCCCTCTGACAGTGCAGCGCTCCCCCGCTGCTGGCCCTCCGACAGTGCAGCACTCCCCCGGTGCTTGCCCTCCGACAGTGCAGCGCTCCCCCGGTGCTTGCCCTCCGACAGTGCAGCACTCCCCTGGTGCTGGTCCTCCGACAGAGCAGCGCTTCCCTGGTGCTGGTCCTCCGACAGAGCAGCGCTTCCCTGGTGCTGGCCCTCCGACAGTGCAGCGCTCCCCCGGTGCTGCCCCTCCGACAGTGCAGCGCTCCCCCGGTGCTGCCCCTCCGACAGTGCAGCGCTCCCCCGGTGCTGGCCCTCCGACAGTGCAGCGCTCCCCTGGTGCTGGCCCACCGACAGTGCAGCGTTCCCCCGGTGCTGGCCCTCCGACAGAGCAGCGCTTCCCTGGTGCTGGCCCTCCGACAGAGCAGCGCTTCCCTGGTGCTGGCCCTCCGACAGTGCAGCAACCCCCCGGTGCTGGCCCTCCGACATTGCAGCACTCCCCCGGTGCTGGCCCTCCGACAGTGCAGAGCTCCCCCGGTGCTGTCCCACCGACAGTGCAGCGCTCCCCGGTGCTGGCCCTATGACAGTGTCGCACTCCCCCGGTGCTGGCCCTCCCGCGGTGCTGGCCCTCCGACAGTGCAGCACTCCCCCGGTGGTGGCCCTCCCGCGGTGCTGGCCCTCCGACAGAGCAGCGCCTCCCTGGTGCTGGCCCACCGACAGTGCAGCGCTCCCCCGGTGCTGGCCCTCCGACAGAGCAGCGCCTCCCTGGTGCTGGCCCTCCGACAGTGCAGCGCTCCCCGGTGCTGGCCCTCCGACAGTGCAGTGCTCCCCCTGTGCTAGCCCTCCGACAGTGCAGCGCTCTCCCGGTGCTAGCCCTCCGACAGTGCAGCGCTCCCCCGGTGCTGGCCCTCCGTCAGTGCAGCACCCCCCCGGTGCTGGCCCTCCGACAGTGCAGCGCTCCCCGGTGCTGGCCCTCCGACAGTGCAGCGCTCACCCGGTGCTGGCCCTCCGACAGTGCAGCGCTCCCCTGGTGCTGGCCCTCCGACAGTGCAGCGCTCCCCCGGTGCTGGCCCTCCGTCAGTGCAGCGCTCCCCGGTGCTGGCCCTCCGTCAGTGCAGCGCTCCCCCGGTGTTGGCCCTCCGACAGTGCAGCGCTCCCCGGTGCTGGCCCTCCGACAGTGCAGCGCTCCCCCGGTGCTGGCCCTCCGACAGTGCAGCGCACCCCCGGTGCTGGCCCTCCGACAGTGCAGCGCTTCCCTGGTGCTGGCCCTCCGACAGTGCAGCGCTTCCCTGGTGCTGGTCCTCCGACAGTGCAGCGTTCCCCCGGTGCTGGCCCTCTGACAGAGCAGCGCTTCCCTGGTGCTGGCCCTCCGACAGAGCAGCGCTTCCCTGGTGCTGGCCCTCCGACAGTGCAGCACCCCCCCGGTGCTGGCCCTCCGACATTGCAGCACTCCCCCGGTGCTGGCCCTCCGACAGTGCAGAGCTCCCCCGGTGCTGTCCCACCGACAGTGCAGCGCTCCCCCGGTGCTGGCCCTATGACAGTGTCGCACTCCCCCGGTGCTGGCCTTCCGACTGTGCAGCACTCCCCCGGTGCTGGTCCTCCCGCGGTGCTGGCCCTCCGACAGTGCAGCACTCCCCCGGTGCTGGCCCTCCGACAGAGCAGCGCTCCCCGGTGCTGGCCCTCCGACAGTGCAGCGCTCCCCCGGTGCTGGCCCTCCGACAGTGCAGCGCACCCCCGGTGCTGGCCCTCCGACAGTGCAGCGCTTCCCTGGTGCTGGCCCTCCGACAGTGCAGCGCTTCCCTGGTGCTGGTCCTCCGACAGTGCAGCGTTCCCCCGGTGCTGGCCCTCTGACAGAGCAGCGCTTCCCTGGTGCTGGCCCTCCGACAGAGCAGCGCTTCCCTGGTGCTGGCCCTCCGACAGTGCAGCACCCCCCCGGTGCTGGCCCTCCGACATTGCAGCACTCCCCCGGTGCTGGCCCTCCGACAGTGCAGCGCTCCCCGGTGCTGGCCCTCCGTCAGTGCAGCGCTCCCCCGGTGCTGGCCCTCCGTCAGTGCAGCGCTCCCCCGGTGCTGGCCCTCCGACAGTGCAGCGCTCCCCGGTGCTGGCCCTCCGACAGTGCAGCGCTCCCCGGTGCTGGCCCTCCGACAGTGCAGCGCACCCCCGGTGCTGGCCCTCCGACAGTGCAGCGCTTCCCTGGTGCTGGCCCTCCGACAGTGCAGCGCTTCCCTGGTGCTGGTCCTCCGACAGTGCAGCGTTCCCCCGGTGCTGGCCCTCTGACAGAGCAGCGCTTCCCTGGTGCTGGCCCTCCGACAGAGCAGCGCTTCCCTGGTGCTGGCCCTCCGACAGAGCAGCACCCCCCCGGTGCTGGCCCTCCGACAGTGCAGAGCTCCCCCGGTGCTGTCCCACCGACAGTGCAGCGCTCCCCGGTGCTGGCCCTATGACAGTGTCGCACTCCCCCGGTGCTGGCCCTCCGACTGTGCAGCACTCCCCCGGTGCTGGCCCTCCCGCGGTGCTGGCCCTCCGACAGTGCAGCACTCCCCCGGTGCTGGCCCTCCGACAGAGCAGCGCTCCCCGGTGCTGGCCCTCCGACAGTGCAGCGCTCCCCCGGTGCTGGCCCTCCGACAGTGCAGCGCACCCCCGGTGCTGGCCCTCCGACAGTGCAGCGCTTCCCTGGTGCTGGCCCTCCGACAGTGCAGCGCTTCCCTGGTGCTGGTCCTCCGACAGTGCAGCGTTCCCCCGGTGCTGGCCCTCTGACAGAGCAGCGCTTCCCTGGTGCTGGCCCTCCGACAGAGCAGCGCTTCCCTGGTGCTGGCCCTCCGACAGTGCAGCACCCCCCCGGTGCTGGCCCTCCGACAGTGCAGCACTCCCCCGGTGCTGGCCCTCCGACAGTGCAGAGCTCCCCCGGTGCTGTCCCACCGACAGTGCAGCGCTCCCCCGGTGCTGGCCCTATGACAGTGTCGCACTCCCCCGGTGCTGGCCCTCCGACTGTGCAGCACTACCCCGGTGCTGGCCCTCCCGCGGTGCTGGCCCTCCGACAGTGCAGCACTCCCCCGGTGCTGGCCCTCCGACAGTGCAGCGCTCTCCCGGTGCTGGCCCACCGACAGTGCAGCACTCCCCCGGTGCTGGCCCTCCGACAGTGCAGCGCTCCCCCGGTGCTGGCCCTCCGACAGTGCAGTGCTCCCCCTGTGCTAGCCCTCCGACAGTGCAGCGCTCTCCCGGTGCTAGCCCTCCGACAGTGCAGCGCTCCCCCGGTGCTGGCCCTCCGTCAGTGCAGCACCCCTCCGGTGCTGGCCCTCCGACTGTGCAGCGCTCCCCGGTGCTGGCCCTCCGACAGTGCAGCGCTCCCCCGGTGCTGGCCCTCCGACAGTGCAGCGCTCCCCTGGTGCTGGCCCTCCGACAGTGCAGCGCTCCCCCGGTGTTGGCCCTCCGACAGTGCAGCGCTCCCCCGCTGCTGGCCCTCCGACAGTGCAGCGCTCCCCCGGTGCTGGCCCTCCGTCAGTGCAGCGCTCCCCCGGTGCTGGCCCTCCGTCAGTGCAGCGCTCCCCCGGTGCTGGCCCTCCGTCAGTGCAGCGCTTCCCTGGTGCTGGCCCTCCGACAGAGCAGCGCTTCCCTGGTGCTGGCCCTCCCGCGGTGCAGCGCTCCCCCGGTGCTGGCCCTCCGTCAGTGCAGCGCTTCCCTGGTGCTGGCCCTCCGACAGAGCAGCGCTTCCCTGGTGCTGGCCCTCCGTCAGTGCAGCGCTCTCCCGGTGCTGGCCCTCCGACAGTGCAGCGCTCCCCGGTGCTGTCTCTCCGACAGAGTCGCACTCCCCCGGTGCTGGCCCTCCGACAGGGCAGCACTCCCCTGGTGCTGGCCCTCCGACAGTGCAGCGCTCCCCCGGTGCTGGCCCTCCCGCGGTGCTGGCCCTCCGACAGTGCAGCGCTCCCCCTGTGCTAGCCCTCTGACAGTGCAGCGCTCTCCCGGTGCTGGCCCTCCGACAGTGCAGCGCTCCCCCGGTGCTGTCTCTCCGACAGAGTCGCACTCCCCCGGTGCTGGCCCTCCGACAGGGCAGCACTCCCCTGGTGCTGGCCCTCCGACAGTGCAGCGCTCCCCCGGTGCTGGCCCTCCCGCGGTGCTGGCCCTCCGACAGTGCAGCGCTCCCCCTGTGCTAGCCCTCTGACAGTGCAGCGCTCCCCCGGTGCTAGCCCTCCGTCAGTGCAGCGCTCCCCGGTGCTAGCCCTCCGACAGTGCAGCGCTCACCCGGTGCAGGCCCTCCGACAATGCAGCGCTTCCCTGGTGCTGGCCCTCCGACAGTGCAGCACTCCCCCGGTGCTGGCCCTCCGATAGTGCAGCACTCCCCCGGTGCTGGCCCTCCGTCAGTGCAGCGCTCCCCCGGTGCTGGCCCTCCGTCAGTGCAGCGCTCCCCCGGTGCTGGCCCTCCGACAGTGCAGCGCTCCCCCGGTGCTGGCCCTCCGACAGTGCAGCGCTCCCCCGCTGCTGGCCCTCCGACAGTGCAGCGCTCCCCCGCTGCTGGCCCTCCGACAGTGCAGCGCTCCCCCGGTGCTGGCCCTCCGACAGTGCAGTGCTCCCCGGTGCTGGCCCTCCGACAGTGCAGCGCTCCCTCGGTGCAGCGCTCCCCCGCTGCTGGCCCTCCGACAGTGCAGCACTCCCGCGGTGCTGGCCCTCCGACAGTGCAGCACTCCCCCGGTGCTGGCCCTCCGACAGTGTCGCGCTCCCCCGGTGCTGGCCCTCCGACAGTGTCGCGCTCCCCCGGTGCTGGCCCTCCGACAGTGCAGCACTCCCCTAGTGCTGGCCCTCCGACAGTGCAGCGCTCCCCCGGTGCTGGCCCTCCGACAGTGCAGCGCTTCCCCGGTGCTGGCCCTCCGTCAGTGCAGCACCCCCCCCGGTGCTGGCCCTCCGACTGTGCAGCGCTCCCCGGTGCTGGCCCTCCGACAGTGCAGCGCTCCCCCGGTGCTGGCCCTCCGACAGTGCAGCGCTCCCCCGGTGCTGGCCCTCCGACAGTGCAGCACTCCCCCGCTGCTGGCCCTCCGACAGTGCAGCGCTCCCCCGGTGCTGTCTCTCCGACAGAGTCGCACTCCCCCGGTGCTGGCCCTCCGACAAGGCAGCACTCCCCTGGTGCTGGCCCTCCGACAGTGCAGCGCTCCCCCGGTGCTGGCCCTACCGCGGTGCTGGCCCTCCGACAGTGCAGCGCTCCCCCTGTGCTAGCCCTCTGACAGTGCAGCGCTCTCCCGGTGCTGGCCCTCCGACAGTGCAGCGCTCCCCCGGTGCTGTCTCTCCGACAGAGTCGCACTCCCCCGGTGCTGGCCCTCCGACAGGGCAGCACTCCCCTGGTGCTGGCCCTCCGACAGTGCAGCGCTCCCCCTGTGCTAGCCCTCTGACAGTGCAGCGCTCCCCCGGTGCTAGCCCTCCGTCAGTGCAGCGCTCCCCGGTGCTAGCCCTCCGACAGTGCAGCGCTCCCCCGGTGCAGGCCCTCCGACAATGCAGCGCTTCCCTGGTGCTGGCCCTCCGACAGTGCAGCACTCCCCCGGTGCTGGCCCTCCGATAGTGCAGCACTCCCCCGGTGCTGGCCCTCCGTCAGTGCAGCGCTCCCCCAGTGCTGGCCCTCCGTCAGTGCAGCGCTCCCCCGGTGCTGGCCCTCCGACAGTGCAGCGCTCCCCCGGTGCTGGCCCTACGACAGTGCAGCGCTCCCCCGCTGCTGGCCCTCCGACAGTGCAGCGCTCCCCCGCTGCTGGCCCTCCGACAGTGCAGCGCTCCCCCGCTGCTGGCCCTCCGACAGTGCAGCGCTCCCCCGCTGCTGGCCCTCCGACAGTGCAGCACTCCCGCGGTGCTGGCCCTCCGACAGTGCAGCGCTCCCCGGTGCTGGCCCTCCGACAGTGCAGCGCTCCCTCGGTGCAGCGCTCCCCCGCTGCTGGCCCTCCGACAGTGCAGCACTCCCGCGGTGCTGGCCCTCCGACAGTGCAGCACTCCCCCGGTGCTGGCCCTCCGACAGTGTCGCGCTCCCCCGGTGCTGGCCCTCCGACAGTGTCGCGCTCCCCCGGTGCTGGCCCTCCGACAGTGCAGCACTCCCCTAGTGCTGGCCCTCCGACAGTGCAGCGCTCCCCCGGTGCTGGCCCTCCGACAGTGCAGCGCTTCCCCGGTGCTGGCCCTCCGACAGTGCAGCGCTCCCCCGCTGCTGGCCCTCCGACAGTGTCGCGCTCCCCCGGTGCTGGCCCTCCGACAGTGCAGCACTCCCCCGGTGCTGGCCCTCCGACAGTGCAGCGCTCCCCCGGTGCTGGCCCTCCGACAGTGCAGCACTCCCCCGGTGCTGGCCCTCCCGCGGTGCTGGCCCTCCGACAGTGCAGCACTCCCCCGGTGCTGGCCCTATGACAGTGTCGCAGTCCCCCGGTGCTGGCCCTCCGACAGTGCAGCGCTCCCCCGGTGCTGGCCCTCCCGCGGTGCTGGCCCACCGACAGTGCAGCGCTTCCCTGGTGCTGGCCTTCCGACAGTGCAGCGCTTCCCTGGTGCTGGCCCTCCGACAGTGCAGCGCTCCCCCGGTGCTGGCCCTCCCGCGGTGCTGGCCCACCGACAGTGCAGCGCTTCCCTGGTGCTGGCCTTCCGACAGTGCAGCGCTTCCCTGGTGCTGGCCTTCCGACAGTGCAGCGCTTCCCTGGTGCTGGCACTCCGACAGTGCAGCGCTCCCCGGTGCTGGCCCTCCGACATTGCAGCACTCCCCCGGTGCTGGCCCTCCGACATTGCAGCGCTCCCCCGGTGCTGGCCCTCCGACAGAGCAGCGCCTCCCTGGTGCTGGCCCACCGACAGTGCAGCGCTCCCCCGGTGCTGGCCCTCCGACAGTGCAGTGCTCCCCCTGTGCTAGCCCTCCGACAGTGCAGCGCTCTCCCGGTGCTAGCCCTCCGACAGTGCAGCGCTCCCCCGGTGCTGGCCCTCCGTCAGTGCAGCACCCCCCCGGTGCTGGCCCTCCGACAGTGCAGCGCTCCCCGGTGCTGGCCCTCCGACAGTGCAGCGCTCCCCCGGTGCTGGCCCTCCGACAGTGCAGCGCTCCCCCGGTGCTGGCCCTCCGACAGTGCAGCGCTCCCCGGTGCTGGCCCTCCGACAGTGCAGCGCTCCCCCGGTGCTGGCCCTCCGACAGTGCAGCGCACCCCCGGTGCTGGCCCTCCGACAGTGCAGCGCTTCCCTGGTGCTGGCCCTCCGACAGTGCAGCGCTTCCCTGGTGCTGGTACTCCGACAGTGCAGCGTTCCCCCGGTGCTGGCCCTCTGACAGAGCAGCGCTTCCCTGGTGCTGGCCCTCCGACAGAGCAGCGCTTCCCTGGTGCTGGCCCTCCGACAGTGCAGCACCCCCCCGGTGCTGGCCCTCCGACATTGCAGCACTCCCCCGGTGCTGGCCCTATGACAGTGTCGCACTCCCCCGGTGCTGGCCCTCCGACTGTGCAGCACTCCCCCGGTGCTGGCCCTCCCGCGGTGCTGGCCTTTCGACAGTGCAGCACTCCCCCGGTGCTGGCCCTCCGACAGAGCAGCGCCTCCCTGGTGCTGGCCCACCGACAGTGCAGCGCTCCCCCGGTGCTGGCCCTCCGACAGAGCAGCGCCTCCCTGGTGCTGGCCCTCCGACAGTGCAGCGCTCCCCCGGTGCTGGCCCTCCGACAGTGCAGTGCTCCCCCTGTGCTAGCCCTCCGACAGTGCAGCGCTCTCCCGGTGCTAGCCCTCCGACAGTGCAGCGCTCCCCCGGTGCTGGCCCTCCGTCAGTGCAGCACCCCCCCGGTGCTGGCCCTCCGACAGTGCAGCGCTCCCCCGCTGCTGGCCCTCCGACAGTGCAGCGCTCCCCCGGTGCTGGCCCTCCGTCAGTGCAGCGCTCCCCCGGTGCTGGCCCTCCGTCAGTGCAGCGCTCCCCCGGTGCTGGCCCTCCGTCAGTGCAGCGCTCCCCCGGTGCTGGCCCTCCGTCAGTGCAGCGCTTCCCTGGTGCTGGCCCTCCGACAGAGCAGCGCTTCCCTGGTGCTGGCCCTCCGACAGTGCAGCGCTCCCCCGGTGCTGTCTCTCCGACAGAGTCGCACTCCCCCGGTGCTGGCCCTCCGACAGGGCAGCACTCCCCTGGTGCTGGCCCTCCGACAGTGCAGCGCTCCCCCGGTGCTGGCCCTCCCGCGGTGCTGGCCCTCCGACAGTGCAGCGCTCCCCCTGTGCTAGCCCTCTGACAGTGCAGCGCTCTCCCGGTGCTGGCCCTCCGACAGTGCAGCGCTCCCCCGGTGCTGTCTCTCCGACAGAGTCGCACTCCCCCGGTGCTGGCCCTCCGACAGGGCAGCACTCCCCTGGTGCTGGCCCTCCGACAGTGCAGCGCTCCCCCGGTGCTGGCCCTCCGACAGTGCAGCGCTCCCCCGGTGCTGGCCCTCCGATAGGGCAGCACTCCCCTGGTGCTGGCCCTCCGACAGTGCAGCGCTCCCCCGGTGCTGGCCCTCCCGCGGTGCTGGCCCTCCGACAGTGCAGCGCTCCCCCTGTGCTAGCCCTCTGACAGTGCAGCGCTCCCCCGGTGCTAGCCCTCCGTCAGTGCAGCGCTCCCCGGTGCTAGCCCTCCGACAGTGCAGCGCTCCCCCGGTGCAGGCCCTCCGACAATGCAGCGCTTCCCTGGTGCTGGCCCTCCGACAGTGCAGCACTCCCCCGGTGCTGGCCCTCCGACAGTGCAGCACTCCCCCGGTGCTGGCCCTCCGTCAGTGCAGCGCTCCCCCAGTGCTGGCCCTCCGTCAGTGCAGCGCTCCCCCGGTGCTGGCCCTCCGTCAGTGCAGCGCTCCCCCAGTGCTGGCCCTCCGTCAGTGCAGCGCTCCTCCGGTGCTGGCCCTCCGACAGTGCAGCGCTCCCCCAGTGCTGGCCCTCCGTCAGTGCAGCGCTCCCCCGGTGCTGGCCCTCCGACAGTGCAGCGCTCCCCCGGTGCTGGCCCTCTGACAGTGCAGCGCTCCCCCGGTGCTGGCCCTCCGTCAGTGCAGCGCTCCCCCGGTGCTGGCCCTCCGACAGTGCAGCGCTCCCCCGGTGCTGGCCCTCCGACAGTGCAGCGCTCCCCGGTGCTGGCCCTCTGACAGTGCAGCGCTCCCCCGGTGCTGGCCCTCCGACAGTGCAGCGCTCCCCCGGTGCTGGCCCTCCGACAGTGCAGCGCTCCCCCGGTGCTGGCCCTCCGACAGAGCAGTCCTCCCCGGTGCTGGCCCTCCGACAGTGCAGCGATCCCCCGGTGCTGGCCCTCCGACAGTGCAGCACTCCCCCAGTGCTGGCCCTCCGACAGTGCAGCACTCCCCCAGTGCTGGCCCTCCGACAGTGCAGCACTCCCCCAGTGCTGGCCCTCCGACAGTGCAGCACTCCCCCGGTGCTGGCCCTCCGACAGAGCAGCGCTCCCCCGGTGCTGGCCCTCCGACAGTGCAGCACTCCCCCGGTGCTTGCCCTCCGACAGTGCAGCACTCCCCCGGTGCTGGCCCTCCGACAGTGCAGCACTCCCCCGGTGCTTGCCCTCCGACAGTGCAGCGCTCCCCGGTGCTTGCCCTCCGACAGTGCAGCGCTCCCTCAAGAATGCCCTTCTGACTATGTAGCATTCTCTCAAATGCAAGAAATGCGTAATATTTAATTGGAGGAAATTTCTGCTCATGCAGTGCTGGCTGTCAGATGAGCAGTCTGATAATTTAACAACATTAGAGGAGGTGAGAGAGGTTGTGACAAGATGGGACTGTGTGCCAGTGTATGTATGAAAACTAAAGCTAATGGAATTGTAATTTTTCAAAGGAATTAACAATATATTTGAAGGAAGAGTATTCAGGGCTTCAGGGGGTTGGGACTAATTGTATAACTTGCCAAAACCTTCTGAGGCACGAGGGGCCAAATGGCCATCTATGCTGTAAGGTTCCATGAAGTTATATTGATGTATACGTTATCCATACTACTGCTGCCACAATAATAAAAATAATTCTGGCAATCTAATTACAGCTCAGTGCCTGCGGCGGGTAAGTCTATATACTTGAAGAGTTTTATAAATAGACTGTATTGATGATGACGTAGCCAGTGAGAGGCATAGGTAACAGCCATCTATATATATATATATATATGTTGAGCAGATGTTTTTCCTCAGTTTACTAATTGCCTTTATATCTGGGGTGGTGAGGGGGAGGGGAAGTTCAATAGGGAAGGAACATGGATTTGTACGTCAATTAAAGCTTTCACTGGATTAAATAAACCATAACATAAGGCACCATTTAGGTTTGCTCTGAGCCCAGGGTTCTGACTGAGGGCTTTTAACTTTTTCTCCCCCAATTAAGGGTCAATTTAGCATGGCCAATCCGCTGGTGCGGGCCATGTTTGGGTTGTGGGGGGTGAGGGGGGATTTGTCCCAGGGCGGGGGAATATGTCCTGGGGCCGGGACAAAACCAGGGTCCTCGGCACCGTGGGCCAGCAGTGCTAACCACTGTACCACCCGACAGAGCTTTTGACCCTTTTACCTTGCGACCTCTTTTCAAAAGCAACTTAAAAGCCTATTGGTTAGATTTTGCTCTTTCTGCACAACCTTTCAAATCCCGCTAGTTCCAGCTGTGTCCACCTATGTGGAGATTTTCTTCATCAGATTAGTGTCTGCATTTTATAAATTCCTAGCCTTCCACCTGTTATGTATTTGTGCAATCCCGTTTATAAAATGCCCTCCTACTGATTCTAATGGAATGAGAATTGGTACCTTCTTTCTGTGGGCATGTGCTTCCCAGTACTTTCTTCCCGTTTTTCTTCCATGAGCCCATGCCTAATTCCTCTTGAACTGAGTGGCTTGCTGTGCCTTTGCTGGGGATCTGGAATCACATGTAGTCCAGACTGGGTAAGGAGGGCAGATTTCCTTCCCGAAAAGAACCAAACTGGTTCTTTACAACAGCTGATGGATCTTTCATGGCTGTCATTACTGAGGCTAACATTCAGATGCAGTTATTTTTATTAATGAAATTTAAACTCCACCAGCCATGGTGGGATTTGAACCCCTGTCCCCAGAGCATTAGCCTGGACTCCTGGATTACTAGCCCAGTGACATTACCACCACACCACTATCTGCCGCATCATTGTACATTGGGGCTCGAGGAATGCAGGAGTCCAGAGTCCCTCCAGCAGCTCTGCCTTCACATAGCTAAAAACTCCTTTATTCTTGGTAATGCGGACCTGGAGTCCTACTGCTGGGCTAAGAGCTGATTACGCGCAGTCATCGGCACTCCTGCCCCACCACCCAAATTATTCCCTGATATAAAAGCACTTTGACTTGGCGACAAGTTGCTCTGCATTAATGATCTAACTTTACTGAAGCCCTTTTTTCCCCCCCCCACTGGTGTCGTCTTCCCACTTAAGTGATTTTGATAATTTTTTAAAATAAAAATGTACATCCAAGAACTTCATACCAAATAAATTAATAAAGGGCACCTTTTTTTAATGTAGGCAACTGCAGCTGTAAACCTAGCCCATATTTTTACTCTACAAGTGAATGGGTTTCGAGTTAAAATCAGACCCATTCTCACCGTACCAACTCCAAACCAATCCCGGGTGCACAGACACCTACCCTTCAGGTTGACACATCAGACCCTTCGAGCAGGGACAGTGCTCTAAAGCTTCTTCTGGCTCCATCTCCCAAGTGATGAGGTCCAACAATCGGTGTCTCGGATCATGGCAGGGTCGCCCCTTGGTGGACAGTGGGATGCACACAGGAAACAACAGATCTGAGTGAAATCAAAAGACACTTAATGGCAACGTCAGAGAAGATTTGGACAACAGCTGTTTAACAAATACTCAAACCTCTCTTAACATAGCTGGCAAACAAGCAAACTTGACTTTTCGCAGTTTACGAATAATGGAGATAGGTATTTACAAAGGTTCCATTTATTGTTCATTCCAGGTCAGACCATGAACAGTTTTGGGATGGACAAAAGCATTAAACCAGATAACAAAATGTATTTTGGGGTTGGCCTGTCTCGTTCAGTTTACTAAATGTAATTGCTGTAAGCGGACACAATCCTCGGCCAATCACAGTTTAACAAGTGAGATGAGAACGACTGCCCTCGACATTAAGGCCACATTTGACCGAGTGTGGTATCAAGAAGCTCGAGCAAAACCGAAGTGAATGAGAGTCGGGTGGGGAAAAACCTCCACTGGTTTGAGCCATAGCTAGCACAAAAGGAAGATGTTGCGGTTGCTGGAGGGCAATCATCTCAGTCCAAGAACATTGCTGCAAGAGGTCGTCAGGGTAGTATCCTAGTCCCAACCATCTTCAGCTACTTCATCATAAGGTCAGAAGTTCGCCGATGATTGAACAATGCTCGGCACCATTCACAACTCTTCAGATACTGAAGAAGTCCTTGCCCATGTGCAGCAAGACCTGAACAACATTCAGGCTTGGGCTGATAAGTAGCAAGTTGCATTTGTGTCACAAGTGCCAGGCAATCACAATCTCCAACAAAAGAGAATTACCCATGACATTTAAGGGCATTACTATCGCTAAATCCCCCCCTTTAAAGGCCCTGGGATCTATTGTTGATAAGAAACTGAACTGGACCAGCTATATAAATACAATGTCTACAAGAGCAGGTTAAAGGCTGGGAATTTGGCAACATGTAATTTCCTCATGCCTCCCCGAAATCCGTCCACCATCTACAAGGCTAAAGTCACGATGGGATACTCTCCACTTGCCTGAATGAGTACAGGTCCAACACCATCCAATAAGTTCTACACCATTCAGGACAACCCATGTGTTAGCACTCCACCCACCAGCTTAAATATTCATTCCATCCTCTAACAATGCACAGTTGCATCAGTGTGTACCATCTACAAGATGCACCGCAGGAACTCACCAAGGCTCCTTCAACAGCACCTTCCAAATCCATGACCTTTACCACCTGGAAGGACAAAGGCAGCAGATGTATTTGATCACCATCACCTGCAACTTCCCCTCCAAGCCACTCAGCATCCTGACTTGGAACTGTATTGCTGTTCCTTCACTGTCACTGGGTCAAAATCCTGGAACTCTCTTCCTAACAACAGTGTTGCTGTACCAACATCACATGGACTACAGCAGTTTCACCACCACCTTCTCAAGGGTCATTAGGAATGGCAATAAATACTCACCGAGCCAGTGACACTAATATGCCATGAAATAATTTTTTTAAACTGCTGTAAGCTAGTCATCGGGGAGCGGTGATGGAACAGACTGGGAGAGGTGGCGCATCGGAGCTGCAAGTATAAAAACCTAACTCGGGCATTCCACTGAAACAAAAACAAAACTGAAAAGTGACGTCACAGGAATCTGCACTAAATTTAAAAAAAAGAAAACCAAAATTAACTAAGTAGAGGAGTAACTAAACCAGAAGGTGAAGATTTGTGTATTTAACATTTAATATTTATGGTAGAAATCTAGCACCAGGGACCATATAGTCAATTGTAACTGTTTGATACGTATTTATTTTTAAATTAATTAATTAGTGCTAGAAATGTCAGTCAACGGTGTAAAGTGCTTCATCTGTGAGATGTGGGAGGTCCATGATGCTTCCAGCGTACCGGACAATTACATCTGCAGGACGTGTACCCACATGGATCGGTTGGAGCAGCAGTTGGATGCACTTCAGAGTATGCTGGTGGTGAAAAGCGTCATAAGACAGGAGGTTTAGAGATGTGGTCACACCCAAGGGGCAGGCAGATAGATGGGTGACCGCTAGAAGGGGCAGGCAGTCAGTGCAGGAACCTCCTGTGGCTGTCCCCCTCTCTAACATGTATACAGTTTTAGATTGGTTTTGGGGGGGGGGGGGGAGAAGGAGGAGAATCACCTGTTAGGGGGAAACAGCAACAGCCGGAGCAGTGGCACCACGGCTGGCTCTGTTGTTCAACAAGGAGGGTCAAAGCACAGCTGAGCAATAGTTATAGGGGACTCTATGGTAGGGGCACAGATAGGCGCTTCTGTGGATGTGAAAGGGACTCCAGGATGGTACATTGCCTCCCTGGTGCCAGGGTCAAGGATGTCTCTGAACAGACACGGGGAATTCTGAAGGAGAGGGTGAACAGCCAGAAGTCGTAGTACACATAGTTACTAACGACATAGGCAGGAAGAACAATGAGGTCCTGCAGAGGGAGTTCAGTAGCAAGTTAAAAAACAGGACCCCTAGGGTTCTAATCGCGGGATTACTCCCTGTGCCACATGCCAGTGAGGCTAGGACTAGGAAGATAGTGCAGCTGAACATGTGGCTAAAGAGCTGGTGTAGGAGGGAGGGTTTCAGATATCTGGACCATTGGGATCTCTTCCAGGGCAGATGGGACCTGTCCAAGAAGGACGGGTTGCATCTAAACTAGAGGGGCATCAATATCCTGGCCGGGAGGTTTGCTAGCGTCACTCAAGAGGGCTTAAACCAGTGTGACGGGGGGGGTGGGACCTGGAGCAATAGGTCAGGTGGTGAAATAACTGAGGGGGAAACTAGAGAATAGGGCCAGTAAGACTCAGTGGATGAGTGGATAAACACAGCAGGACTTGTGATATGAAGTGCATTTGTTTCAACGTGAGAAGTGTGGTCGGTAAGGCAGATGAATTTAGAGCTTGGATTAGGACTTGTGTCTATGACCTGCTGCTATTAATCCCAAGACATTTTATATGTATATAAAGAGCAAGAGGGTAGCCAGGGAAAGGATTGGCCCACTCAAGGTCAGAGGAGGGAATCTATGCGTGGAGCCAGAGGAAATGGGCGAGGTACTAAATGAGTACTTTGCATCAGTATTCACCAGCATGATTCAGTTTGCATCAGTATGAGTCTAGGGAAGGGTGTGTGGATAGACTGGGTCATGTTGCTATTGGAAGTGTTGGTTGTGTTTAAAAGCATTAAGGTAGTTAATCTCCAGGGCCTGATGGGATCTACCCCAGAATACTGAGGGAGGCAAGGGAGGAAATTGCTGGGGCCTTGACAGAAATCTTTGCATCCTCACTGGCTATGGATGAGGCCACAGAGGACTGGAGAAAAGCCATTGTTGTTCCTTTGTTTAAGAAGGGCAGCAGAGATAATTCAGGAAATTATAGGCTGGTGAGTCTTACATCGGTGGTCGGGAAATTATTGGAGAAGATTCTTAGGGACAGGATTCACTCACATTTGGTAACAAATTGTAAGCGATAGGCAGCATGGGTTTGTGAAGGGGAGGTTGTGTCTCACTGCCCTTAGTGTTGGGTGCGGTTACTGGATTATGGGGATAGGGTGGAGGTGTTGAGCTTGGGTAGGGTGCTCTTTCCAAGAGTCGGTGCAGACTCGATGGGCCGAATGGCCTCCTTCTGCGCTGTAAATTCTATGATAGTCTATGATTAATCTAGGACAAAGGTTCAGCACAACATCATGGGCCGAAGGGCCTGTTCTGTGCTGTATTTTTCTATGTTCTATGTAACTTGATCGAGTTTTTTGAGGAAGTTACTAAGATGATTGATGATGGTAGGGCAGTGAATATCGTCTACATGGACTTCAGTAAGGCCTTTGACAAGGTCCCTCATGGCAGACTGGTACAGAAAGTGAAGTCACATGGGATCAGAAGTGAGCTGGCAAAATGGATAGAGAACTGGCTCGGTTATAGAAGACAGAGGGTAGCGGTGGAAGGGTGTATTTCTGAATGGAGGGCTGTGACTTGTGGTATTCCGCAGGGATCAGTGCTGGGAAATTTACAGTTTGTAGTATATATAAACGATTTGGAGGAAAATGTAACGGTCTGATTAGTAAATTTGCGGACAACACAAAGATTGGTGGAGTTGCAGATAGTGAAGAGGAGGATTGTCAAGGATACGGCAAAATATCGATCGGTTGGAGACTTGGACGGAGAAATGGCAGATGGAGTTTGACCTGGACAAATGTGAGGTAATACACTTTGGAAAGTCTGATACAGTAAATGGCAGAACCCTCGGGAGTATTGACAGGCAGAGAACACTGGGCGTACAGGTCCACAGATCACAGAAAGTGGCAACGAAGGTGGTTAGGTAGTCAAGGTGGCATATGGCATGCTTGCCTTCATGGGTCAGGGCATTGAGTATAAAAATTGGCATGTCACACTGCAGCTCTAACTGAGGCCACATTTGGAATATTGCGTACAATTCTGGTCGCCACACTACCAGGAGGGTGTGGATGCTTTGGAGAAGATACAGAATAGGTTTACCAGGATGTTACCTGGTCTGGAGGGCATTAGCTGTGAGGAGAGCCATAATAAACGTGGATTGTTTTCACTGGAACAACGGAGGTTGAGGGGAGATTAGATAAGAATTTTACAAAATTATGAGAGGCATGGACAGAGTGGATAGTCAGATGTTTTTTCCCCCCAGAGTTTTTCCTAGGAAAATGCAATTACATAAGGGACATAGGTTAAAGGTGCGAGGGGGAAAGGTTGAGAGGAGATGTGCGAGGCAAGTTTTTTTTAAACAGAGGGTGGTGAGTGCCTGGAACCGCTGCTGGGGGAGGTGATGGAAACAGGTACAACAGCGACGCTTAAGAGGCATCTTGACGAATACATGAACAGGATGGGAATAGAGGGATACAGACTCCGGAAGTGCAGAAGGTTGTAGTTTAGACAGGCAACATGGTCAGCGCAGGCTTGGAGGGCCGAAGGGTCTGTTCCTGTGCTGTACGGTTCTTTGTGCTTTGACAGTACCAAAGGCCAATTAGAGCTTAATTGCTGTAAGTTGACAGTCAATTAGAATATAATTGCTGTCAGGGAACAGCACGGTGGCGCAGTCAGTAGCGCTGCTGCCTTACAGCGCCAAGGATCCGAGTTCGATCCAACCCTGGGTCACTGTCCTGTGGAGTTTGCACATTCTCCCCGTGTCTACATGGGTCTCACCCCCACAACCTAAAGATGTGCAGGGTAGGTGCATTGGCCAGGTGGTGGTTAAACTGCCCCTCAATTGGAAATATAAAAACATATGTAATTACTGTCTGGGGTGGAAACTTTGAAAATTGTCTGCTACTGAAACATTTTCATCTCCATGTCTGGAAAACAAACAACTTTAAATGGTTTAATTCTTCTATAACAGTCACATTTGGTAGCGGTGCCACAGATGTGCTGGTTCGGTGGATCAGTAATGCTCTAAAATTTCCTCTTCGTGGTTAGGTGGATTGGCCATGATCACAGTTACGGGATAGGGCGTGGGAGTGGGCCTAGGAAGAGTGCCCAATCGGAGTCAGTGCAGACTCAATGGGCCGAATGGCCTACTACCCTGTATGGATTATCCTAGCTAAGATGCACATTGGATATTATAAAAGTTCTTAAACTGATTCTGGTCAGACCTGACAATATGCTCTGTTTTCACATTATGGGGAGCTGGTGTGGAGGGAGCTTTAAACAGAATGATCGGGTTCCAGTGCATGTATCTCACAACTCACAAGTGTAGAAGGCACAGCAGAGGTCCGCCCTGCAGTCACGTTGCTGCTCACAGATGGAGCCAGTCTGTCCTTTCACTGCACTCACTTCGCATTGTCCCCAGATACACAAATGATCCGAATAACATTCTCCATCTCGAGTGCAATTCTAAAGAAATTCAGAATAATTTTATGGTCAACACAATCAGGAAACTTGTAGAACAAAGGAAGTATTCAGAAAATTGATGGTAAATCATTAACGTATTTGTTTTCGGGACAGGGGTGACACTGGCAATGCCACATTTATTTCAAAAGGGAACTAGATGAATACATGAGAGAAAAGGGAATTTAAAGAGATGCTGGGAAGCTGAGATGAGGCAAAGCGAATGGGAGGCGGCTAGTGGAGCGCTAACAGGCTAGTTGAGCCCAATGGCCCGTTTCATTGTTGTATATTCTATGTCGGACAGTGGTTCTGTGAGTGGACTAGTAATCCACAGAAGATGATCCCAGGACAGTATCAAATTTGAATTCAGTTTTAAAAATCTGGAAATATAAGTGGTCATGCAACCCCAGAACATAAAGACTCACCTGGCTCACTCGTATCCCTTTGGAAAGGAAATCTGCTTTCCTTACCCAGTCTGGGCTCAGTGTGTGACGGCAGATCGACATCAATGATGGCTCTTTTTTAGTAATCTTTACTGTCACAAGTAGGCTTACATTAACACTGCAATGAAGTTACTGTGTAAAGCCCCTAGTCGCCACATTCCGGCGCCTGTTCGGGTACAGAGGGAGAGTTCAAAATGTCCAATTCACCTAACAGCACATCTTTCGGGACTTGGAAGAGGAAATCCCCGCAGACACGGGGAGAACGTGCAGACTTCACACAGACAGTGACCCAAGCCGGGAATCAAACCTGGGACTCTGGTGCTGTGAAGCAACTTATCAGTGTAATGATATGTAATGTTATCTAACTCACTACCAGTAGTTCAAGAACACCCATCATCACCTTCTCAGGGAAGCTGGGGATGAATATCAAATACCATCGACATCCCCATCCCGACAATGAGTTTGAAAGATTCACAATATGATTGACAGTACTTGCCTCCTCCTGTGCTCTCCGTAGAAGGCACTTTGACTCCAACACATCTATCCAGCAGAAATGGTCCTTCCTGCAATCCTCATCAACAATACATTCCTACAGGAACACAATTCCATTAATTGTGACATTCTATCTATAGCTGTAGTTAAATAAAGTCTTTGTGTTCACAGACAAAGACTCAATGATGATGGTCTATCAACAGTGTTAACTTGCCACGGGGAGGGATCTGTATTTGGAAGAAGGGTTCGCCAGTCTGGAGGAGCTAAGGGAGAGGGTAGAGCTGCCGAGGGAGAGTGAGTTGAGATATCTGCAGGTTAGGGACTTTGCGCGAAAGGTCTGGAGGGGGTTCCCAAGGTTGCCGGGATACACCCTGCTGGAGCAACTGCAGCTTCTGGATGTGGAAGGGGAGGAAAGAATTGGGGATATATACAAGTGGCTGGGGAGCAGGGAGGCGAGCGGGTGGTGAAGATCAAGGAGAAATGGGAAGTGGAGTTGGGAGGGGAGATCAATTGGGGAGCATGGAGTGAGGCACTGCGTAGGGTAAACGGGACTTCCTCATGTGCAAGGATGAGCCTGATACAGTTTAAGGTGGTGCACA
Organism: Scyliorhinus torazame; assembly: GCF_047496885.1. Taxonomy (NCBI): domain Eukaryota; kingdom Metazoa; phylum Chordata; class Chondrichthyes; order Carcharhiniformes; family Scyliorhinidae; genus Scyliorhinus; species Scyliorhinus torazame. The sequence goes on from NC_092716.1 coordinate 190,470,309, forward strand.
GGGTGCATATGACTCAGGCGAGAATGAGTGGGTTCTTTCAGGGGGTAGCAGATGAGTTTGAGAGGTGTGGGCGGGGGCCAGCGAATCATGCGCACATGTTTTGAGGTTGCGAAAAATTGGGAAGATTCTGGGCAGGAGTGTTCGCGGTCTTAGCCAGGATAGTGGAGGAGGGAGTGGACCCGGACCCTTTGGTGGCGATATTTGGGGTTTCAGAGAAGCCGGAGCTCATGGAGAGGAGGAAGGCCGATGTCTTGGCCTTCGCCTTTCTGATTGCACGGCAGCGAATTTGCTGGAGTGGCGGTCGGCATCGCCACCGGGGGTAGCAGCATGGTTGGGTGACCTGTATGACTTCCTGCGATTAGAGAAGATAAAGTATGAGTTAAGGGGGCTCTTCAGGGGGGTTTGAGGAAAAGTGGAGGATGTTTGTGACCGTGTTTGAGGGGCTGCTCGTCGCGGGGACGTGTTGGGGGGGGTGAAAAAGGGGGAAAATCTGTGCAGGCTGTATAGTTGATTGTTGGGAAGTATGTTTCCCAGGGTGTTTGTCCGCTGTAACCTGCTTTGATACACGTTTGTAATTAAATTCATTTTTTAAAAAAGTGTTGACTTGCATTGATACAGCTTTTTAAACAGGAAAAAGTCCCATCCCACTTCAGGGGAGCAATTATCAAACAAGATTTGACATCGATCCGCGTTAGGGCAGGTGACCAAAAGCTTGGTTAAACAAAAAACAGAACACTGGATAAATTCAGCAGGCCTGGCAGCATCTGTGGAGAGAAACAGAGTTAATGTTTCGGATCTAAATGATCCTTCCGGTCAAACGCACAGGTTTAAAAGGAAGAAAGGTAGACAAGGATTTCCCGAACTTAGGGTATGACCACCAAAGGTGGAGTGAGGGAAATCGGGGATCCTCAAGAGACCAAAATTGGGGTGGGCAAGTATCCCAGGGATCTGTGGGGCTAGAGTTAGGGAGTTAGGGACGGGCAAGGCCATGGAGAAATTGGAAAACATGGCCAATGTTGGTCAGCGAGCACAGGGCTGGTCAGGGAACAGGACACAGGCAGAGCTTTCGTGTAACTCAAGTTATTAAGAGAGGAGGTTGGTAAGGAGTACCTGAAAATAATATATATACACTATAGATGTATATGTAAATCTAAATTACAGGTTTAGTATTACGGTATAGGGAGGGTGTCACACAGAAGTGGTGAAGTAACTTAATGACAATCTAGAAGATGGTGAATTTGTAAAATGGAGAGTTTTGGTGAAATTGGTGTCCGTGCTCCCAGTACAAAGCTTACAGAGACTACAGCAAAGCATTAACCTCCAGGTCACAAAATGTTGCTGTTCAGATTATTTGTCTAGGTTACTGACAAGAAACTGCCTACAAATGAAAACGGTTCCATTTTGTAACAATTAAGCTGGTGTTTGGTGAGGAACTGATCTCTTCGTTTGAATCTCAATATCACATTCTGCATTTATTAAGTCACCTTTAGCATCTACACACTCTCTCAAAGTAGATCACAGCCAGACTTGCTGTCAAGTCACTGACTTCGCAGTCAAGCATAATAACACAGCACGATCCCACAAATAGTGGCAGAAGTGACCAGTGAGTGAGGCCGGTTGAGGTATTGGTCAGGAACACCAGGGAGAATTCCTTTGCTCTTCTTCAAAAGTGTATACTGGGATCTTGCACATTCACACAAATAAGTATCACTGGTGGGAAGGTGCAATTATAACACTGCAAGCTTTCATCCGAATTTTCCAACATTGATGTTGACAAAGGCATTGACTGGAAATATGAAAATAATGGCAGATTGTACGACTTTTTAAGATGAGACCCGAATTAAGTTTGCCCACCCAGGTGCAATAGTCCCGCACCCTCTAACTGTGATCCTCAATGACTACATGTGGGCTCAACACAGGGATTAAGAACGGCAGGGGATTGACTAGCCATCTCTGTGAAGGAGCGAACGTGAAAAGATAAAATGTAAAAAGGAAGATGAAAGGCGCAGGATGTCCACAAGTGCTGTGCTCAGTGGGTCATGTTCTCTGTCTCTCTGTGAGTCCCAGTCGCTCGGGGTGTCCCTGTCGCTCGGGGTGTCCCTGTCGCTCGGGGTGTCTCTCTCGGTTTGTGTGTCTCTCTCGGTTTGTGTGTCTCTCTCGGTTTGTGTGTCTCTCTCGGTTTGTGTGTCTCTCTCGCTCTGTGTGTCTCTCTCGCTCTGTGTGTCTCTCTCGCTCTGTGTGTCTCTCTCGCTCTGTGTGTCTCTCTCGCTCTGTGTGTCTCTCTCGCTCTGTGTGTCTCTCTCGCTCTGTGTGTCTCTCTCGCTCTCGGTCTGTGTGTCTCTCTCGCTCTCGGTCTGTGTGTCTCTCTCGCTCTCGGTCTGTGTGTCTCTCTCGCTCTCGGTCTGTGTGTCTCTCTCGCTCTCGGTCTGTGTGTCTCTCTCGCTCTCGGTCTGTGTGTCTCTCTCGCTCTCGGTCTGTGTGTCTCTCTCGCTCTCGGTCTGTGTGTCTCTCTCGCTCTCGGTCTGTGTGTCTCTCTCGCTCTCGGTCTGTGTGTCTCTCTCGCTCTCGGTCTGTGTGTCTCTCTCGCTCTGTGTGTCTCTCTCGCTCTCGGTCTGTGTGTCTCTCTCGCTCTCGGTCTGTGTGTCTCTCTCGCTCTCGGTCTGTGTGTCTCTCTCGCTCTCGGTCTGTGTGTCTCTCTCGCTCTCGGTCTGTGTGTCTCTCTCGCTCTCGGTCTGTGTGTCTCTCTCGCTCTCGGTCTGTGTGTCTCTCTCGCTCTCGGTCGGTGTGTCTCTCTCGCTCTCGGTCGGTGTGTCTCTCTCGCTCTCGGTCTGTGGTAAACCACTGTTGCACCTATATTAGGTGATGTATGGTAGGACCTGTACTACAGTCCCTGCCTGCTGGCTCTGCCCAATAGGCGGAGTATAAATATGTGTCTCCACCGTGCAGCAGCCATTTCGCCAGCTGCTATGGGAGGCCACACATCTTAGAGCAATAAAGCCTCAGTTGCATTCAACTCTCGACTTTGTGCAATTGATCGTGCATCAATTTATTGCTCTAAGATTTTCAGAAGGTGGACCTCCATATCAAGCCGGGTCGCCTGCAGCTGGATCCGCAATCAAGCAACGCCAAAAGGACTTTCAGCACTGGCTAGCTTGTTTCGAGGTGTACATCAACTCGGCGCCAAGCCCTGTTCCGGAGGCTCAGAAAATACAGATACTGTACTCGAGGTTGAGCTCCAACGTCTTTCCGCTGATCCAGCACGCGCCAAACTACGCCGAAGCCATGACGCTACTCAAAGAAAATTACGCCCAGAAGACGAACACGCTCTTCGCCAGGCACGTACTCGCCACTCGCTCTCAACTCCCTGGTGAGTCCATAGAAGGCGTCTGGTGGGCCCAAATCCCACTTGTCCGGGACTGGGACTGTCAGGCCATTAGGCCACGGAACATTCAAACCTCCTTATGCGGGACGCTTTTGTTACGGGGACTGGGTTGGACCTCATACACCAGCGACTTCTAGAGGGGGCCTCGCTCGATCTCAGAGACAAAGAAGCTAGCGCTCTCTATGACGGTCGCCTTGCGCAATATCCAGGCCTACAATCCCAGCCGCGCGGCCCACCCCTCCTACGCATTGTGGACCCCACAGACTGCCGTCCCAGCGGGGGCCTTACCCAGCCAATACGCCTGCGCCACGCGCCAGTCAGCGAACCCTGGGGGTCCCCGATGTTACTTTTACAGCCAGCAGAATCACCCCCGCCAACGCTGCCCGGCCCGCGCTGCCCTTTTTAAGGCTTGCGGCAAGAAGGGGCACTTTGCCGTGGTGTGCCAGGCCCGCGCAGTCGCCGCTATCGCCCTCACCCCCCTCGTTTACAGACAATGGGCGCCGCCATCTTCACCTCCCGGACTACGTGCGGCCAGTGGGTGCCGCCATGTTCTCCCCCTCAGACCATTCGCGGCCAGTGGGCGCCGCCATGTTCCCCTCTGCGCAACACGTGTGGCCCATGGGCGCCGCCATCTTTTTTAACACCCGCCACGTGCGGCCCACGGGCGCCGCCATTTTGTCCTCCCAAAGATCTTCAGGCGCCGCCATCTTGTCTCCCCCACGGCACATGGGCACCACCAGCGTTCCAGGACCCGTGCCCCCCATCATCCGACACCAAACACGACTCGCCTCAGTGACCATCGACCAGTCTCGTCCGCACAACCTGGCTACCGCATCGACCAGCGTTGAAATCGATGGACACATGACCTCTTGCCTGCTGGACTCCGTGAGCACCGAAAGCTTCATCCACCCGGATACGGTAAGGTGCTGCTCCCCGTGGTACAAAGAATCCGCCAATCAAACAATCTCCCTAGCCTCCGGATCCTATTCTGTGGCGATCCGGGGGTACTGTATGGTCACATTCATCGTCCAGGGCGTAGAATTCAGCGGCTTCCGCCTCTACGTCCTCCCTAATCTCTGCGCTACCCTGCTACTCGGCCTGGACTTCCAGTGTAATCTCCAGAGCCTAACCCTGAAATTCAGCGGGCCCCTACCACCCCTTACTGTGTGCTGCCTCGCGACCCTAAAGGTCGATCCACCTTCCCTCTTCGCAAATCTAACCACGGATTGCAAACCCGTCGCCACCAGGAGCAGACGGTACAGAGCACCCAGGACAGGACCTTCATCAGGTCCGAGGTCCAGCAGCTGCTTCGGGAAGGCATCATCGAGGCCAGCAACAGCCACTGGAGAGCCCAAGTGGTAGTAGTTAAAACTGGGGAGAAACACAGAATGGTCGTGGACTACAGCCAGACCATCAATCGGTACACGCAGCTTGATGCGTACTCCCTCCCACGCATATCTGATCTGGTCAATCAGATTGCACAGTACTGGGTCTTCTCAACAGTAGACCTCAAATCCGCCTACAACCAGCTCCCCATCCGTAAAGCGGACCGTCCATACACTGCCTTCGAGGCAGACGGTTGCCTCTATCACCTCCTCAGGGTTCCCTTCGGCGTCACTAACGGGGTCTTGGTCTTCCAAAGGGAGATGGACCGACTGGTCGACCGGTACGGGTTGCGGGCCACCTTTCCGTACCTAGACAAAGGCACCATCTGCGGCCATGATCAGCAGGACCACGATGCCAACCTTGCCAAATTTCTCCACACCGCCACTCTCCTAAACCTCACCTACAACAAGAAGTGCGTGTTCAGCACGAACCGCTTAGCCATCCTCGGCTATGTGGTCCAGAATGGAGTTCTGGGGCCCGATCCCGACCGCATGCGCCCCCTCATGGAGCTCCCCCTCCCCCACTGCCCCAAGGCCCTCAAACGCTGCCTGAGGTTCTTTTCATACTACGCCCAGTGGGTCCCAAACAATGCGGACAAGGCCCGCCCACTCATACAGTCCAGCCATTTTCACCTGACGGCCGACGCTCAACAGGCCTTCGCTCGTATCAGAGTCGATATCGCCACGGCCGGGATGTACGCAGTAGACGAGACGCTGCCCTGTTAGACGTTTTAGTTGCTGTGATATGAAGTGTCTAAAGTTCTGTTCATTTTTCACAAACACACATTTATTTCATTCCAACCGCCTTTGCACAAAACTCTAACTATACATCACCTGACAGAGGCCACCTGAAGCCCCTTTACATATCAGTGTCAATTAATGGATACTTAACATAAATGAGACAACTAATTACAATGTCTCTTAACCCATTACTTAACAGTCTCCCCTTCCTTGGAGAAAAGAAAATTAGGTGAAAGCAAAATTTCTAGAAACTCAAAAACATACACATGATTTCCCCTTTTTTTTGTTTGGACGAGAAAGAAAAAAAGTCACAGAAACAAGCGCCCTTCATTAACAATATCCAAAGGTTTCTGTGAACTCGCCCCTCTTTTCGTAAAACAGTCTGACAGTTGATAGCTCCTGTCGACCCATTTAATTTATGTTATTTCCCCTCTGCCCAACATCTGCTTCAAACTTGCGATGTCTATCCGTAACCTCTTTTCATTGACACTCTTAATTGAGTGCACATTTTCTTACAGGGATTTATTGTCAATGTGACAGTCAATAGGTATATTACCCAAATCCCCTAATCCCAAAATTTCTGTCAATATCATACTTATATAAAAGGCCATGTCCACCGCCTCTACAAGGCTTAACATCTCAGCAGCCAAAGTGCTTTTTACCACTCTCCTTATTGTGTTTGTTTCCCACACAAGCGGGCAACATTTACCATTGTTCCCCAAAACGAAAATTATAAAACCTCCTGCACTTGAAAACCCATCACATAAATTTGCGTAGGACGCATCACTATCTACTATGAGTTTCAAGTGCCTACGGTCACCTAAAACCGGGAACTTCAAAGCACACTCCTGCATTTTTAGTTTGGCCAACGCTTTATTTGCTCTTATTATGTCTTCCACTTTGGGATCATTCATTTTTGTACTCAACTCTAAGACATCAAAACTCACGTCTGGTCTAGTCTGTCTACCTAACCAGTTCAGTTGTCCAATTAAACTTCGCAGTTGCTCTTTTTCTATCTTTGAAACCATTGCGTCTTTTTGTGAAACTCGGCCACGACTAATTGCTATTGGGCTGATGCTTTCCAAATAAGATTGCTGTCGTAAAGTTGCCCCTAACTTAATCTGTCCAACTTCCAGTCCAATATATTTAAATGCATCGGAAGCCTGACTTCCAACCCTGAATTCTTTCCTCAAACCAGAGATTACAATAACTTCAAAATCACTAGTCCCACCCCACAAAAAATCATCGACATGCATCATAAAAATGCCAGAAAGATTTCCTTTATAGTGCCAGTAAAACATTGCAGGATCTGCTTTCAACTGGCAACAGCATAACTTTAACAAAACTGACCTTACCGAAAAATACCAGACTCTAGATGCATCATTTATTCCATATACACATTTGTTCAACTTCCAGAGTACCCCTTCTGTGTTAGCTGCTTCTTTAGGAGGACAGAGAAAAATGTCTCTCTGGAGCTGATGCCTCTGCAAGAAGGAAGCTTTTATATCTATAGATTTGCATTCCCATGCCTTTGTGGTTAATAGAGCCAAGAAGATCTTTAAAATAACCTTTCCTGCTGTAGGTGAATCTACCGTTAAATCCTGATCTTCTAAGTTTTCTTCAAATCCCCTTGCCTCAAGCCTGGCCTTTGCCTTATAAGTTCCATCCGGAAGAACCTTTTCCGTGCAAATCCATCTGTGGGATAGAGCTCTTTGTCCCCTATCCGGTACTTCCATGTATACCCCAAATTCACTCCAACTATGCAATTCTTGCTGTTTAGCTTCTTTGATAACTTTTTCATCTAACTTATTTGAAGCCACCAAAATCTCACGTGCATGTGGGCTTCTACTCCTATTAGTATTCGTAGTCTTACTCATGTTCTGAGATCTTGAGAAACTACGTCCCCTTTCCCGCCTGGTATCTCGTTCTGTACTGCTACTGCTTGATCTTTCCCTTCTGCTGTGGGATGTCCTTTCAATAGTTCTCGACCTTTTCCTGCGGACCTGTTCACTATCCGATGTGCTATCTGAACTGGCACTGCGTTTCTGTGCCCTCCATTTTTGAACTTTGTTTTCCCAATCCATTGTCTTGACTCCTTCCCCTGAATGCTGTACATTCAACCAATGTTTATACTTTCCAGTGGCCTTTCCTGCTCTACTAATAACAGTTGCATCCTTCCATTGACAAGACCCTTCAGGCAAGTATGTCACTTTTGGGCAGTTGCCCTTTTGGAAAAATGGCCTGCCCTAATTCATCAGAAGTGTTGTGTTCCTCCACAGAAACCCTGTCTCTATCAGTTAATTGGTTCTCATAGTTCTGTAACACATGAGTACCAGATGACTCTGGTTCCTCGTCATGTCTGTCTGCTTGGTCTAAATTCGAAAATTTGTAATCTGTACCCATTATCCTTGATGAATGTACCCTAACAGATTGATTATCATGTTGCAAAATAATTGTTTTGCCATCTATGCCCATGATCTTCCCTGGGCCTTTCCATTGATTAGAATTGTCTCTCTTATAGTATACCATGCCTCCTTGCTGAAAAACGGAATCTGATGGCCGTACGTTATGACTTAAAGCTCTGCAAATTCTTTCAGAGACTTCTGCTTCCAAAAAAGCTTTACTACTGCTATGTAATGCATTTAAATGTTCAGCAAAACCAGAGCTAATTGTAGTCCCCTCCCAAGCTGGAGGCTGGTCATTCAAAATGGACGGAATTTTAGGATTTCTACCAAACACTAATTGATAAGGACTATAGCCCCCAACCATCTGCAATGAATTCTTTGCATGTACTGCCCATGCTAAAGCTGAATTTAGCCTGCAATTTGGTCGATCTGCCAAAATTTCCCGAAGCATGTGATCGATGACAGCATGATTCCTTTCACAGACACCATTACTAAATAGGCTTTCTGCAGCCATATTCATAACTCTGATATTCATGTTTTCACACATATCCCTAAACACATCATTAGCAAATTCTCCCCCATTGTCCGTAAGGAATTTTGCCGGTGGACCCATTCCTGTCCCTATCCATTTTTCCACGATTTGATCCAGAATTACTCTCTTTTCTTTACTTCGTACAATCGTTGATTGACTAAATCTGGTTGCTAAATCTACAAAATGCAAAATAAATATATTATTTGCTTTATCCCAGATCTTAAGGTCCATGGCCACAATGTCGTTAAAATCCCTGGCCAAAGGTAGGGTTACTATCGGTCGTGCTGGTGTCCTTCTGTACTTCCCACAAACCTCACAGCGGTCACTAACCTGTTCTATCAGTTTAGTATAGTCGTCATCCCTTACCCCTGCATCCTTTAATAAAATTTTCAGCCTCCGAGGAGACGGTTGTGCAAATTGCCTATGCAGTTTTAATACCACAAGCTTTTTTATCAGCTAAAGTCCCATTTTCAACTGCCATTAACACATCCTTAACCACTCTACTTGAAATATTATTTGTCAGTAATGGAACACAATAGTGTCCCGACTGTGTAAATTGTAAGTCCACCGTCTTTTCAAAAACTGTTGCCTTATCCTGTCCAGTTTCATGTGTGCTTTCTTCATCGACGGTCTGCTCAGAAGTAAAGGTATCTCACTTGATACATCATCTGTGCTATTGAAATGATTCACTCCGACAATATTGCAAGGGATCACCACTCTTTTCAGCGACTTCAGAGTATTATCATCCCCAAACCTGAACTTGTGGAACTTTCAAATTCTTTAACCTTGTTACGATTTTCAGCATTCAGAGTGTCCAGGTAACATTTTAACCAGTCAATTCCACACACAGTAGATGTGCAGCCACTGTCCAATACAGCACAGTTGAAGGATTCTGCAACCAACACCCTCATTACCGGCGTAAAACTGCTTGTCAATAGGACAATGCCTTCTTTCTGGTCACCATCTTTTTCCTCTTCTGACTCTTCCGTGTCATGTGTCGCTTCAAACACTCTATCATAACGAGTTGGACAGTTGAAAGCATAATGGTATTGAGAGTCACATCGAAAACATCGATTTATCATGCCCCGTGCATTTCTGGGGTTCATCTTCCTGTTGTAGGTTCTAACTGGCTTTCTGTCTTCATAATTTCCTTGTCTCGGTCTCCTTCTATAGTCTTGAGCCCTGTTCGTAGCCATACGATTTCGCCATCCTGTTAGTAGTGTATCTTCCATATTCTGCCTTATTGCAGGCTAACCTATTTGGGTCATCAGAGGCATCGGAAATGAATGTTTCCCCAGAAACTTTTGTAAAGCTTTTGTCATCTGTTCGAATAAGGTATCCTTATCAGTAAACTGAACTCCTGTCAAAACCAGGAGCCTATCCATGTTGCTCACTCTAGCACAGTCAAGTAATTTAAAGGCCAACACAGACTGTGGAAATTCCAGGTTGTGTTTCTGCAGCCTTTTATATAGTCTGCCAAATTCCTTTATAGTTTTCCATGGAGATAGCCTCCATTTTCCGAAACTTATCAAAATCCGACCATGCTTCATACACTTAACAAGTCATCTTTCTTATAAAGCTTATCCAATATAATGTAATAAAGTCTCCAGACCTTCTTCTGAGTCTAACTCTTCCAATTCCAGCTCAGACAGCATTTTGTTTCGGATTTTACTGCCATATGGTAGAGAAAGAGCCAATGCCATACTTTGTTTTCTCTTTCCCAAAGCAGTTACCTTAGTCCACATAACTACTGCACTTCTCCATTGGTCGTACGATTCCCTTTCAGAAAATAAGGGAGGATAGTCATATCCAGCCATCTTTATCCTCGGTTCAGCCATATATCCCTTTTTTTCCCTTCTTTTCTCACTCACTCCTTGGTTTGATCTGGAAAAGTTATATCTTTCAATCCTTCACATTTACACAGCAACCATCCTCTGCTACCAATTGATAGACGTTTTAGTTGCTGTGATATGAAGAGTCTAAAGTTCTGTTCCTTTTCCACAAACACATTTATTTAATTCCAACAGCCTTTGCACAAAACTCTAACACACCACCTGACAGAGGCCACCTGAAGCCCCTTTACATAGCAGTGTCAATTAATGGATGCTTAACATCAATGAGACAACTAATTGCAATGTCACTTAACCCATTACTTATCATGCCCGTTCAAGTGGAGAGCGACGCATCAGACGTCGCCCTTGCCGCCACCCTCAACCAGGCAGGCAGGCCCGTGGCATTCTTTTCCCGCACCCTTCTTGCCTCAGAAATTCAGCACTCATCCAGCGAAAAAGAGGCCCACGCTAATATTGAAGCTGTGCGGCATTGGAGGCATTACCTGGCCGGCAGGAGATTCACTCTCCTTACGGACCAACGGTCGGTAGCCTTCATGTTGAATAACACACAGCGGGGCAAGATCAAGAATGATAAGATCTGGAGGTGGAGGATCGAGCTCTCCACCTACAATTACGAGATTTTGTATCGCCCCGGCAAGCTCAACGAGCCCCCAGACGCCCTATCCTGAGGAACATGTGCCAGCGCACAAGTAGACCGACTCTGGGCCCTGCACGACAGCCTTTGTCACCCAGGAGTCACACGGTTGTACCATTTTATAAAGGACTGTAATCTGCCCTACTCCGTCAAGGGAGTACGGACAGTCACCAGAGACTGCCAGGTCTGTGCGGAGTGCAAGTCACACTTCTACCAGCCGGACCGTGTGCGCCTGGTGAAGACCTCCCGCCCCTTTGAGCGCCTCAGTGTGGATTTCAAAGGGCCCCTCCCCTCCACGACCGTAACACATATTTTCTCAGTGTGGTCGATGAGTACTCCAGATTCCCCTTCGCCATCCCATGCCACGACATGACGTCTGCCACCATCATCAAAGTCCTCAACACAATCTTCGCTCTGCTCGGTTTCCCCGCCTGCATCCACAGTGACAGGGGATCCTCATTCATGAGTGATCAGCTGCGTCAGTTCCTGCTCAGCAGGGGTATCGCCTCCAGCAGGACGACAAGCTATAACCCCGGGGAAACCGACAGGTAGAGAGGGAGAATGGGACGGTATGGAGGGCCGTCCAACTGGCCCTACGGTCCAGGAACCTCCCGGTCTCCTGCTGGCAGGAGGTCCTCCCTGATGCACTACACTCCATTCGGTCACTACTCTGCACCGCAACTAACAACACACCCCATGAAGGTCTCTTTGCCTTCCCCAGGAAGTCCACATCCGGGGTGTCGCTCCCGAATTGGCTCGCAGCTCCAGGACCCGTCCTTCTCCGTAGGCACGTCCAAATCCATAAGGCGGACCCTTTGGTGGAGAGGGTGCAGTTGCTCCATGCAAACCCCCAGTATGCCTACGCGGCGTACCCCGACGGCCGCCAGGATACTGTCTCCCTCAGGGACCTGGCACCGGCCCGGCGCCACCCTCCCCTCCCCCGGTGCTCCCAGCAGCAACCTCCCCCGGGACCATCCGTCCTCCCCCTGCCCACGCCCGAGGATGAAGAGGATTACGGCACTCTCCCGGAGTCACCGAAGACCAGACCAGCATCGGCATCGCCGCCACCACTGCGTCGCTCCCAGCGGCACATCAAGGCCCCGGACCGGTTGAATCTCTAACTCGTCCACAGAACTTCAAAAGACACTTTTTTTTTCCTCACAAAAATTGTACATGTAAAATTCAGTTGTGGTATATAATTCTCCACCACCCCCGCCGGACTCAATTTTAACAAGGGGTGAATCAGGTAAACCACTGTTGCACCTATATTAGGTGATGTATGGTAGGACCTGTACTACAGGTACAGGGTAGTCCCTGCCTGCTGGCTCCGCCCAGTAACGGAGCATAAATATGTGTGTCCTCCGTGCAGCAGCCATTTTGCCAGCTGCTGTGGGAGGCCACACATCTCAGAGCAATAAAGCCTCAGTTGTATTCAACTCTCGTCTTTGTGCAATTGGTCGTGCCTCAGACACGCGGACCAAGAGCGAGAGAGACACGCGGACCGAGAGCGAGAGAGACACGCGGACCGAGAGCGAGAGAGACACGCGGACCGAGAGCGAGAGAGACACGCGGACCGAGAGCGAGAGAGACACGCGGACCCAGAGCGAGAGAGACACGCGGACCGAGAGCGAGAGAGACACGCGGACCCAGAGCGAGAGAGACACGCGGACCCAGAGCGAGAGAGACACGCGGACCCAGAGCGAGAGAGACACGCGGACCCAGAGCGAGAGAGACACGCGGACCCAGAGCGAGAGAGACACGCGGACCCAGAGCGAGAGAGACACGCGGACCCAGAGCGAGAGAGACACGCGGACCCAGAGCGAGAGAGACACGCGGACCCAGAGCGAGAGAGACACGCGGACCCAGAGCGAGAGAGACACGCGGACCCAGAGCGAGAGAGACACGCGGACCCAGAGCGAGAGAGACACGCGGACCCAGAGCGAGAGAGACACGCGGACCCAGAGCGAGAGAGACACGCGGACCCAGAGCGAGAGAGACACGCGGACCCAGAGCGAGAGAGACACGCGGACCCAGAGCGAGAGAGACACGCGGACCCAGAGCGAGAGAGACACGCGGACCCAGAGCGAGAGAGACACGCGGACCCAGAGCGAGAGAGACACGCGGACCCAGAGCGAGAGAGACACGCGGACCCAGAGCGAGAGAGACACGCGGACCAAGAGCGAGAGAGACACACAGACCAAGAGCGAGAGAGACACACAGAGCGAGAGAGACACGCGGACCCAGAGCGAGAGAGACACGCGGACCCAGAGCGAGAGAGACCCGCGGAGCCAGAGCGAGAGAGACCCGCGGAGCCAGAGCGAGAGAGACCCGCGGAGCCAGAGCGAGAGAGACCCGCGGAGCCAGAGAGAGACACAGCGAGAGCGAGAGAGCGAGAGCGAGAGCGAGAGAGAGCGAGAGAGCGAGAGAGCGAGAGAGCGAGAGAGCGAGAGAGCGAGAGAGCGAGAGCGAGAGAGCGAGAGCGAGAGAGCGAGAGAGCGAGAGCGAGAGAGCGACAGAGCGAGAGCGAGAGAGCGACAGAGCGAGAGCGAGAGAGCGACAGAGCGAGAGAGCGACAGAGCGAGAGCGAGAGAGCGAGAGCGAGAGAGCGACAGAGCGAGAGCGAGAGAGCGACAGAGCGAGAGCGAGAGAGCGACAGAGCGAGAGAGCGACAGAGCGAGAGCGCGAGAGCGCGAGAGCGACAGAGCGAGAGCGAGAGAGCGACAGAGCGAGAGCGAGAGAGCGACAGAGCGAGAGAGCGAGAGAGCGAGAGAGCGAGAGAGCGAGAGAGCGAGAGCGAGAGAGCGAGAGAGCGAGAGAGCGAGAGCGAGAGAGCGAGAGCGAGAGAGCGAGAGAGCGAGAGCGAGAGAGCGACAGAGCGAGAGCGCGAGAGCGCGAGAGCGACAGAGCGAGAGCGAGAGAGCGACAGAGCGAGAGAGCGACAGAGCGAGAGCGAGAGAGCGACAGAGCGAGAGCGAGAGAGCGACAGAGCGAGAGCGAGAGAGCGACAGAGCGAGAGAGCGAGAGCGAGAGAGCGACAGAGCGAGAGCGAGAGAGCGACAGAGCGAGAGCGAGAGAGCGAGAGCGAGAGAGCGAGAGAGCGAGAGAGCGAGAGCGAGAGAGCGAGAGCGAGAGAGCGACAGAGCGAGAGCGAGAGAGCGACAGAGCGAGAGCGAGAGAGCGACAGAGCGAGAGCGAGAGAGCGACAGAGCGAGAGCGAGAGAGCGACAGAGCGAGAGCGAGAGAGCGACAGAGCGAGAGCGAGAGAGCGACAGAGCGAGAGCGAGAGAGCGACAGAGCGAGAGCGAGAGAGCGACAGAGCGAGAGCGAGAGAGCGACAGAGCGAGAGCGAGAGAGCGACAGAGCGAGAGAGCGAGAGCGAGAGAGCGAGAGCGAGAGAGCGAGAGAGCGAGAGCGAGAGAGCGACAGAGCGAGAGCGAGAGAGCGAGAGAGCGAGAGCGAGAGCGAGAGAGCGAGAGCGAGAGAGCGAGAGAGCGAGAGCGCGAGAGCGACAGAGCGAGAGCGACAGAGCGACAGAGCGAGAGCGAGAGAGCGACAGAGCGAGAGAGCGACAGAGCGAGAGCGAGAGAGCGACAGAGCGAGAGCGAGAGCGAGAGAGCGACAGAGCGAGAGAGCGAGAGCGAGAGAGCGACAGAGCGAGAGCGAGAGAGCGACAGAGCGAGAGCGAGAGAGCGAG